>NC_061117.1:95283986-95369040 GCF_002878395.1 Capsicum annuum | reverse complement strand
TTTTTTTTTTGTCTTTTTCTATTTTTATTTTTTTACTCTTTTATCTCTAGCTGATATTTTTAAAAGACAAATATCTATATACATATACATATTTAAAAATATACAAAATAAATAGACATACAGATCTGCATATGCGATTTATAGTACAAAAATACATATATATCTTACAAAACATACACATATATATATATATCTGCATATATATTTACATAAATACATATCTAACTCATATGTATATATAAATATATATGACATAAAATCTCTATAACAAAAAAATGACAACTATATACATATACATATAGGTAATAAAAAATACATGATATATATCTTAAATAGTAAAAATATAAATAAATATATATGTTATCTTCTAGAATGACATAGAATAATTCAAAGACAAATTCAACACCGTACAAAAATACATATGGATATGCATTTTGTATATATAAAATACAAATACATGCATGATGTTCCGGCTTTTGACGAAATATTTTAGGCCTTTTTCTTAGGATAATTGTATGTTTTCAAGCAAGTATTGTTGTATTTAACATCGGACTTTAGTGTTTTCAAGACGAAAAACTGAGCATGAAGAATAACTTAGAATATCTAGACAAAATAGGATTATTGCTGAAGAAAAATGACCAACGACGGCTTAGGCAACAGACCGTCGACCTTGCGAAGAATCATCGGCCTAAATCATCGCCCAAAGCAGAAGGCAGTGCCACTGGACTAACCGCGATGGTCCAGGCGATGGACCGTCGACCCTGCGATGAACCGTTGGCCTAAATCGTCATAAAAAAATAGAATCCAGTATCACTGGAAGTCCCATGACGGTCCAGGTGACGGACCATAGACCCTGCGACGAACTGTTGACCGCTCCATCACCAAGAAACAGAACGTGGTATCACTGGAGCTCAAGCGACGGTTAAGGCGATGGACCGTCGAGTCAGCAACGAATCATCGCCCGACCCGCCGAGCATGACATTGTAATTTCGAGTTTAAATTTTAAAATCTCAGTCATGGAATCATATAAATACTAAGTATTAGGTTTTATTTTGGGACTTTTGATAGTAGTATCATACTTTATCCTCTATTGAGAACATTGTAACATTTTTCTTTAAGATTTTGAAGCAAACTCTAGAGATTTGACTATTATTTCTATATTTCTCCATTGAAGATTGAGAAGAACAATATTGTAACTTTTGTAAGTACTCTCTTGAAGTTATTTATGAATATAAATATGTTTTTGATTTCTGATAAGGAGATTAGTGGCTAAGCTCCCATAACTAGGGTTATGGAAGCCTTGATGTAGAGAGTTATTTAGGGTTGTGAATTTATCTGATTTCTAACACCTATCTAAATTGCATGAATCTCTATTTATTATAACGACATATCTTGGTTGAAAACTTGAGAAGTGAGCCCACGAACACCACTTGTCTGAACAAGAAAATGGATATTGGAAAAATAGATGATTCACATGAAATCCATAGATTTACCCTTTGGGTTAAAGGTTAATGACCTAATGAGATCAACCCTTATGAGAATTCTATTGAATAATACATGAATCCTTTAAGTTCGAAAGAAGTAAAGGGTGAAATACCCATTAGGTTGAGAAACAAGTGGATAATCCTTAGAATTCAATACTTCTTGCAATTGAAATTATAAGTTAGAAATTAAATGCAAATTCACTATCCTAACTATTTGATCATCTTGGTGAGCATAACTCTGGTTAACTCATTTTCAATGAAATTATACTTGCATTAACTCTCATTAGATGGATCTCAGTGTGATACAAGAATGAAAGAATAATATTAACACATTAAAACCCCCTTTACTCTGGAGCCTTAGATCAACAGTCCGTTAAGAATCAACTTACTTAATTGCACAAGTATTCCCTGTGGGATTCGACCTTAACCTTTGTTGGGTTCTATATTTGACAATGACTGCTTACACTTTCATAAGAAATGTGTAATTTGCGCGTATCAAATTTTGGGAATACAGTTGTCAATTAAGTCTGTGATTGTTAATTGACCTTTGGTTAAAGTTTCTTAATTTTTTTTGTAATTATTTTTGCATGTTGATTATTTTGTATGCCAAGTACATGGAGATTGGGTGAATCATTATTACCTATTCATCTAGAACCTCAACTTATTGGCAGAATAGATGGTCAACAAGACTCAGAGAGAGTAGCTACTCAGCAGAAAGAAGCTAGAATAGCTGCCTTGGCAGCTGCACAAGTGAACCAGCAAAATGCGGACAATGCAGGCAGGGAACTAAACCCAGATGATGATGATCTGGGTGATGATAATGTATTAAATCCGATTAACCCACAATATGAAGACAATGTGCCTGAACCGGTAAATAAGAATGTCAACAGAAATTGCCATGTCAGGGCAAGACCAGAACGCCAGGCTGTCCAATTTAATCTAGCAGATGATGATGATAATTTGGATGGAGTCAGTGCAACAGGGGCTATTATTCCTCCGCCCATAGCACTAGGAGCTAAGATCATTATCACGAGCACTATGATCCAGTTATTATATCTCAAAGGGCTGTTCAATGGACTTGCGGGTGATGACCTAAATATGCATTTAGTTAATTTTATCTCGGCATACAAATCATTTGACAACCCAGGAATTGGGCAAAATACTATTCGGTTGTAGCTGTTTTCTTTGTCTCTGTCTGGGGAGGCAACTTTATTATTGAATAGGCTAACTTCTAACTCTATTACCAACTGGAGGAAACTAAAAGATGCTTTCCTAGAAAGGTTCTTTCCGTCATCTAAGAGGGCACAGTTGAAAGATGAGATCAGGAATTTCAGATAGCTTCCAACTGAAGCTCTCCATGAGACTTGAGAGAGGTTTAAGAAGAAGCTTATATAGTGTCCAAATCATTAGATGACTAACGTCCACATGATGGAAATCTTATATCGGGCCTTGAACTCTATGACTAATCCAATAGTAGATAATGCTGCAGGTGGGAAATTCATGGATCTCACTTTTTTGGAAGCAGATAAGATGCTTGATCAAATGACAAAACAAAGCAGAACTTGGCATACCAGGAAGTCTGAGGTAGCAAAATCTATTGTATCTATTTGTATGACTGTAGAGTAGAGGCGGAGAGAAGAAAAAAGTGACCAAAACATAGCTCACATGAAGATGCAGATGAATTTTCTCACTAAGCACTTATTATCGAGAAAGACAAAGAAGGTTAAAGCTGTAGCGTTACAGGGAAGAGCTGACTCCAATTCTGAGGAGAAAGCCAATTACTTGAACAATCAGGGGTTTTTTGAGGCGGTGGCTAAGGAAACCAAGGTTGGAACTATTATGACAAATCTGGCTATAAGGACCGCGACCAAGGCAATTGAAAGATTAAGAAAGACAAGAGTGGGTTGTATGTTCCTTCTGGAAACTGTAAGGCTATTGTGACTAGTTCAGAGAAGATGTCTATGGAGGACATGATGGCTAAGTTATTGAAGGGAGTGGAAGCAATAAATACTGGGGTGGATGAGATGAAAAGTGATTTATCTTCTATGAATCAGTTGGTTGATTCACACTCTACTTTGATAAAATAATTGGAGCAACAAATGGACCAACTGTTTGCCTTATTCAATCAGAGGAAGAGTGATACTTTACCAAGTAATACAGTTCAGAATCCAAGAAAGAATGGTTCGTGTATGACGGTTACCACTAGGCGTGGTAAGGTATTGGCAAGACCTCTGTGGGTAAGCCTGTGGTTGATATTATGGCAGATGATGTTGAAGAAGTAGAAATTGATCATCTAGTAGAGTCTGAGAAATTGGATGAGATTATTGATGATACACCATCCAACCATCAGCAGGTTGATGAGTTGGAGAAAAGTAAGAGAAATAAGTCTTAAGTGGTGGTTACCACTCTCCCAAAACTACCTCCTCCATTTCCCCATCAGTTGAAGAAGAAGGACGACAACACAAATTTTGGCAAATTTATGGCCATGCTTAAGCAGTCGATGATAAATTTGCCACTGGTAGAGGTATTGGAATAAATGCCCGGGTATGCAAAGTTCATGAAAGACCTTGTCATGAAGAAATGGATGGTTAGCTATGAACCGGTGGACAATCTCTATCTTTATGGTGCTATTTCCACAAGGTCTTTAGAGTAGAAGAAGGCAGACCTAGGAGCATTTACCATCCCATGCACTATTGGGCCTCTTGATTTTGCAAAAGCTCTATGTGATCTGGGAGCTAGTATAAACTTGATGCCATTTGCTGTGTATAAGAAATTGGGTTTGGGAGAGCCTACTCCCACAAACATGAGACTAGTTATGGCGGACAGGTCTGTAAAGTGGCCCATGGGGATTCTATATGACATATTAGTGAAGGTGGCCAGTTTTACATTTCCAGTGGATTTTGTCATCCTCAATTGTGAGGTGGATTTTGAGGTGCCCATTAGGTCAACCTTTCCTCACAACTGGGTGTATGCTTATTGATTTGAGGGTGAATGAGCTACTATTTAGGCTGAATGATGAGGTAGTTTGATTCGATGTATGCCAGTCCACGAAATAACATAAAGATATGAACATATTCTCTATTGTGGATGTCTATTCTGAGGAGGAGCAGGAAGTGCCTATAGAAGAAAATTTTTATTGTGGAGACTTTAGCTGCTGTATTGATGAATTTTGATCATAACGGTATCGAAGATTATAAGGATACTATGTGTGCCTTAACGGGTATGGGATATTATTCATATGCATCTAAAAAGTTGGATTTGGACTTGAAAAATCATATCATCTAAGTCCACCTGCTAAGCCTTCTATAGAAGAGCCACCTACCTTGGAGCTGAAAGAATTGCCTGGCCATTTGAGGTATGTGTTCCTAGGCAGTGGGAATACACTACCTATTATTATTGTAGCTGATCTGGATGAACAACAGGTGAAAGCCCTCATATCTGTTCTTAAGATATATAAGAGGGCTATTGGTTGGACAATTACTGATATCATCGGCGTCCCTCCTGGTATATGTGCACATAAGATTTAGCTTGAGGAGGATTATGTTCCGACTACTGAGCACCAGCGTCATCTAAACCCACCGATGCAAGAGGTGGTGAAGAAAGAAATCATCAAGTGGCTAGATGCATGGGTGGTATATCCCATTTCAGATAGTAAGTGGGTGAGTCCCGTTCAATACGTGCCCAAGAAAGGGGGCATGATAGTTGTGGAAAATGATAAGAATGAGTTAATCCCACTCAAGCCTATTACTAGGTAGAAGGTGTGTATGGATTACAGAAAACTCAACTCGTGGACACTGAAGGACCACTTCCCAATGCCTTTTATGGATCAGATACTTGATCGGCTAGCGGGAAGGGGTTGGTACTATTTCTTAGACAGGTACTCTGGTTACAACCAGATTTCTATTGCTCCTGAAGATTAGGAAAATATGACATTCACGTGCCCATATGGTACGTTTGCTTTTAAACGGATGCTTTTCAGTTTGTGTAATACAACCGCCACTTTTCAGCGGTGCATGATATGAAAATATTTTGATATGGTTGAAGACACCTTGGAGGTGTTTATGGATGACTTATTGGTGGTTGGTGATTCTCTTGAGCTCTACTTGCTGAATCTTATTCGGGCATTGCAGCGGTGTGAAGAGTTCAACCTTGTCCTTAACTGGGAAAAATGCCACTTCATGGTGAAGGAGGGCATTATTTTGGGTCACAAAATTTTTGCCAAAGGCATTGAGTTAGATAAGGCAAAGGTTGAAGTGATTGAGAAACTACCTCCCCCTATCTCAGTCAAAGGGGTACGTATCTTTCTCGGTCATGCGAGGTTCTACCGTAGATTCATAAAGGACATCTCAAAGATGGCGAACCCAATTTACAAACTTTTGGAGAAGGAGGCTAAGTTCACTTTTGATGATGAATGTAGAAAGGCTTTTGAATGCCTTAAGTTTAAACTAGTGGAGGCTCCAATTATTGTTGCTCCTGATTGGACGAAGCCATTTGAGATTATGTGTGATGACAGTAGAGTGGCACTGGGAGTTGTCTTGGCCAAAAGAAAGAGAAGTTGTTCCATCCGATCTATTATGCAAGCAAAGCCCTAAATGAGGCTCAGAAGAATTATTTCGTGACTGAATAGGAACTTTTAGTAGTGGTGTACGCTTTTGAGAAGTTTAGGGCATATTTTTTAGGTACCAAGGTAATGGTGTACACTGACCACTCTGCCTTAAGGTACTTAATAGCGAAGAAGGATACTAAACCAAGGCTGATACGGTAGGTATTGGTACTTCAGGAATTTGACTTTGAAGTCAAGGATTGAAAAGGATGTGAGAACCAGGTAGCAGATCACTTATCCAGACTCGAAAGCGAGTAGGCAGTCAAGGATGAGCTAGAGATTAATGATTCCTTTCTGGACGAGAAAATATTAGCTGCAGTGCTTGAAAAAGTACCCTGGTATGCTGACTTCGCGAACTATGTGGTAAGTGAATTAATGTCGGAGAATCTTTTGTTTCATCAATGGAAAAAGTTTCTCCATGATATGACACATTTTTTTGGAATGAGCCGTATCTATTTCGGCGGTGTGCGGGTGGCATTATTAGGCGGTGCATCCCAAAAATAAATATGCTGAGTATACTGGAAGAAAGTCGTGCTTCCCCAGTTAGAGGTCACCATGCAGGTGATCGAACTACAAGAAAAGTGCTTCAAAGTGGCTACTATTGGCCCTCTTTGTTCAAAGATGCCTACGAGCTCGTGAAGAGATGTGACCAATGTCAAAGTCAAGGGTCTCTCTCAAAGTACCATGAGATGCCAATATCTAAAATGCTGGAGGTAGAATTATTTGATGTTTGGGGCATTGACTTCATATGGCCCTTCGTAGGCTCATTTGGGATGAAGTACATATTATTTGCTGGTGACTACGTGTCAAAATAGGTCGAGGCAGTGGATTTGGCGGATAATGAAGGAAAGTTGGTTGTTGCATTCTTAAAGAGAAATATCTTCTCTCACTTTGGGATACCACATACCATCATAAGCGATAAAGGATCACACTTTTGCAACAAGATGTTAAGAGTAGCATTGGCAAAATATAGAGTCAAGCAGCACAAAGTGGCTACCCCATACTACCCACAGACCAGTAGGCAGGTGGAAATCTCTAATCGGGAAATCAAGGCTATCCTTTCCAAGACTGTAAATGCTAGCAGGAAAGATTATTCTAGGAAGCTGGACGGTGCTTTATCGGCATATCGAATAGCTTTTAAGACACTTATTGGCATGTCACTATACCAATTGGTTTATGGCAAGGCATGTCATTTGCGAATTGAGCTGGAGCATAAAGCGCTGTGGGCACTAAAGTGGCTTAATCTGAACTGGAATAAGCTACGGATATGAGACTGGGGCAGCTGAATAAGATGAATGAGTTCTATCTCAGAGCTTATGAAGAGCTGATCTATACAAGTAAAAAATGAAGAAGTACTATGACCGCAGAATTGAAAAACGAGATTTTCAGAAAGGTGACTTGGTGCTCCTCTTCAACTCAAAGATCAAGCTTTTTCCAGGTAAGCTCAAATCCAAATGGTCTAGCCCATTTAAAGTTAATCAAGTCTACTTGTTTGGAGTAGTGAAACTTGAAAATGAAGATGGTAGTGTTTTCAAGGTTAATGGGCAGCGGGTGAAGTTGTATATTGGTCCAATGGACTCGATAAAACATATTGCTACCATCTATTTCATTAAAGTCTGAGTAATCGAGATAACTGAGTCATGCCATAATGTTAAATCAGGCGCTAGTGGGAGGCAACCCATAGTGTGTTATTGTAAACCATTAGTTTAAGTTATGTTGTTATTTTGTTCAAGATGAAGGGTTCGTGTAAGTGTACAGGTATAACAGCATAGAAAAATAAAAGCTGAATGAGTTCGAGGGGATCGACGGATTAACCAATGGACCGTCGCTACCTCGACGGACCATCGTTGGGAACCGTCGCACCAGATGCCAGAAACAACGTTACTGGGAAAGTAACAACGGGTTGACCAACGAACCATAGCAAGCTCGATGGATCATCGACCCAACCATTTCCAATGACTTGCAAGGTTAAGTAACTGAAAAGGGGCGTCGGCTCATCCGATGGACCATTGCACTTCCGACGGACCATCGCATGAACCGTCGTACTTAACCCTAGTTTAGCGGGTCGGGTCGGATCAATTTAAATTGTCAAATATTTCATTATTATCTAATCCAAGCGGTTTTAAAGGGATAATTTGAAGTGGTTAAGTAATGTCCCAACTTTTCATGTGCCTGAGACTATTTAGTTTCCATGCATTCAACGTATCTGAGCCTTTTTATGTCCTTAAAAAACTTCTCCTCTTCCCTTTTCCATCTATTTAAACTCCATTCTCTTCTTCTTATTTTTCCCATCACAAGCAAAAAAATTCTCTCACAAAAATAATAGTCTATTTGTTGTTCTGTGTTTAGTGTGCAAGTCAGAGAAGTGACCATCTACTACATCACCAAGGTATGATCTCTTCATCACTCTCTATTTTATTCAACATTAAGAACAAAGAAAGTATGTGAAGGCTTTAATGTTGAAGTAATTCTCTTTTCTCTTGATTGATTCTCTGTGGGTCTGAACTAATTCAAAACCTGACAAACGTTGTCCTGGGTGAAGTCTGAGTAGCCCATGGACCAAAAATCGCGAAAGTAGTGATGTATTATTGATGAAAATACCATGAAAATCATGTTTAAATGAAGTGTACGCAAGGTGTTCGACAAAATGTCAAAATGAGGCTTGAATTTGAAAATTGCAGGCGACAGTTTGTGCGACGGACCATGGAACACCTAACTACCCATCGCCTGAAGCCGTCGCAGAGTTTCCAGAAATGAAGTCACTGGAATTGACTCGACAGTTGGGGTCGATAGACTATCGCAAACCCGACGGACCGTCGTAGGCTGAAATTTTTTTCTATTTTTTGTATGAGTTTGTAAACTGATAAATGTTTTCCTTACAGGTGATATGGAAAACATACTACCAGTAACCAGAGGTAGGGTTAGGGGCCAAAGATCCAGACTATAGCCATCACAGGGTTCGAACGAACCGGCACACAACACCTGACAAAGACTCCAGGTGATTTTTTATCCTCCCAGTCTGAAGAGAAGTGTGACAGCAGAAGGAGCAGTAGCTCAAGCTCAAGCCTGGTTGAGTAAGTGGTTTAAACATCTAACCCCGTCCAAATGGAGGTTTCAGAATAAGAATACCCAAACATGGTTCGGCGCAAGGACCTGCAACTGCGGGAGGCTATCAGGTGGCAGGTTAAAGAAACTCGGAAGCATTTCTATAGGGGGCTTGAGAAAACAGACAGGTTGAAGTCAAGAGACCTATTTTTGAGGAATATTAAATTGTGACTACAACTCTGCATGAGTACCCAGAACTCAAGCGCCGATTCAATCAATATGAGTTGGCATGGATGAGTAGGCCACTTGGAACCTATCGACCGAATATGGTATGTGAGTTTTTTGCCAACTACTTGGCTTTGCTGGAGAAGGACTGTCCCTCAGGTACGCCAGTGAGTGACATGAATAATCTCGCCACAGTTCCTGTGCGGGGGGTCAACATAGATATCTCAGAGCATACGTTGAATAGGTTCTTGTTCAGGCCTGAATATCAGATACAGGGTGTAATACCAAATTTGGAGCATTGATTATTCACGATGAGCAACCAAAGGCCTTGGCTGGCCAGAATATTGATAGAAGAAGGGAGCCTGCTTAGTTGTACAACCCCCATGAAAGGATATCTAAGTTGTCCCTAAGCTTTAGGGATAAGTTTTGGTGGGAAATTATGAGACTGAGGCTAATGCCAACGGGCGGTGATGACCACTTAGAAATCAATAGAGCTATGATTATTGCTGCGCTGATTGAAGGATTGACAGTGGATTTCGGCTACATTATCATCGCTGAATTATTTACCCACGCTCAAAGAACCATAACTGCATTGCCTTTTCCATGTCCTATCACAGATTTGTACAGGCAGGCAAACGTCCCTTTGATCATTGGAATTGATAATGAGGTCCGGGCAATGCACAAACAGGATATTGAAAATACAAGGGATGCTTCAAGGCTCGATATGAGAGTCAACCGACCTCCATCCTATCAGACTCAGTCGGCACCAGTTCTTGAATCATCAGAGGTTCTTTCAGGTATGCCATTACCTCTTGCTACGTATGTGCTTCCTACCCATCTGCAGGTTCAGCTTCGATGCCTATGGGTGGGACTACAGATTCTGCGTCAGTCCTACCCCAATATTCTGAATATAGGCTGAACCAGGAGAACTTTACGAAGAAGGTCCGAGCCCAAAAATGGTTTGAAAAACAGTTGGTTATAAGGGGGCATATTTTAAACCCTTTGTTGAAAGAATTATAGATGCAACAGTACATCATTTTAGGAACATTCAGCTAAGAATTAATGATCTGGAGGAGCGAATTAATAAGAAGCTGGATGCCATGTCTATTATGGATTTTGCTAAATTTATGGTGGTGTTTAAACAGGCTCAGGCAGATATAGCAGAGCTGAAATGGCAGACGTAGCATTCTATGTTTGATTCGACCCAACTTGCAGGTGATGAGGACGAAGGTCTTGTTAACCTAATAGGGAGACAGATAAAAGACAAGGGTAAGAAAGCCACAGAAACAGATGAAAACATAGAGAAAGCTGCAAAGAAAATAGCCAAAAAAAGGAAACTTGCAGCCATGATGATGGAAGAGAGAGAGAAATATGATGTGTAGAAAACACTTAAGAGATCAAAGAGATTAGAGGAAAGTGGAAGAAGAGACTGCAGGATGAAGCTGTTGGTGTTTCCACCAGTTCGGCCCCATCCAGGAGGCTAATTTCTGATCCTATTCACCGTGAGATCCCTCTAATTCTGGAGGATATTGATGTGAGGACCCCTACCACCATAGGGATCAATGTTGCTGAAGACGAGGCCAAAGCAGCCTCAGACCATTAGACCGAAGCCTCATCTGACTGAGAGGCTGTAAAAGTATTTTTCTACTTTTATTCTTAATTTGCATGCATTGAAGACATTGTATTATTCTTTTGGGGGGGGTGGGTTGATACTTGTACCATGGGTTTTTTGTTGCCAACGTTCTTTTCCCTCATGTTTATGTAGGAGAACCGACATGTTTAATTTGCATTTTTATTTTCATGTGATGTAAATATCATCAAGTGATTATTAATATAAGTAATTTTCTATTTGGTTGGCATCATTGTGTATATATGGATGATAAGTGATTATGGCAAAGTATCTTAAATTTTTGTATAATTAATTCTTCTTACCATGTGGTAAAGTGTTGTGCAACCATTTGTGACTCTAAAACTGGCATTAGAATGTAGAGTGAGGCAAAGCATAGCTATGTGATATGATTCCCAAGAGTTAGTAGGATAAGAATTAACTCAGTGCTTGTGTGAGAGTGTTTGCGTAGTTCTTGCATAAGTGTTACACATAAAACTTGCCCGGTTCATTGGATGTTGCCAAATGTGTGACCCAATAAGATAGGATAGTAGGTCTCCTTGTTTTGTTAGTCGTCCACTTAGCCAAAATAATGACCCAACAAAAATATTTTGTTCCTTTGTAAACCCAGTTAATCCTTATTAGTGTTTGTTTTGTCCAAATAAGTTTGATTCACTCTCTAAAAGGTTTTAACACTTAGCTTTGGCCCTGGTCCAATTTTGGACATTGTGCACTTCAACTAAGGCAGATCGCCTAAGTTGAGGGTGACTACTGTTGGATTGTTAGCAGCCTAGGAGGTCGAGTTGAAGTTGGTTTAAGAAGTAGCATCCGGCCCTGGTCTAGTTAGATGTCTAAGTATATATTGTACACCTCAACTGACTGCATCAGCTTAAGTTGAGGGTGGCTGATGCTGCTGTTCTTTGAAAAAAAAGGTTATAGCAAGGGCACAGATGGATAATAAAGGTTATGAATGAGCGAAAAGATCTGTAATCTTGTTGAGTAGCTACCAAAAAGGGTAAAGAGAGTAAAGTTTCTTTAAGTCACTTGTACAAATGATCAACCTTCACTGAGCCAAAAACCTCATTACAATCCTTAGCAAGTCCTGCTCGATCTTGGCGAGTCAATCATGAGGGAACATTAGATAATAAGGGCAAGCTTATGAGTGTGCACTATGTTGGTAATATTTTTCTGAGAGTAAGAGTCTTAGTCTCGTCCATGATTTGATTGTAAAATGTGAGGTGGACTTCTTTGACTGTGAGGGCATATTGAGTTATACCTAGTTTACTTATTTCTTTGAAGTGTTGTATCTATGGCTGTGAATATGCTGATTAGTAGTAAATTCCTGTAGTAGATCCATTTATGTTGAGGTCACATAGCCGAATGGGCAGTTGAATAATTGTATGATGGTGTTAGTTGACTGCGAAATGCCCGTCATGATGTTGTTCATATATGCATCTTTGTGTTGAGTTGCTTGAGGACAAGCAATTTCCTTAAGTTGAGGGTTTTGATGTTCCGGATTTTGACGAAATATTTTAGGCCTTTTTTTTAGGATAATGGTGTGTTTCAAGCAATTATTGTTGTATTTAACACCGAACTTTAGTGTTTTCAGGACAAAAAACTGAGCATGAAGAATAACTTGGAATATCTGGACAAAATAGGATTATTGCAGAAGAAAAACAATCAACGATGGCTTAGGCGATGGATCGTTGACCTTGCGATAAATCTTCGGCCTAAACCGTTGCCCAAAGTAGAAGGTAGTGCCACTGGACTAACCGCGAAGGTCCAGGCGATAGACCATCGACCCTACGATGAACCATCGGCCTAAACCATCTCTAAAAAATAGAATGCAGTATCACTGGAGGTCCCATGACGGCCAAGGCGATGGACCATTGACCCTGCGACGAACCGTTGACTACCCCATTGCCAAGAAAAAGAACGTGGTATCACTGGAGCTCAAGCAACGGTTAAGGCGATGGACCGTTGCGTCAGCAACGAATCATCGCCCGACCCGCCGAGCATGACATTGTAATTTCAAGTTTAAATTTTAAAACCCCAGTCCTAGAATCATATAAATACTAAGTATTAGGTTTTATTTTGGGACTTTTGACAGTAGTATCATACTTTATCCTCTATTGAGAACATTGTAACATTTTTCTTTGTGATTTTGAAGCTAGATCTGGAGATTTGACTATTATTTCGATATTTCTCCATTGAATATTGAGAAGAACAATATTGTAACTTTTGTAAGTACTCTCTTGAAGTTATTTATGAGTATCAATATGTTTTTGATTTCTGATAAGGAGATGAGTGGATAAGCTCCCATAACTAGGGTTATGGGAGCCTTGATGTAGAGAGCTGTTTGGGGTTATGAATTCATCTGATTTCTAACACCTATCTAAATTGCATGAATCTCTCTTCATTATAACTACATCTCTTGGTTGCAAACTTGAGAAGTGAGCCTACAAACACCACTTGTATGAACAAGAAAGCGGATGTTGGGAAAAGAGATGATTCACATAAAATCCATAGATTTACCCTTTCGGTTAAGGGTTAGTGCCCTAACGGGATCAACCCTCATGAGAATTCTATTGAATAATACATGAACCCTTTAAGTTCGAAGGAAGTAAAGGGTGAAATACCCATTAGGTTGAGAAACAGGTGGGTAATTCTTTGAATTCAATACTTCTTGCTATTGAGATTATAAGTTTGAAATCAAACGCAAATTCACAACCCTAACTGTTTGATCATCTTGGTGAGCATAACTCTAGTTAGCTTATTCTCATTGAAATTAGACTTGCATTAACTCTTATTAGCTAGATCTCAGTGTGATACAAGAACGAAAGAATAATATTATCACATTAAAATCCCCCTTTACTCTGGAGCCTTAGATCAACAGTCCGTTAAGAAACAACTTACTTAATTGCATAAGTATTCCCTGTGGGATTCAACCCCAACCTTTGTTGGATTCTATATTTGACAATGACCGCTTACACTTTCATAAGAAAGGTGTACTTTGGGAATATCATTGCATATGCCCTAAAAAAATTTATAATACATTTGTGACATAGCACATCTGCCTAATTGCGCTTGAACTGCACATTTCTTCTTCTTCTTCTTCTTCTTCTTCTTCTTCTTCTTCTTCTTCTTCTTCCTCCTCCTCCTCCTCTTCTTCTTCCTCTTCATGTAGACACCACAAATATTCTTATGCCAAAAAATCTTGTACTACGCCTTTAATAACATCACCTTAATACGTTCTTCAATATCATTGACTGTGTGACATCTAATATATAGTGCAAACCTTGAAAGTATTATTGTCATTAATATATGATCACGCGGCACCTATAGAATAAAATAATAACAAAAATCTATATTATATGTACTTTTCCCAAAAATAATACAAAATACGTAGTATGCATATGTTTTCTTTTACATAATACATATTACATTACAAAAAAATACATATAGCTCTGCATATGTATTTACAGAATAGATGCCTGATCCATATGTCTATTGCCATACAAAAAATAAAAATATGACTCTGATATGTATTTACGAAATACAAATATGACTCTATATGTATTTACGAATTACATATAACATTCACATTAAATATTAACAAACATAACTATACTATATATCTTCATATGTATTTGCGAAATATAACGGTGACTCATATAAAATAATAAAATACAAATGCATACCTTAAACAGTAACAACTATATACATATACATATAACTAAATCAAAAAATACATAATCCATATCATAGCATAATAATATCTATATAAAAAATACTTGCACATGACCCAAAAGCTAATAAAATACAAATATCTCTTCAACTTTATCTTCTTCAAATTCATATTCAGAAGAATTTTGAATAACAAGACTTGAAATTTTACTTGATTCTCCCATTTCCTTTGACTTTTTCTTTTTCTCAGATCTTTCCATTTTTGGGGGATTTGGAGATGAAGGTTTTCTTAATCCTTTTCGTTTCATAATTTCCGCAATCTTCTCTGGATCACTACGATGCTTCGATCTCACCTCTTCTATGCTCACTTCTTTCTCCGACTGAATAGGCATAGAAACAAATTTAAGATCTTCATCTTGTGTTAATCCAAGACTAAATGATGGTGGATTATCAGAAACTAAATTAACAGCTGGTATACTTCTATTTGATCTTTTAAAATATGTGTGTTCTGTCATTATAGCAGACCTCTACAATCTTACAACAAAAATTTACAAAATTTCTCAAAAAAAAAATGCAAGAACAAGGTTGAACCAAAAAAAGAATACAAAAAATAAAAAATTTATAGAATATATGAAAAAGATAACATGCAATAACTATAATTTGATAGTTACCTTATTTGATGGAGCACAATATTTATCTACATTGAGAGAAAAATTGGATGAAATTTGAAAAAAATATGATTGAATGGGAGAAAGGTGAAATAATGGAGTGAAAATAGAAAAGATGTAAAGTAAATGGCGTGAAACGCTTGTGTGGAGTGAATGGGCAAAAAATGCTACTTTTGCTATAAAATATAATTTTGTGAAAGTGTTGCTATTTATTGTAATTATGGTCTTAAGTTTATCACTTCTTCTAATTTTTTCAATAAATAAATAAAGGGAAAATGGTCAAATGTGCCCCTAAACTTTGCAAAAATGTTCAGATATACCCTCCGTTAAAAGTTTAGCTCATCAATGCCATTGTCGTCCAAGTTTTGGTCCATATATACCCCTGTTTGAATTATATATACCCTTGTTGCCAAGTTTTGGGATATATATAGCTCTGTTGCCGTTAATTGCTTTGCTGGAATTTTTCAACCCACTTTTTCCTTAAAAAATTATATTTGCCACATCATTTTTTTATTGCAACATCGCATATAATTAAATCCACCCCTTCTCCTACACATTAAATGTCCGTCAAATAATTTCATATACCTCACAATCTCCTTGAATTTTCTCTAATTTGTCGAAACCCTTTTTTTGTATTTTCAGATTCTTACATAATCGTTTCTCTCATACATACATACATACGTACAAAAGATATCCTCTTAATTGATAAGTTATTTTTGTTGTCTCTATATGGGCTGCCTCTTTTACACTTCTGCATATCAATTTCTCACTTGAGTTTTCCATATTCTTCTTATTCTTGATATTGGAATTTCTGGTGGTGTGAAAGATGAAGTTGGTTGATATGATACTAAAATAATTTACAGTTGGTAAGTACTTTAATTCTTGATTTTTGTCGCAATTGTGCATTGAGATTTTTATGGGGCGTTCTTGACTTTTTTCAATTTTTGCTTGATTATTCTTGGGGTTATGCAAGCATCGAAAAAAACAACAAAGAAATTTTGACAAATTAGAGAAAATTCAAAGAAATTATGAGGTAGATGAGAGCATTTGACGGATGGTTAATGTGCAGAAGAATGGTGCATTTAATTATATGCGATATGACAATTAAAAAGTGATATGGAAATATGATTTCTTTTTAAAAAGAGGAAAAAGGGGGTTGGAAAATTTTAGCAAAGCAATTAACGGCAACAGGGTATATATGGCCTAAAGGGGTATATATGACCCAAAACTTGACAACAGGGGTATATATGGCCCAAGACTTGGACGACAAGGACATTGGTGAGCTAAACTTTTAACGGTGGATATATCTGAACATTTTCGTAAAGTTTAGGGGCATATTTGACCCTTTTTCCATAAATAAATGAACACACACACACACACACACACACATATATATATATATATATATAATGAAAAATATCATATAAATAAAAAATTGAAAATGTTTAGAATAAAATAGACATTACATAATGAAAAGGAGGGAGAATGATTATTATTTAATGTTGAGTAGGATGTTTGATTTTTAAAATAAAGTTAAAGAGTGTAACGAATTTTACCGAATTTTAAGTGTAATGAATTTTACCGAATTTTAATATTTAATCATTACATTAATTATTACACTTTAAAAAATATATAATGATAAATATACAAAATGCATATTTAGTTATTATTTTTTTTTAAAATGGAGAGAGTATTTGATATTACCTTTCTTTCAGGCAACTTATAAGTCATAATGCATTTATTTTTGAGAGGAAAGTGTTGCGGACATTGTAGTCGTCCATTTTAATTATTACAAAGTTTGACTAGTATTACAACTAAATTTCTCATACGTGAAGGAAGCAACAAACTAAATTTCTCATACGTGAAGGAAGCAACAAAAAATTTCCACGTTTAAGGGATCAGTGGGGCTTACCAGAATTTCAAACTCTAGAGGAAAAAAGTGTATTTCAACTCTAGCTGTTTCGAGACATTTAGTTGTAATACTCCTTTCGTTCTATTTTACCCGTCTCAAATTTTTTAATTTTTTATTTCATTTTACTTATCCTATTTTACTTATCAAGATAAAATAATTTTTTTTCCCATTATACCCTTAGTGTAATTGATTACTCCTTGTTATTAGCATTCTTGAAAAATATTGTAAAGAGGAGTACCATTAAAAATATAAATGATGCTTTAATATAAAACATCCATCAATATTGGAACTAACAATAAAACACAATTAAAAGGGGAAAAATGGTAAAGTTACATTACCAATAATTATTTTCTTAATAATTGTGTCATCCCAATTTGGAACAGATAAAATGAGACGGAGGAAGTAGTAGTAAATATCATCGTCTATTTTTATTTATTCATATTGGTTTAGCATATTTCTTAAAAAATTATATATAAAATAATAATTTTACTAAATTATTCTTTGATGTAGTAATAAATTCATGATCAATAATTTGGAAAATGCATTGGCAAATGTTATGAAAATCTTCAACTAATTCTCCCTACATATTACTTGACTCATGTTGACTTGACACATCCCTTAAGAAAACTTTTATGAAGGATATATTTTACTATATTAATCTTATTAATGATACTAAATTTGATTACTATTACTCTATGTAGTTACTATTTAACACTAAGGAGCCGTTTGGTCGGAAAATAAGTTATCCCGAGATTAGTTATTCCACCCTTAAGGTGGGATAAAAATAATGTTGCAATTCTAAAATAACTAATTTATGGATTTTCATGATTTTTATACAACCAAACATGGGATAAACTCATCCCAAAATTAATTATGTAATTAGTTATCCGTTATCTGTTGTACCAAAATCTTATAGGGGTACTGCTCACACGCGAGTGGCCATCTCCAAAAGGTAAAAGGTATAAAGGAAAAAATATAATAAAACTCTTGATTTTCTAAGTTGGACAAATAAATAAAAACATCTATTTTTGATATATGAATCACATATAACATGAAATGACGACTGAGGGAGTAAAATAATACTTACTAATAATAATAATAATAATTCAATTTGGGTTGTGCACCACCTTACACAATAAATATGCCATGGTTTTCTTGTATTTTCGTATGTTTCTAAACCAAATTAAAGATAGTTAAAGAATGCAAGAAAGTGAAATAGAGCTCTTTTTTATGTCTATTCTCCTACTACTAACTCTCATTCTCTCTTTCTCTTTGCACCTACTAATTTCACTCAATGCTAAAATATCCAATGGCCGCACCAATTCCCATTGATACACGATTGTTTAAATCCTAAAACTCCATTGAAAAAGTTTATCAGCTGCATATTTTGAATAATTTCATGGAAGTTTGAAGTAATTTGTAAGCGACAAGCGCTCATACTCAGGAATAATAAAAATAAAATAAAAAGAGCGAGAGAAATAATGGATTATGTACGTTTTCAATTTTATGTAGTATTTCACTGCAAAAATTTTGCTTTGTATTAGTAAAATGCAATTGTGTTACTTTCTGTGGTATGGTTGCTCTTTATGTTTCTATTTCTTGATAGTATAAGGAATATGTTGGTTTAGTATTTCTCCTCTCTAACTCATGAGGAGGAGGATTGTCCAAGCCTTATAAAGAAACCACCCATCTCATTCATCACGAATGTGAGACTTTCTTCTCAATCTTTAACACCCCACCTCACGCCAAAGCCTAGTTAACTGGCTCTGGACAATCTCCCCGAATCTAAATCGGGGGCCCAACATTGGGTGAGAATGGGTCCTGCTCTAATACCATGTTAAAATTGGTCTTGAGCCTAACTCATACCCCAAAAGCTAGCTCATACGGAGGAGGATTAACAGAACGTCACTTGTTTGCTATGTTGATAATTAATGTTGTCTAGTTATACGTCATAGATAAGAACTGGATATAAGGTGGCAGTTAGCCACAAATTTCCTTAATTATGATACTAAATTTTATTTAGTTCACAATTATATCATAAATTGCTTTATATGTAAAAACAAAAGCATAACAACAAGGCTCAAAATTTACCTAAGAGTAACAATTACTTTATCATAAGAGTTTAGATATTTGAATTTTACTGGATCAATGTCTCATGACATCTCAACTAATCTTAAATTAATTCAGGAAAAATTTTGCAAGTATATTTACCTCTATTGTCTAAAGTTAAGCTCACCAAAATCAAAGTTGATAAATATGTTAGAGGTTATAATATTTAAGTGAAATTTATAGATTTAATTTTTACCTAAACTTCAGTAATGACTAAAGTTCAGTTATTTTTGTCTCACTTTAGCTATGTGTGCGAATGAACTTTGAACAACGACTTAAGTCAAACAAAAAAGATCATCTAACTGAAGTTAGAAAATTTTGCACGTGTATTTACCTCAGACATGTGTTGTCTGAAGTTAAGCTCGCCAAAATCAAATTTGACAAATATGTTAGAGGTTATAACATTTAAGTAAATTTATAGATTTAATTTTTGCCTAAACTTCAGTAATGAATAAAGTGTTGTCATTTTTGTCTGACTTCAGCTATGTGTGCATAAACTTTTAACAACAATGGCTTAAGTCAGACAAAAAAGATCATATAACTGAAATTAGAAAAATTTTATACGTATATTTACCTTAAACATGTATTGTTTGAAGTTAAACTTGCCAAAATCAAACTTGACAAATATGTTAGAGGTTATAACATTTAAGTGAAACTTGACAAATATCTTCCTAAACTTCAGTAATAACTACAGTTTAGTCATTTTTGTGTGGATGAACTTTGAACAACAATTGCTTAAGTCAGACAAAAAACCATATAACTGAAGTTCAAAACAAACTATGATTGGAGATTTAAAATCATGCAAAAATGAATCAAATTCAATCATATAAAACTTTACACATTGTGTCTGAAATTAAACATCATCATAACTAATTTCAATACTAAGAAACCCGTTTTAGTTATTCAGTTGATTGATGATTTAAGTTTTTGCCAATTTAATAAGGATTCAATTCTCATATTCTTTTCCTTTCTCCCATATATAATATTTTTTTTTTAAAACGAAAAAGTGGTATAAATCATAAAAAAGAAAAAAGAAAGAAAAAGGGAAAATGATAGACAATCTAGGAATAGAATGATTGCTTTGAGTAACAGTAAATCGACTCATACTTCCAAATGGTCCCGTGGCTCAGTTGGTTAGAGAGTTGGTCTTATGAGCCGAAGATTGCGAGTTCGAGCCCAGCCGGGACCATTCTCTTTCTGCTTATCTCCTAAATGTTAGATTTAGAGTTTTCTCAAGATTTTGGTCCAAGAAAAGTTGGACTCTGCTAGTGGACCTTATTTAGTTGGAGTTTGTCCAATAACATTAAATTTTAAAGAAAAAATCACATAAATATATCATTTAAGAGTCAATATTACAAAACATATCAATATTATTTTTTATTTACAAATGTAGTTTTTATTTATAAAATCTATCAACTATTCAGATGTCAATTTATATTGAAAAAATGGGTTGATTTTAAGAGAGTAGTTATTTGATTTTATTATATGGTGATTGTAACAAGCACCTGAGCTAAATTTTAGAAATTTGTAATATTTTTCATCCATATCTACGCAGAAGGTAAAATGACTTCTTCTCCTTCTCTGTCTTCTTCTCTATCATTGTGTGTGTGGTAGGGACAATTAATTCAATTCAAATTTATAAAAACAACAATACCTCACCAATCGACTCATCCACGTAAAAATGGATTGGAGAAGTAATATATTTTAGATAACTAGAAATACAATGACTACTAAATAGTTGTTAGTTTCTGATATTCAAAACGATCATAAAACAAAGAATATCAGATATTTTAACTTTCACAACTGGTTGTTTGAACAAGGGGTAATTGTGGATATGGTGGAGAGTTGGTGTTGAAAAGGAAGAGGCCAACTAGATTTGATCATCCGTTAGCTTCGATGAGTTTCAAAAAATTTTCGATGACACCGATGGGGAGAGGATATCAATAATTTATGGTGTATCAGTTGTATAAAAATTGGTGTATCAATAATTTTATGGTGTATGAATTGTATAAAAATTTATGTATCAACAATTTTATGGTGTCTGAATTGTATAGAAATTGGTGTATCAATAATTTTATGGTGTCTGAAATAGTTAGAAATTGATGTATCAATAATTTTATGGTGTGTGGACTATATAGAGATTGGTGTATCGATAATTTTTTGGTGTCTGAAATAGTTAGAAATTAGTGTATCAATAATTTTATGATGTTTGAACTATCTAGAAATTGGTATATCAATAATAACAATTTTATGGTATTTGTAACATATAGATATTGGTGTATCAATAATTTTATGGTATCTAAAATGAATAGCTAAATGTGTATCAATAATTTTATGGTGTCTGATCAATATAGAAATAGGTGTATCAATAATTTTATGATGTATCAATAATTTTAAAGTGTATGAAATTTGTGTGAGGTGTGGTTTGAATCAATGGGAGAGCATTTTCTCCTCAAATTATTAAAAATTAATGTCAATTGAATTAAATAAATTAAATTTAAAAACATAAAACAATATAAAAAAATGTGTTGTCTTTTCGGTTACTTTATATATATATATATATATATATATATTTAAAAAAACTTAGTTAAAAAATAAACTAGGAGAATTTATAGGATAAAATATCAACCATTAAGTTGCCCCCTTAAATCATGCTATATTATTTACTATCTTTTATTTTTTAAATCTTATTTGATAGATTTTGTTATATTTCTATTGTTATATTTTGAAAAGTAAAAACTGTAAGTAGTTTTTGTAATATTGATTCTTAAATTATATATTAATGGTTTATAGATATGGTATGACTTATAGATATGAGTAATTACTTATGGATATGATGGGCTTATACATATAATTAAGACGAAATGACTCGGTGGATCCTTGTACTTGTGCTGGTTTGTAAAGTAGACACTTCTACTTACACTTTTATCATTTGGACCCTTTAATCTATTAAACACAAATATTTTAAACCTCTTTTTGCATATGTGACATTAAGTTGCTGATTTGAAAAAATGCATATTTTCATGTGTTTTTTAGTGAGTGGTTGTGTAAAAAATTTTGCCTCTAATTTTCTTTTTAAAAAAAAATTACAAACTACTTTTCTTCATTGACCCCTGGCCCCTCCCCCATCCCCCTACCCCCCACCCGACACAGCCCCTCTCCTTCGTCCCCTCACCCCCACCCCGCACCAGCCATTCTCCCTACTCCCTACCCCTACCCCTCTCACCCCCTCTATCACCCACCCACCATCTACTTCATCTTCTTCACCCCACCCATCCCAACTCTCTCCCCCTTTCTCTACAATTGATGGCTGAAAACCCAAAAAGAAAAATTACAAAATCATTTTGTTTTCAATAATCCAAGCACGCTCCTCTTTCTCTAAATTTTTAATTTTTTAAATTTTGAAAAAGTTAAAATCATTATTTGTGTTGGTTGAATTGAAAGAGGAAGTATGAATATGGATATAATGGGGGGTTTTGAATAACTAAAAAGCTTCATTAATAAGCTTAAAGACAAGCAAATGGGTCTTGTAAATTTGTGAAATCAATCCAAAATTATAATTGGAGTTTACTGGAGTCTGCATTTATGAACATATAATTGGATTTCTAAATCAAATTAGAAAAAAATTCTACTTATTTGGCATGAACTTTGTGCTCTTTTTATGAGGAAATATGGAGAAATCAAATTCTCCATTGTTGAATTGAGGGTGGTATGAAAAAGACAAGAATGAGGGGGTGGGGGGTGGGGGTGGGGGAGTTTTTCAAAAATATTATTTATATTTTATATATTTTGAATATTTTATTTCCTACGTATCATTTAAAAATGACGTGGCATGCCATATATAAATGAGTACATTACACTCATATTAATTGAATGAAAAAAGGATGTAAAATATCATGTTTTGATAGGTAAAGGAGTTAAAATTCTCTGTTTTGATGGATTAAAGAGTTCAGATGACAAAAGTATAAATAAAAGCGTCTACTTTACAAATCAGGACAAGTACAAGTGTCCACGAGACCATTTCACCTATAATTATTGGCTTATAGATATGATTAATAGCTTATAGATACGATCACTGAAATAACTTATGATTACGACTATTGATATGACCTATGGTCATGGTTATTGGTATAAATTAATAGATAGAACATTGATATAGTATATTGGGTTAGTTTATCGGCATGACTTGTTGATATGGTTCGTTGATACGGTTTATAATTATGAGTTTTTGTTCGAGTCTGTTAGTTGATAATGATCTTGATAATATGAGTCTGATTTAAGTCTGATGAATAATGATAATGATGATGATACTATTGAGTTTCGATTCAAGTCCAACATTGAGAATTATGTATGAGATATACGGTTCACACGGATCCTTGGTTAGGCCATGGCAATTTGGTAATTTATGACTAATCAATTGCTTATTCTTGATTGGACCCTGAAAGCTATGTTGGGTTATTTACTTTCCACACTTATTGGCTTATGGGGACTAATCTTGTAGTTATATTAGTATGACCTTTATGTTTCCATCTCATATGCATTCATTTATTTATGTACAATGGCATCAGAGCTTATTTCCAGTTTTGCCCCCTTTTCTTGACTTAGCTTATTCTATCTTGTATCTTATTGTATTTATATCATGATTTATCTCAGTCGGTCGATGATAATTACTGAGTATCCATTGTTTTGGTACCCAGACTACACTTGCAAATCTGAGTACTAGTTATCGCTGCTAATTCGACGTTCATGCAGGTTTTTTTTCCAGAGATTGGATAAGCTCTTGGAGTCAAAGTTAACCCTTTTCCTTCTATTTATCTATGTCTAATCTTTCATCTTCGAGATGAATTATATTTGGCTATTCAGTACTCATAGTTCATTTGTAGTAGTTCTTGTACCGATATTACTAAGTCTTGTGATGGTTGTTGATTCCCTATCTATATATTAGACCTTTCCAACTGTATTATTGCTATTTAATTCTTTAAATTGTTAATTTCCATCTTTTAGGCCATTTTTCATCAATTTAGCCTATTGCATCTAGCTTGGGTTATGGTTCGACTTACCTACTGGTAGAATAGAGTAGGTTCCATCATGACTTGTAAATTGGGTCGTGATAGATAGAAATAACAAGAATCAAAATAAATAAATGAGTAACAAGACACCTTGGGTTGCCTACAATTCCTGGTTTAACATTGGGGCACGATGTGTATGTCTTGATTACTCAAACGTCATCAAGATATCCCTCAAGTTAGATTCTAAGGTTATCTAAAGTGTTTACCACCAAAACCAACCTCATTGCCTTTCGATGCTTCATAGTTTTACAAATATTAACTGTGACTTCTTTATTATTCAGTATAATTTTAGATCACCCTGCTCCATATTAACCAATGATCTTTTTGTGGCTAAAATTTATTGCCCAAATATTTTTGGTATCTCAACATTAACTTTGTAGTCCAAGATAATGAAGTCAGTAGGGAAGACCAAGTTTTCTACCTTAGCCAAAACATCAAACACTATACCCATAGGCTTTTTGATAGTACGATCCACCATTAATAGCTACATCTTCATTAGTTTAGGGGCATCCAAACCCAATAATTTAAGCACAACCACAGAATCAATTTTATACTAGCACCCAAGTCACACAACGCTCTTGAGAAGTTGAATGCTCTAATGGTTCATGTAATGATGAATGCTCTAGGATATTTTTTTTTTTGCACAAGAGACCAGGAAGATATTACAATATGATGTTGCAAATTATAAACAAGCTCAAAACTAATCGTCATCTTCTTTGTATCAAGTTCCTTGATAAACTTGACATAGCTAAGCATCTGCTCAAGTGCTTCAACTAATGGGATGTTTATTGAAAGTTGCTTCAATATATTTATGAACTTATGGAGTTTTCCATTTTCCCATTTTTTTTAACCACTGAGGGGAGGGAGGTGGAGGCCTATGAATAGGGTTTAGTATCTCTGAGACTTTCTTTTCCTTTCCTTTTTCAACATTAGCCTTTTTTATTGGTTGAAGGCTTTCAATGTCTTTTAATTTCCTCCCAATAGCATTTTATTTGTATTTGCCTTTTTTCTTAAGGCATTGAAAGATAGGTGGGGGAAGTTTAGGGAATGAGACATGTTTCCTTAGAACTAACTTTACCTCTCCTCCCTGATAGTACTTTTCTATATTGTGGTGGTTTTTATCTCACCATTAGGAACAACTGGAATATGAGCATAGGCAGTCATATTACCACTTTGAGTAGTCAAAAACTTGTGGTGATTGTCTTTCTTTAGATTTTGGATAATGTTGCTCATAAGTGTACCTTTTTATATTGGTTTAGATCTATGGAAATCTAGCCAAACTACTGCTCAACTTACTTAACAACAGTAACATGTGACTCCACCTTTTGAATCATCCAAGAAATATTTGCTTGAATCTCTATTAGGCTGACATTAGTCTTTTCTACCCATTTCATTGCTTTGGAAAGCAACTCCTCCACCCTAGCATTACTCAGCTCAGTTTCTCGAATACCAGGAGGAATATGCAAACCGCTTCTATTATTTTTATAATCATTGCTCTTCTTTCAATCACCTTCTCCACCTCTTCTTATATCTCTATGCATCAATCAGTTATAGTTATTTTCTTTTTAATAGTTTTGACCTTGATTTGCTTAACATTGACATCAAGTGTCATAATTAGACCCTTGGGCCTTGTCCTAGAAACTTGCCACATGATTATCTAAATAATTTACCTCCTCATTAGAATCAAAATTATCTTGTCTAATTTTTTTTTACCTTGAGAACCGACTGCATTCACCTCTTTTCCCCATTCCTGTGAAGTATTTTGCAATGAAGCTCAATTTGGTTCTTATCTGAGCTACTTCTTGAGTGAGCCATAATCTATCCTCTGCTGCTCTACTGATGCTCTTATTGTATAGGTACATATGGGAAAAACAGATCCCCCTATGTGCCAGCCTCTATTGGTTTTAGTGATTTTATCCAGTATCATTAAAACCTGCTCCCAAGTTAGACCCATGAATGGACCTCCTATTATAGTGTTGTTTATAACCTTGTTGTTAGCATTCAAATATCCATAGAATATTTCAAGTAAACCCTGTTAAGGTATTTTGTAATTTTATATTTGTTTTGGCTTCTTCTTAAACCTCAATCATGTTCATAAATGCCTTTGAATATAGTTTTCTAAAGTTATAAATCTTATCTTTTTGCTACAACATTTAGGACGATAGGAAAAAAAGTTCCAAAATATTATCTTTAACTCTTACTAGGTAGTGGTTGATCCGCTTGGTAACTCTGTCAACCATAAAGTAGAATTATTAGACAATTAGAAAGAAAATAACCTTGCCTAATATCATCTTTGTTCACACCAGCTATTGTAGGATTTGAAAATCCCAATAAAATTATTATATACAGGTTTGCATCAGCAAATGTGTGGCCAGTGAATACTTTTTCCAAGTTCTACAATTGTGTCATAGCACTGGTGATGTCGAACTTAATCCTAGTTAAAAGTGGGGTGGAACAATAGCGCCTGTTTTACCTACATCATCTATCTCAACATTATCATCTTCAGGGGGACAAGAGGATGGGGTTGTTGATCAAGACCTCAATTTCTTCTTGCTCTAGCTTATTCATTCATTGCAGCCAGTCAGGCTGCTTTTTCTTCCAATTAAGCCTGCCGTGCTAGTTTATCTTTTATAGCTTGTTCTTTATCAATTATTTGGATTGTGGCTTGCATCAAGGCTTTGTGCTCTCCTTGCTCTCTATCATTAACTATTCTTTTCAAATTTCTTAGTGTCTTTTTGATTTTTCGATCAATCAAAATTAGGGGATTTCCTTGACTATAAGTACTAGTCATGCACCGATGTGAAACCTAGATATAAAACAAAATAATAAAAAAGTAAAATCGAGAAATACTAACTAATAGTTAAATCAACACAATTATCTAATCTTAAACTGTGTTTCATGGTAATGGTGATAATTGATATCACCCAAATTACTCCTTGCAATGAGATATAAGGCGATTTATGAATTGAATGTAGAATTCAACTAAGGTTTAAGTTTATCACACAGGAAAAATGTCTAGGAGCTCGGTCGATGCAATTATTCAAGCTATCAGTCAGATATTTCTAAAAAAAAGGGTTTTGTAAGGTAATATTTATAGATAGTGAGTAACCAAGTAACATAATGTTAATAAATGTTTTTAATTAAGGAGAGAATTAACTAGGATTGTGTTCTCTATGATTTCATAATGTAGTTGGTGTGTTGTATTAGTGATATATCCTCGTGCATAACATTCAAAATTGGTATGTCAAGTTCACCTAAATGGTTGGTCCCATAGATAAAATAATATCTCTACACAACTTGATCTGTTTATAGATATTTGCTTTATTAACCCTTACCTTTGATCCTAGATTAACTATTTTTAGACATGGTCAAGTTATTAGATAAGGGTTGGTTGCCTGAAATCTCTATTGTTAATATCGTTTCCTATTCTCTACCCCTTTGTTCCAGAAAGTAAAGAATTAAGAGGAGTTCTAATGTGTGCACCTGCTAAAAAGCAATCAATAAAGGAAGAACAATACATGAATAAACACCATGAATCCCTACATACTTTGCCTACTTTGTTAGTTTATCACAATTCCCATAATTCTAGTTGTGGGGTTTTGCTACTCATAATTGCAAGAACACGATAATAATTTAGAGAAAACAACACAACCATGCACTTACAAGAATAAAAAAAATTGATAATTTCAAATATTATCAATCTCCAAATATGTTCTACAACTCTAAAAATGTATATATGAACTCACAAAAGGTAATAGAGTGTAGAATTAAACATAAAACCTAATAAGAATATATATATACACATATATAATCCTATCCTAAACCCTATAAGAGAATAAAGTTGATAGGTTTCCATGAGTAGGTTAATGTTTTCTGAACCCATTCATGACTCGTGGACTTAATTTGTAGAATGAAAGGTCTTTTGTACTGATTCAAAATCTTATTCACGGATCAAGTTCACAATTTATAGACTCATTCATGATTCGTAGACTAGACTCGTGGAATTCAAACTCTTTACTCTTCTTGTTCATGATTTATTTATGCAATCATGGTCTGTGGACTTGATTCATGGAACTCAAGCCACTTTGCAATTCTTATGAATTTGGTTCACAACCTAGCTTTACAACCTGTGAAAGGTTCCACAGATTGTGGACACCATCCACGAGGCCTTACTTCATCATTTTTAGCCTTTTTCCTTGTCTTTGCCCCCAAACCTTGTTTCCTACACTACTAAAAAAACACATCATATCCACTAAAAAGACATCCAAATTCTTGCATATTTTCTTTAGTTTTATGCATCAAAAGTATCGTAAAACCACGACACATCAGTGAAGTTCATAAAGTTTTCCTTAGTGTGCTTCTTCTCCCTAGGGAGGATCATTTTACGCATAATATAAAAAAGAAACTTGTTCAAAGAAAACATAGAACCTTTTGTATTTTTGCATGCTTTTCCAAGGTATGATCATTAGCAAAATTTCTGGTAATTTCTACTGCTGATAAAACTCCATGCAATAGAGTCCATTCCTTCTTTACATAATGGCACCAACCATCATTAGAAACCCCTAATAGATGAGTCAATAATTCAGGAGTGAGGGTTGTGTAAAAATCCCCAACCACATTGGAGATATATAAGGAGGAGCCCAAAGTACTAAAATTGAATTCCCTTGTTATTCTCTACCCATTTTTCACCTAATGGAACCTTAAAAGAATAAGTTTGACCAATCTTATTCCCTAAATAAATTAAGTAGTAGTTTACCCATCTCTAACCTCAAAAAACCAGTAGCCACCCTTTTTCTCACCACTATGCATTACCCAAAGTCGATAATTTGGGTAGTTCTAGCATCCATGGTATCCTTAATGTCCTCTTAGTTATTAGTTTCATCCTCTATATAAACTTGAGGAGTATCATCCTTAGTGTCCTCATGCCCCGAAAATTACAAAGAAGGCTCTACCTCCTCCTCCTCTTCCTCCTCATTATCAATAGTGGATTCATCTATCAGTTTAGACTTAATAGATTTTTTTGACCTGTTTCTTAGATTTATTGCCAGGCATCACACTTTATCTTTTAGCAACCTCAACGTCCTTTCCATATTTCAATAGAATTGGTAGGAGGATTGAAAAATGACTTATCAAGATGAGGTTTTTTGGCAGACATGGCAAATAAACCACTATCTAGTACCCTTTTCACCCTCCTAGTTATTCTAAATAGAACTACTTGGGAGGGATGAGGGAGTGAATTATATAATAGTTATCAATAGAGATTTTAATTGGTTCCCCAATAACTTTGTTTAGGCATGAACAAACCCTATGAGATACTAAGTTTGCAATTGCATCCTCCTTATCAATAAACTTAGTAGGGGAATAAGTCATACCGATATGTTTCTGTGATGGAAAACTATCCTTGGCTGTACTTGACATAGAAACATCAGACAACATTCCTTGATCCCTATCTAATTGGATCTCAATAGAAAACTAGGTTCGACTAGGGTTCCCATAATGATTCCTCCTCACCAGATGCACTGATGTTGAGCTTAACGAGGGAATAAAGTTCAATTTTCGGGTCCCCAGGGGTTCCCTCCATACGAGGTTCACCCTACACAGTCTCTTAGTCCTTACACTTCCATTAACACTAGATTCCCCTTGAGTACCAACACTAGAAATGTCTAGCACTATAGCCTCTGACTCATACATAAGCAGCGCCAAAGAATCAACAATACTAAAAGATGCATTATCAAGATTGAATGAGTCACCAAGGTTATGAATATCAATAGAATTGGTGATAATGATAGGTAACCTAATAGTCTGGACATATTCCTTATAAATCACTACTATAAGATAGAAGAAGAAAGGGTTTGGAAAGAATAAAGGATATTAGTAGAGAGATGAGTGGATGCGTTATCATGCTGTGAAGAGCTTGGAGAAAACAGAGATTAAAATTCAATGATTTCTAAAAGAGAGAAATATGAGAGTAAGATGAATTTTCAGCTTAGATATTTGTGGAAGAAAGGGCTTTTAGGAGTAGAATAGGAGAAAAGGTTTAAATATTTCTTTTAAGAAAAAATAGCCATTTGAATGTGATTAAATTCCTTTAAGAGAAAGAGTTTTTCTTGGAAAGAAAAACTAATTTGACACATGGTTGACTTACCAAAAGAAGTCATGATTAAAATTAACTTCTTTCTATTAGAGAGAATCAGCGGTTGTAGAGCTGTAGGAGAGGTACAATTACTTTTGGGATAGTTGGAAGAGATAGTTTCAAGTTCTTTGATTTTATTCTTAATTAAGTAAAAAGTGATGCACATATATTGATCTATGGAGAATGTTATGTTTTGCTCAAATTTTATTAAAAACTACCTTTCTTGTGACACAAGCAAATACATTGTTAAAGTGCATGAGTAGATTGGACATAAAAATAACATAAGAACATACAACTAAATATATAAAATTAAGTATAAAATCAAATTAAAGTTTAATACATTTAATGTTTATTAGCCAGTCCTTGGGGGATATCTGTGTGATCTTAATCATCCCAGTTCCAATCTATTACGTTCAAAGTGATCCCTTGCCATCCCTTGCCAATGCCTTAGTGAAAATATCAACAATCTGTTTGTTTGTTGCATAAAATTTCATAGATATTAATCCTTTGTCCATATTGTCCCTTAAAAGTGGTGTATAATATCAATGTTCTTGGTTTTCTTGTGCTAAACTGATTTTTCGGTAATGTTGATAGCACTTTTATTATCATAAAAGATTAGGACACACTCAATGTTCAATAAAAAATCTTTGAGTTGCTATTTTATATAGAGAAGTTTTTGACAACATGAGGCAACTATAACATATCCAACCTCAATAATTTACAAATCCACAAAATTATGATTCTTTACTGTCCAAAAGATTAAACATTATCCCATGAAGTGTGCAATTACTATGTTTTTCTTCTTATCCACCTAGTAACTCTATAGTCAGCATCTACATTGCCTATAAGATCAAAGTTTCTACCTTTTGGATACCACAACCACAAGTCAATTGCTCTTTATAAGTACCCTAGAGTTCTCTTGACTGTCTTCAAGTGAGTTTCCATAGGATTTGCTTAAACTGTAAAACTCAAATATACACTAAATACAATATTAAGCCTTTTGGTTGTGAGGTACACAATAGATCGAATCATCCCTCTGTACAACTTTTGCTCTACCGCTATACCTATTTCCTCCAGATCCAACTTTGTTGTTGTAGCAATAAAAGTATCTATTATTTTTTATATCTTGAATTTTGATCTTATTGAGTAGCTCTTTCACATACTTTTGTTGATGAATCATTTTTTCTAAATGAGTTTGTTTGATTTGGAGATCAAGAAAGAAATTAAGTTCTTTCCTCATGCTCGTCTCAAATTCTATGTTTATTAAATTAATAAACTTTTCTGTGAGTGCTTTCCTATTGGATCCAAATATGATTTCATCTACATATACTTGCACAATCAACATATCTTAACCTTTATTTTTAAGAAATAAAGTGTTATCAATTTTACCTCTTGCATATCCATGACTTAGCTAAAACTTTACAAACCTTTATTCCATACTCTAAGGTGTTTACTTAAGTCCATAAATGTCTTTATCAAGCTTGTACATATGGTTGGGATAGTCTATGCTTTCAAAGTCTGGAAGTTATTTGACAAACACTTCTTTCTTTAGTAGCCCATTCAGAATGCACTTTTTATATTCATTTGATAGAGTGTGAACTCCCTGTAAGTAGAAAAGGCTATTAGAAGTTTGATTACCTTCAATCTTTCCCCAAAAGAAAATTTTACATCATATTCTATTCCTTATTCTTGATTGTATTCTTTGACTACCAACCTTTTCTTCTTCCTTCTAACTACTCCATTTTTATCTAGCTTGTTTCTAAATACCCACTTAGTTCTATTGATAGTTATGTGAAACACCCTGGGATTCTGGCGCTTGAAAAATTTTCTGGATTTTTGGTCTCTAGACAGGATACAACTAGGGGAAATGACTTTTACACTGGGATCCGAATGGTATGGGTTAGTCGTATGTTGACCAGTGTTGGTTGGTGGGTTGAATTTGGTTTTGTGAATGGATACGACTTGGGTAGTACAAGTCGTATTGGTGGCACGAGTCATGTGGTTTGGTTCTTTCCTTTACTTAATTGTAGACTTGGTAGACTAAGTTGGATCTGAGTACGAGTGGCTTACCATGAGTCGTAAAATATGGTACAAGTCATACCATGGACTCGTATGATAGGCAGTGTTCAATCCTCTTTAGATTCTATTGTGCTAGGGGTACGGATCATGGATACCAGTCTTATGCAAAGATATAACCTAGTTTAGGGTGAGTCATACCTTGGACAATATTGGGTCCAAGGGAGATAGCCTTGGGTACGAGTGATGGGTACCACTCGTATTGGAGGGTACGATTGGTATTAATAGTCGTATCCCTTTGACGGGATTTTGGAGCATTTTAAGTGAGGGTAATCTGAATATTTTACTACTTTACCTAATAAGGCCCCACGACTTTTAAATCACATGGTAGATAATTTACCCTATTATTCTATTCTTTAACACTTAAAAAACACTCTCTAATCCTCTCTAAAGTTCTTGGGCAAGGGAAGCCAGAGTTTCATCATAAGGATTAATTTGGGACTTGTGTTGGTGGTATCTCTCCATCATCTTTTGGTTTAAGTCATTTTCTCTTTCCTCTTTGTTAGTTTTGACTAAAGACATTGTTTTATACAATGTTTTCATGGTTTGCTTATTGTATGGTTTTGGGTTTTCAAATATAATTTGGGGATTTTGGTTGTAAATGCTTGGTTATGGTTTGTCCATATTTTAAGTATGCTTTTATATGCTTTAATGGTTGTTTTGGATAATTGGCTGCATGGGTAGGGTTATTTGGTAATTGGCTTTAGTTTTGGAAATACTATGTCCTCAATATGTTTGATAAAATGCCTATGAAAATGTTTTCACCACATTGTTAGATTTTAATGGAACTTATGCATAGTTTAAACTTAGTAATGGAACCCTAAATGGTTAAATGGTTTAGAATGGTCAAAATAAAATGGTTTTGAGTTAACAATCATTCTTATAGGGTACAATGCAATCTCCCAAGTAATCATAATAATGGAACACTTGGGGGGTACATGGGACTTTTCTATGTTAATTACATAATGTGATCTATGGGTACATGGGAATCCATTGATCTCAAAAAGGTTTGGCTAAGGACAATACTTGTAAGTTATAGTTGGTCTGACGATACTACTATGTATAGCCTCGGTTAATAACAATGGTTTGATTGGAAACGGTTTTAATTGGGCAATAATGTCGGAAAGTGATAGCTAACCATGAAGGTAGGAGTTCAATAAATGAACACTAAAAACTCATGATTATCGACACGAGGGGTAGGTCAGGGTAACCTTATATAATACTATGAGGTACATGAGAATCCTATAAGTACACTGTACATATGTATCATGAAGGGTAAGTGATACGAATACAATAACGTAGATGGACTTCTGAGGTCGTATGTTAGACCCGAGACTTGGTGTGTATAAATGAAGTGCTAAGGAGTACCTAAATGGACACCAAAACTGTCCATACATAGCACTCCAAGGGCGCCTAATAAAGCATTTGACTAAGAGGTCATTTTGGATATTTAACACTTTATTTTGTAACCTACTATAAATAGAATAATGTAGGATTTTAGTCATTAGTTTTATATTGAATATTGAAAGTTGTAAACACTTAGAACATTTCTCTCTTATGAGAAAGGTCCCTATGGCCGAATCTTATAACTAGGGCACTCACAAGTATGGATTTCACTTGTGTTGCATTCAAGCTTGAAAATATTGGATGCTTGGGAGATCGAGGTCCCTCTTATGCCAAAGTAAGAGATAAGTGAATTGTTGTGTGTAGTGTTAAGGGTCCAAGAGTGGAATAATATCTTGGGTTCTTAAGATTATGCCTTCATGTAGTCTATCTATCTATCCCTTTTGTTTGATGTAATCGTTTCTTTTGTTTGTTGTTATAAGTGTAGGATTTTGTTGTTATTGTGGAATCCAAAACTTGTGTCTTGTGTTCATCTTTTTCATTGTCTTATTGTTGTTAATCTTAGTTTGGGTTGCTGTTTTGGTATCAGATACACCATTATATCGTGTATTATTGTTGTTGTTTGTGAACCCGAGTGTGGTCATCAAAAGGGTCCTCAATTTCTTTGAACTTGTGGACTAATTTTGGTGTTTGTTTCGCGCTTCCTTATTGTATCGTATCATTTGTTATTAGAGCATGACTTGATCTTGTTCCTACAAGATTAATCTTGGGCTTGCTTGTTAGAAAAATCAAAAAACAAAAAAAGAAGCAAATCTGTCCGTATTTGTGTTCTTGGCCGAAATTGTGTTATTGTTGTGTCTTGGCCAATATTTTTTACTTGTTTTGTTGTTTCTTGTGTTAGTTTTCTTCATCTCTAACACTCTTGAGTTTAAATCTAAATTTGAGCTTTAAATGTTGATCTTTTTATTGTGAACATAACTTGGCTAATTGTGTTGACATTGTTGTTGTGGCTTCACATTTTTGACATTTTTGTTGATCTTTTTATTGTGAACATAACTTGGCTAATTGGTGACATTTTTGATTGTTGTGGACATTGAAGTTGTTGTTCTTAAGCTTGGAAGTGAATGTTGTTATAAATTGGTGGCCTAAGAACATTTTGTTGAAGTGTTGTGGTGTTGGCAATGTGAAAATTTTTGGTGTTCTTGGAGATTATTGTTGTAGTTCTTGGTGTTGTTCTTGATGTTCATCACCACCTTCATATATTATTGAAGATAAAGTGAATGCTAAATCCAAAAATTTAAAGGAAAAGGGTGTATCATTTGTTAGTATTCAAAGACTCTACAACCAACCAAGACCTATCAATCAAGTCTCAACCACTTTCCAACAGTTTTTCATGATTCAAGGATCCATGTTTTTAGGAGAAGTACAAGAAAAAGTCAAGTCTTGAAAATTGAAAATTGAAAAAGGCTCCAAGACTTATTTTTCCTTCCTAAAACAAAATTCCACCAATGAAAATTAAATTTTTGACCAAGACATGAACATTTGAGAATAACAATTCGTTAGAAAGACTGCAACCATACGCGGCTACCACATCATCAAGTTACTGTTCACGCATAAAATGTTGGCTCAAATTTCAGATTTTGTAGTTTCCGTTTGTTGTTCCTTAGTTTTAATTCCGTTGGTTCCAATACTAATTGGCAAACTAATACTCATCTACTAGATTGTTTGTTAGTCTTTGTGTTCGTTCATTTGTGTTAAGCATTTGTTGTGTGCTTTTCTCTTTTGTCAATTTGTTGTATCTTGTTGGTTTAAGTCTGTAAACAAATTTTCTTTGAGTCAACTCAAACAAAAAACTATTCCGGGCAAGAGTAGACTCGACGCTCAATAACTTGCGAGGTACAAGCTTGCTTTCTAGCACTTATGAAACTAAGTGTGAGGTAAACACGAGAGTGAGAGTGTGGTGAAGTCCTTTTGATCTAACAAGTTTGTTTGTTTTCTTTTGTTTTTTATGTCTTTTTCTTTTAGGTACCATGGCTTCCCATAATCTCTATTTCATATTTGATCGCATAAATGAAAATATTGAAGACATGAAATGACACGTTAAAAGGTTACGCCAATTGTTACCTAAACTTCTCCCACCAAATTCAATTTTTTGTGTCAAAATACCTTGTGATGAGAACGTCCCAAGGGAAGAAGTCGGCTTCTATGACCCACACCAAGGTGATGACTATAGCTCATGTGAACTCCAAGGTAAAAACGTTATCCCCTACACTTCTCTAAGCTTAGAATGTTGTGATGTGGCTAGTATTGGCCAATTGGATGTAATTGCGGATTTACCTAGAGTGGAGGTGTTTGAGTCTCTCTATTGTGATACTCTTGGTGAAGTTAGGTCACGTGAGGACCAAGCTCTTGTTGTAATTACACAAGCACTAGTTGATCCTTTACATGACGAAATTGATTCTTCTTGTAAGAATGATTTATGTCCATCTAGTGCTAGCCCTTAAACTTGAACAAGGCTCCATTACTAATTGATAAGAGTACTCACACACTAGTGGACCCTTGTGAAAACCAAGGTGAGTCTCCGTTGGTATACGAGTTGACAACTACTAGTGAAGGCGTGTAAAATGATCAATTGAGTGAAGATGACCTTGATTTGTTTGAAAGTAGAGGAAACCCGAATTGTGATTGTGCTTGTAAAAGTGATTTTGGTCATAAACCCTTGGATGCCCGTGATAGTGTGAATCTAAGTGTGGGTTATTCTTTTGAAATGGGGAAATATTTCTGAGTCTTATCCTTTTGCATTTTTTCTTGGGAAAATTGCATGTTTCAAGCAACCAAGGTTGCATTTAATGCTGGGATTTAGTGTTTCATGGTAAGGAGCTAGCTAAAGGAAAAGACTCAGAAAATTAGCAGAAAAACATTTCTGACGATCAGAATGGTGGACCACCAGTCTCGCGATGGACACCAACTTAACCATTAGGCCCAAACAGAATGCATGATTTCAGAAGACTCAGTGACGGCCCATGTGGTGGACCACCAGTCTTGCGACGGAACACCACTTTGGCTGCCAGCGCTAAGCAGAGCCTGGTATCTTGAAACATCCAGCAACAACTTATATGGTGGACCATCAGTCTTACGACGGACCATCACTTTGGCTGTCAGTGCTTAGCAGAACCTACCTCTCCAGGATTATCATCGACGACCTATCTGGTGGACCGTCAATCTTTCGATGGACCAAAACTTTGTCCATAAGTGCTAAGTAGAACTTGACTTTCAAGGATCATCAGCGACGACTAATATGGTGGACCATTAGAATTCCGATGGACCACCACTTTGGCCGTCTCTTTGGACGCAGTTTTTATAATTTTGAATTCTAAATTCTTTTTGGCTGGGAACATATAAATACCCAGTTTTAGGTTTTATAAAATATATTTTATCCTTTATCTTTTATGAGAGTTTTCCATACTTGAAACATATTGTACGTTGTTTTTCTCTGAGATTCATTCTAGAATTGTGGATCTAGATTCCATTATCATTTTCTCCATTGAAGATTGAAGAATAATAATTGTGACTTTGTTAGTAAATTTTGAATTAATTGATGAATAACACAATGACTTCTTCTTTTTCTATGATGGAGATGTGTGGCTAAGCTCCCATGACTCGAGTTATGGGAGCCTTGATGTAAATAGCTGATTGAGGTTTGTGAATTTAGTAGATTCCCATAATTAATTGAGATATTGCATAAACCTTTCTCACTTTAATGACTTTTCTTGGTTGCAAACTTGAAAAGTGACCCAAGAACATCACTTGTTCGATAGAAAAGTGTTTGTTGAGAAAAAAAGGGTTTACATAAATCTAAAGGCTTTAACCTTTGGATAGAGGGTAGATGCCTTAACTTAACCAACCTATGTGAGAATATAGTTGAATAAATAATAATGGGTAAACTAATGGGTTGTGAAACTAATGGGTAAACCATAATGCTTGCAATTAGAATTGTTCATTGGGAATCCAAGATAGTTCACAACCCTAGCTGCTTAAGCATCTTGATAACCATAACTCTTGTTTGACTTCTCTCACTGAATTACTATTTGCAATACAATCGATATTTGGATTACTTTCTGTGACAAACATTTGAATACAGTTGATAAATCAAAACGTCCACTTTATTCTGGAACCATTGATCAATAGTCTAATAAGAACCATAATACTTAGTGAGCACAGTATTCCCTGTGGGATTCGACACCCAACCCAGTTGGCTTCTATATTTGACAGCGATCGCTTACACTTTCTAACAGAGTTGTAATTTAAGTTTATCAAATTGTAGCGCTATTATTGGGGAATACGGTTGTCATTTAAGTCTATGATTGTTAATTGAACTTTGGTCAAAATTTCTCAAATTTTACTCTTTGTCTGTTGTTTTTGTATTTTGCAGGTTGATTATCTTTTATGCCAAATACTCGAAGATCAGGTGAACCTTTATTATTTATTCATTCGAAACCTCAACTTATTGGTAGAATGGATGGTCAATAGGACCCGGTGAGGGTAGCTTCTTAGCAGGAATAAGCCATACTAGCTGCCTTGGCAGCTGCACAACTGAATCAGTAGAATGCAGATAATGCAGGTTAAGAACTAAACCTAGATGATGATGATTTATTAAATTCGATCAGCCAGAGGTGTGTAGACAATGTGCCTGCACCAGTAAATAGGAATGTCAACACAAATCACCCTACTAGGGCGTGACCAGAGTGCCAAGCCATCCCATTTAATCTTATGGATGATGATGATGACTTGGATGAAGCTAGTGCAACAGGGATTATTATTCCTCCGCCCTTAAAACTCAGAGCTAAGTTTAATATCATGAGTGTTATGATCCAGTTGTTTCATCTCAAAGGGATGTTCGGTGGACTTGTGGGTGATGACCCGAATATGCATTCGGTCAACTTTATCTCGACATGCAAATCATTTACTAACCAAGAGTTAGGCAAAATGCTATTCGGCTATGGCTATTCCCGTTGTCTCTGTCTGGGGAGCCAACTTTATGATTGAATGGGCTAACTCCTAACTCTATTACCAATTGGAGGCAACTGAAATATATTTTCCTAGAAAGGTTCTTTCCGTCATCCTAGAGGGCACAATTGAGAGATGAAATTAGTAACTTCAGATAACTTCCAACTGAAGCTCTCCATGAGATTTGGGAAAGATTCAAGAAGAAGCTTATACTGTGTCCAAATCATCAGATGACTAATGTCCACTTGATGGAGATCTTATATCGGGCCTTGAACTCTGTGACAAAGCCAGTAGCAGATAATGTACGGGTGGGTCATTCATGGACCTCACTTTTCCTGAAGCAGCTAAGATTCTTGGTTGAATGAAAAGGCATAGTAGAGCTTGACATACTAGGTATTATGAGGTAGCAAACTCTACTGTATCTATTAGCATGACTGCAGAGCAGAGCTAAGGGAAGAAGAATGTGACCGGGACATAGCTCACATGAAGACATAGATGGATCTTCTTACTAAGCATTTATTATCAGGAAAGACAAAGAAGTTTAAAGCTATAGCATCACAGGGAAGGGCTAAATCCTATTCTGAGGAGAAAGCCAATTACTTAAATAATCAGGGGAGTTTTTGAGGCGGTGTCCAGGGAAATCAAGGTTTGAACTATTATGACAAATCTGGCTATAAAGATCATGGCCAAGGCAATTAGAAGAATAAGAATGGCAGGAGTGGGTTGTATGTTCCTCCTGGAAATTGTGAGGCTGCTGCAACTAGTTCGGGGAATATGTCCATGGAGGACATGATGGCTAAGTTACTGAAGGGAGTAGAAACAACCAATATGGGGTGGCTGAGATGAAAAGTGATTTATCCTCAATGAATCAGTTAGTGCATTCATACTCTACTTTGATAAAATAGTTTGAGCAATAATTGAACCAACTATCTGCTGCATTCAATTAGAGGAAGAGTGGCACCCTACCAAGCGACTCAGTTCAGAACCTGAGGAAGAATGGTTATTAATGACAGTTACCACTAGAAGTGGTAAGGTATTGGCAAGCCCTCTTGTGGGCAAGCCTGTAGTTGATGTTATGGCAGATGATGTTAAGGAAGCAGAAATTGATCATCCAGTGGAGTTTGAGAAATTGAATAAAGTTACTGATAATAAACCATCCAACCATCAAAAGGTTGATGAGTTGGAGAAGAGCAAGGGAAAGGAGACTGAAGTGGTGGTTACTACGCTCCAAAAACCACCTCTTCTATTTCCTCATCGGTTGAAGAAGAAGGCTGACAACACAAAGTTTGGCAAGTTTATGGCTATGCTTAAATAGTTAACAATCAATTTACCATTGGTGGAGGCATTGGAGCAAATGCCCGTGTATGCAAAGTTTATGAAAGACCTTGTTACAAAGAAGCAGACAGTTAGTTTTGAGCTGGTGGAAAATCTCCATTATTGTGGTGCTATTTCCACAAGGTCGTTGGTACAAAAGAAGGTAGACCTGGGAGTATTTACTATCCCGTGCATTATTGGTCCTCTTGATTTCACAAAAGCTCTATGTGACGTAGAAGCCAGTATAAACTTGATGCTGCTTGCTGTGTACAAGATATTGGGTTTGGGGGATCCTACTCCCTAAAACATGAGATTAGTTATGGCGGACAGGTCTGTGAAGTAGCCCGTGGAGATTCTATGTTATGTATTAGTTAAGGGAGACAGTTTCATATTTTTGGCTGATTTTGTCATTCTTGATTGTGAGGTGGATTTTGAGGTGCCCATAATCTTGGGTTGACCTTTTCTCACAACCGGGAGTGTACTTATTGATTTGAGGGAAAATGAACCACTATTCAGGTTGAATGATAAAGTAGTTCGATTTGATGTTCTATTATGGATGTTTATTATAAGGAGGAGCAGGAAGTGCCTATAGAAAAAAAATTTGTTGTGGAGACTTTAGCTGCTGTATTGATGAATTTTTATCATGACGGTATTGAAGATTATGAGGAGAAGGTGTGTGCCTTAACGTGCATGGGGTCTTATTCATATGCACCCAAGAAGTTGGATTTAGACTTGAAAAATCATCCAAGTTCACCTATTAAGCCTTCTATAGAAGAGCCACCTACCTTAGGGCTGAAGGAGTTGCCCGGTCATTTAAGGTACATGTTCCTAGGAAGTGGGAATACACTACTTATGATTATTTCTTCTGATTTGGGTGAGCAACAGGTGGAAGCTCTCATCTCTGTTCTTAAGAGATATAGGAGGGCTATTGGTTGGACGATTATAGATATCATCAGTATCCATCCTGGTATATGTACACATAAGATTCAGCTAGGGGAGGATTGTGTTCTGACTATTGAGCATCTGTGTCATCTAAGCCCACCAATACAAGAGGTGGTGAAGAAAGAAATCATCAAGTGGATAGATGTAGGAGTGGAATTCCTCATCTTAGATAGTAAGTGGGTGAGTTTTGTTTAGTGCGTTCCCAAGAAAGGGGACATAACAGTTATGGCTAAAAAGAAGAATGAGTTGATTTCACTCAGGCCTATTACTGGGTGGAGGGTGTGTATAGATTATAAAAAACTCAACTCATGGAAATTGAAGGACCACTTCCCAATTCCTTTCATGGACCAGATTCTTGATCGGCTAGCGTGAAGGGTTGTTACTGTTTCTTAGATGGGTATTCTGGTTATAATCATATTTCTATTGTTCTTTAAGATTAGGAAAAGATGACATTTACGTGCCCATATGGTAGGTTTGATTTTAAGTGGATGCCTTTGGTTTTGTCTAATGCACCCTTTATTTTTCAGCGGTGCATGATGTTGATATTTTTTAATGTGGTTGAAGACACCTTGGAGGTGTTTGTGGATAATTTTTCGATGGTCGGTGATTCTATTAAGCTTTGCTTAATGAATCTTAGTCGGGCGTTGTAGCGGTGTGAAGAATTTAACCCTCTCCTTAATTGGGAAAAATGCCACTTCATGGTGAAAGAAGTCATTTTTCTTGGTCACAAAATTTTGGCTAAAGGCATTAAGGTTGATAAGGTAAAGGTTGATGTGATTGAGAAACTACCTCCCTCTATTTCGGTCAAAGGGGTACGTAGCTTTCTCGGTCATGCAGGGTTCTACCCCAAATTCATAGAGTACTTCTTAAAGATTGCAAACCCACTTTGCAAACTTTTGGAGAAGGAGGCTAAGTTTTCTTTTGATGATGACTGCAGAAAGGTTTTTGAATGCCTTAAGTTGAAACTAGTGGAGGCTCCAATTATTGTTGCTCCTGACTGGATGAAACCGTTCAAGATTATGTGTGATGCCAGTGGAGTGGCACTTGGAGCTGTTCTTGGCCAAAATAAAAAGAAGCTATTCCATCCGATATATTATGCAAGCAAGGCCTTGAATGGGTCCCAAAAGAATTATACCATGACTGAGCTGGAACTTCTAGCACTTGTGTATGCTTTTGAGAAGTTCTGGGCATATTTTGTTAGGTACCAAGGTAGTGGTGCACAATGACCACTCTGCCTTGAGGTACTTAATGGTGAAGAAGGATGCTTAGCTAAGGTTGATCTGGTGGGTATTGCTACTTCAAGAATTTGACTTCGATGTTAAGGATAGAAAGGGATATGAGAATCAGGTAGCAGACCACTTATCCAGACTCGAATGCGAGCAAGCATTCAAGGAGGAGCTAGATATTGATGATTCCTTTTCGGATGAGAAAATATTAGCTGCAGTTCTCAAAAAGTACCTTGGTATGTTGACTTCACAAAGTATGTGGTAAGTGAAGTGATGCCGGAGAATATATACTTCTATTAAAAGAATAAGTTTCTCCATGATGTGACACATTATTTTTGGGATGAGCCGTATCTATTTTGGCGGTATGTGGATGGCATTATTAGGCGGTGCGTCCCATAAGTATATATGTTGAGTATACTGGAAGCGAGTCATGCTTCCCCAGCTGGAGGTCACCATGCAGGTGATCGAACTGCAAGAAAAGTGCTTCAAAGAGGTTACTATTGGCCCTTCTTGTTCAAAGATGCCTACGAGTTCGTAAAGAGATGTGACCAATGTAAAAGGCAAGGGTCCATCTCAAAGTACCATGAGATGCCAATGTCTAAAATGCTGAAGGTAGAATTATTTGATGTGTGGGGCATTGATTTCATGGGGCCCTTCGTGAGCTCATTCGGGATGAAGTACATATTAGTTATCGTTGACTACATGTCAAAATGGGTCGAGGTAGTAACTCTAGCGGATAATAAAGGAAAGTGAGTTGTTGCATTCTTAAGGATAAATATCTTCGCTCGCTTTGGGGTACCACGGACCATCATAAGCAATGGAGGATCACACTTTTGCAATAATATGTTCAAAGCTACCTTGGAAAAATATGGAGTAAAGCATCATAAGGTGGCTACCCCGTACCACCCACAGACTAGTGGGCAGGTGGAAGTCTCTAATTGGGAGATCAAAGCTATCCTTTCCAAGACCATAAATGCTTGCAGGCAAGATTGGTCTAGGAAGTTGGATGATGCCTTATGGGCATATAGAACAGCTTTCAAGTTACTGATTGGCATGTTACCATACCAATTGGTTTATGGTAAGGCGTGTCATTTGTTGATTGAGATAGAGAATAGAGCATTGTAGGCACTGAATAGACTTAATCTAAACTGGAAGGAGGCAACGGATATGAGACTGGGGCAGCTGAATGAGATGGATAAGTTTCATCTCGGAGCTTATGAAAGAGCTGACTTATACAAAGAAAGAATGAAGAAGTACCATGACCACAGAATTAAAAAGGGGGAGTTTCAAAAAGGCGACTTGGTGCTCCTCGTCAACTCCAGACTTAAGCTTTTTCCAGGTAAGCTCAAATCCAAATGGTCTAGCCCATTCAAAGCCAATCAAGTCTACTCATCTGGAGTAGTGGAACTTGAAAATGAAGACGAAAGTGTCTTCAAGGTTAATGGGCAGCGTGTGAAACTGTATATCGGTCCAATAGACTTGATAAAGAGTGTTGCTGCTATCTATCTTGATGAATTCTGTCCATTAGACTTGATAAAGAGTGTTTCTGCTATCTATCTTGATGAATTCTGAGTCATTGAGATAACTGAGTCGTGCCACATCGATAAATCAAGCGCTAGTGGGAGGCAACCCACAGTGTGTTGTTGTAAAGCATTAGCTAAGTTATTTTGTTATTTTAGAGCATTTTTGACGTGTTTGCGAAGTGTGCAGGATTGAAAATACAATAAAAGAAGGAGTAATACAGCTGGAAAAAGGGTTGACGGCCAAATTGGTGGACCATCAGTTACCTGACGAACCACCATTCGCTTCATCAACCAGATACTGAAAATCTGAGTCGCTGGAACAAAAGTGACAGCCGAATTGGTAGACCACTAGTTACCTAACGGAACACCATTTCCTCCATCGTAAAGATGCTAAAAATCTAATTCATTGGAACGAAAGTGACGGTGAAATTGGTGGACCGTCACTGATTTGGTGGACCACCACATTGACCGTCGAAATTAAGCTGAGTTGCCTATGTTCTGGTAAGGTGCGATGACTAAAGTGGTGGACCATCAAAAATTTAGTGGACCACTACATTGACCGTCATAATTAAGCTGAGTTGGCCATGCTATGGTACGATACGAAGGCTAAACTAGTGGTCTATCGCATGTTCGACGGACCATCGGTGCAGCCATCGCTTTTACCGTAATACCGGGTCGGGTCGAGTTAAAATTGATGCTTTTCTAAGTGACCCGTACTTGACCCAAATGATTTTAAAGAAGTAAAAAAGAGCAGTTACATATGTTGTAACCTCTTCAACTGACCAAATCCCTTTGGATTCAAAGAATCTGAAGGCATTTACTCTTCCTAGGACTCTCCATCTCCTTCCTTTTTTCCTATTTAAGCAAGCTCTTTCTTTTCTCTATTTTCATTACAAACAATCTTGAGAGTAATTACTAAAGTTTTAAGCTAAGTTTGTTTTCATAAATTGCAAGCAAGCAAGAAAGAAGCTATTGTTGAAGCAAGGTATGAGCACAACCCTGTACTTATATTTTTGAATTGCAAAAACGTGAAATGAATTAGTGGTTCGTTGTTGAAATTCTATCTTGTGTTTTTCTTTTTCTTTGAGTTGCTTTGAGTTTGGAACTTTAATATACACTGTTGGGTGAAGTCTGATGTAACTCATATGTTTAAAAGTGAGAAAATTTGCACATAAATGTGAACTTGGTATCAATTTTAGCTAAAAAATCAGGATGAGATACTAAATTTTTGACAAAATACCAAACTGAAAGCTCAATCTGGAGAAAGGGGTGCGACGGTCGAAATGGTGGCTGCTAATTTTGCGATGGACCACCATGTAAACCATCGTAAGGACCTCAGAAATGAAACCTACTGGATAATATGCGACAACCCAAATGATGGACCACCAAAAACCTCACGGACCATCACTTTGGCCATCACAAATCTCTAAAAAAATAGGTCTTCTGGATAAGACCTGACAGCCCAACTGGTGGACCTCCAGTTACCTAACGGACCACCAGTGTGGCCGTCAAGTCAATATTTTTACTATTTAGACAGGTTTTGTGCTATACACTAATTCTTTACTAGTTTTTCGGATATTATGGCTCACAAACTTCCAACAAACAGAGGAGGAAGATCTCAAAAGGGTAGAGGAGAACCTGTACTTGCTTACAAAACTAGGTAATGTTAAAGGGAAACTCCGACACTCTCCTAGTTTGAAGAAGAGAGCGACAACAGCACTAGCAGTACCAACTCGAGCCCAGATGAGGCAATAATTTCTATAACTCAACCCAAGCCTGCTGTGGTTAAAACTGAAGATGCTAACGTAGGAGAACAAATGAAAGCGACTGATGTAGACACTGAACCTGAAGATGCTAACATTATCAAGATTAAGGATCCTCAAGTTCGAGAGGCAATTAGACGGAAGATAGAGGGGGCAAGGATAAAATTTTATTACAGATTGACACCTACAGCAAGAAGGATCAAAAAGCCATTTGCTGAGAAACATCAGATAGTGACAAAAGAGTTACATGAATATCCTGAGTTGGAAGGTCATTTTAATGATTATGAACTAGCATGGATGATCAGGCCACCAAGATCGTATCAACTGAATTGGGTAAGAGAATTCTTCGCTAATTATCTGGTATTAGTGAAGAAGGACTGTCCAAAGGGGTCGTCAGTTGTAAACTTACCGAATAAAGAGTCAGTACCTATCCGAGGATTCAATGTCGATATTTCAGCCTGAACAATCTATAGGATCCTGTTTAGGCCAGAGTATGAAGCTCTACCCGCTATGCCTGATCTTGAGTATAGGTGGAGAACTGCGTCTACACAGAGGCCTTGGGTGGCTACATTATTGATGAATGATGGTAACCCCTCTTGGGTGACCAATCCACAGAAGCGCATTGCTAAATCTTCCATTAGTTTCAAGGCTAAGTTCTGGTAGGCTGTTGTTCGTTTTAGGCTGATGCCCAAAAAAAGTGATGGAAACTTGGATAAATACAGAGTTGTATTGGTGGCCAATTTGGTTTCAGGGCTGCAAATTAATTTCGGCCAGATTATTATGGATGAGATATTCGTAAGGGCGCATAAAATAGCTTGTGCATTGCCATTCCTATGCTTAATCATAGAGTTATGTAGGCAGGCAGGTGTACCTCTAATTCGTGGTGTTGACAAAGCAGTCCAAGCTACAGATAGACATGACAATGAGAAGTTAAAAGATGACTCAAAATTTGAGATGCATATCACTAAGCCTCTTGCTTTCCAGACTCAATCTATACCCATTCTCGATGCTCCCAAAATTCCTGCAGGTATGCTGTTGCCCATCACTACTTATATGCCACCTGAGTATATGCCTCTAATTACATCTGCAGTGTATCATTTTGCACCATCCATGGGTGGAGCAGACTTTGCTAAATATAGGTTAACACAGGAAAATTTTGCAAAATCGGTGAAGCTGCAAAAGAAGATTTAGAAATAGTTAGATAAATAGGCGTCAGAATTCAAGCCTTTTATTGACGGAATAATAGCTGAGACAATCTATCCATTCCAAGCTATTCAGACTAGGATGGACAACATGGAACGCCGCATCAACAAAAGGCTAGACGCACTGTCCCTCCTTAATCTTGCGAAGCTTATGGCTGAATTTAAGCAAGCGAAGGTTGATATTGCAAAGTTAAAAGTAAGCAGCCACAACAAACTATTTTTGACCCAGCCTTAGTAGTGAGTGACGATGATGAAGGTATGGTGGACCTAATGGAAAGACCAGTGAAAGATAAAGAAAAGCAACACATGGATGAGCGAGCTGCCAAAAAAGCTTAAAAGAGAAGAAAAAGAGCAACAATGACCCTAGAGCAACAAGAACAACATGATATGAAGAGAGCTTGAAAGAAATCAAAGAAATATGAAGAAAATAGAAATAAGAAAGAAGAATATAAAGTAGCAGAAGTATCCACTAGTGCTTCCCCAGTAAGGGGGCAAAGTTCAGACTCAGTTCGAGAGATAATTCCTCTGATTTTGGAGGGTGAGGTTTTGAGTGCCCCTACAACCATAGGTACTAATATTGCACTAGGTAAGGATGCAGGAGTCTCACCACACTTCACAGACACCTCAGATGAATATACGACAATACAAGTATACCCACTCACTTGTACTTTGATTTAATGATTTGAGGATAATGCATATGTTTTTCTACAGAGGGTGGTGTACTTGTACCATGGGGGTTGTGTTTCCAATATTATTAACCTTACCATGTTCTATCTAGGAGAATTGGCATGTCTAGGATTATGTTAAGTTCGTATTTTTCTTTTCTAGATTTAACTTTAGGCTTACATTTTTCTTCTTAAGTCTTGTTATGTTGTTAATATTGGACCATGAAATAAAATTACCATTTGTGTTAGTATCTTGTTGTGAATACGGATGATGAATGATGTTGACATCAAGCTATGACTATTTCCATATCACTGTTTACTTTTGTCCCCTAGGATATATGATCAACTGTTAGTGAATCTATAGTTGCCATTAACCTGTAAATATACATGACATGTGATACAAATCTTATGAACAGTAGAATGAGTTTGACTCAGTTGCCGCTGTGGGTGCGAGTAGTTGTATTAGTTCTTACATAGTATTGTACCTAGAACTTGCCTGGTTCAATTGATGTTTTTTTGTAGTTGATGAGATAAGAAGGGATGGCAGGCCAGCTTATACTTTTAGTCCACTTAGCCAAAGTAATTAACCCTACCAAAAATAATTTTCCATTTTCGAACCCTTCTTTGAGCCTTTGTTAATTTTTCTTCATCTCCAAGCATTCTAGTTAACTCTCTTTAAGCCGTTGACACCTAACTCTGGACCTGGACCAATAGTGGGAAATGTGTACCTACACTTAGGGAAAATATCTAAGTTTAGGGTGGCTATTTTAGAGCTGTTAGCTGTCTAATGGAAAGTTGGTCTAGAATTAAATTAGAGCATTTGGCCCTGGTCTACTCAAGACAATGTGGACCTTGACTTATTGCATCAGCCTAAGTTAAGGCTGGCTAATGCTTGTGAGTGTATATATATATATATAATTAAAAAAAGAGAAAAAAAATAAAAGGGGGATATTATGGTAATGCATGAATGAGCGAGAAAAAGGTAAGTGAGATAGCAAAATAATGACCTTGGTAGGAAAAATTCAAAGGAAAAGAGAGTTAAAGCCTAGTATTTACTCACTTTTGCCCAAAATTCCTTCTTGACCTAGCCTGATACCTCATTACTAGCCTAGAAAAGACCTGCTTGATCTTGGAACTCAGCTATAAAGGGGTATTAGATGATAAAGGCAAGCTTCTGGGTGTATGCCCTATGTTTGTAGCTTCTTTGGTGAGCGAGAGAGTTTTGATCTATATCCATAAAATATAATGAGTGGTGGATCTCCTTGATTGTGAGGGAAACCTAAGTCATTCGTAATTTGGTTGATCTCTATAGATTCTTGTATCCATGTTGTGTAGATGAATTGAATTTAAAACAATGCCGGTTATGGACTCTGACGTGTTAAACCATATGATTTGGATGAAAAGTGAATGGTTATGTGAAAACTGGTTCAGTAGTAAATGCCCGTCATTGTATTATTCATATTTGCAATTTGCTGCTGAGTTGCTTGAGTATAAGCAATTATCTTAGTTAAGGGTGTTGATGTTCCAGCTTTTGATGGAACATTTTTCATTTTTTTCTTAGGAAAATTGCATGTTTTCAAGCAACCAAGGTTACATTTAATGCTGACTTTTAGTGTTTCAGGGTAAGGAGTTAGCTGAAGGAAAATACTCAGGAAATTAGCAGAAAAACACTTCTGACGGTCAAAATGATGGACCACCAGTATCGCGACGGGCCACCAACTTAACCATCAGGCCCAAACAGAATCCATGATTTTAGAAAACTCAGTGATGGCCCATGTGGTGGACAACTAGTCTTGCGACAGACCACCACTTGGGCCATCAGTGCTAAGCAGAGCGTGGCATTTTGAAGCATCCAGCGACAGATCATATGGTGGATCGTTAGACTTGCGATGGACCACCACTTTGGCCTTCAGTGCTAAGCAGAACCTGCCTCTCCAGGATCATCAGCGACAACCCATATGGTGGACCGCCAATCTTGTAACGGACCACCACTTTGGCCGTTTGTAGCCGAACTTGACTTTTAAGAATCATCAGCGACGGCTAATATGGTGGACTGTCAGAATTTTGATGGACCAACACTTTGGTCGTCATTTTGGATGCGGTTTTTATAATTTTGAATTTTAAATCCTTTTTGTCTAGGAATATATAAATACTCAGTTTTTGGTTTTATAAAATATCTTTTATCCTTATCTTCTATGAGAGTTTTCCATACTTGAAACATATTGTACGTAGCTTTTCTCTGTGATTTTTTCTAGAATTGTGGATCTAGATTCCATTATCATTTTCTCCATTGAAGATTGAAGAACAATAATTGTTATTGTGTAAGTAAATTTTGAATTAATTTATTAATAACACAATGACTTCTTCTCTTTCTATGATGGAGATGTGTGGCTAAGCTCCCATAACTAGGGTTATAGGATCCTTGATGTGAATAACTGATTGAGGGTTGTGAATTTAGTAGATTCCCATGATTAATTGATATTGGATAAACCCTTCTTCACTTTAATGACTTTTCTTGGTTGCAAACTTGAAAAGTGAGCCGAAGAACATCACTTGTTCGAATAGAAAAGTGTTTGTTGAAAAAAAAGGGTTTACATAGATCTAAAGGCTTTAACCTTTGGATAGAGGGTAGATACCTTTGCCAGATCAACCCATGTAAGAATATAGTTGAATAAATAATACGTTCCTTAAGTTTGAAAGAATTAAGGGATAAGCTACTCATTTAGGTTGAGAAACTAATGAGTAAACCATAGAATTCAATAACTCTTGCAATTAGAATTGTTTATTGGGAATCCAAGATTTCACAATCGTAGCTTCTTAAGCATTTTGGTAACCATAACTCTAGTTTGACTTCTCTCACTAAATTACTATTTGCAATACAGTCGATATTTGGATTACTTTCTGTGTCAAACATTTGAATACAATTGATAAATTAAAATCCCCACTTTATTCTAGAACCCTTGATCAGCAGTCTTATAACAACCATAATACTTAGTAAGCATAGTATTCCCTATGGGATTCGACACCTAACCCAGTTGGGTTCTATATTTGTCAGCGACCGCTTACATTTTCTAATGAGAGTTATGATTTGGCGTATTACCTTGGTTCCATCTTAGAGTATGGTAGGAGTAGTCTTGGACCTTGTTATTTAATTTTTGAGTGTGATCCCTTTGCCGCCAATGATAGTTTATGTTTATGTAGGGACTATACTCTTGAAAGAAAAAGTGTTGCATGCTTAGAAAGGATATCTAATCCTTCTTTGAGTGTCTCCTATGTTGAGCATACTAATGGCGCTGAACTTGAAACTAGTAAGTACTTGCATCGGGATACCATAGCAGGAGTTGACTTGTGCGACACATTTCACTACCCTCTTTGTGCTCATGATATTTTACCTATTGATATAGAGGGTATGCCTAATTTTGAGGACGGTATGCCTAAGTTAGCTTGGCCGAGAGCTAAGCCCTTGGTTACAACTATCATTTGATCCCGGTGCCAACTTGGGATGGAAAAGGGTTATTTTTGGCTTAGGCTCATTTTATTTTAGTGTTTATCCGAGCCACTTCCTTTGTCCCATTTGTACTAATTTTTCATGTTTAATACAAAGGACCCGTGGATATACTTCAAATTTATTCCCCCTCGATATGGCATATTGATGTATTTAGTTTTTTACTAACCCTAACCCTCGTGTCATGAGGATGTGTACTTTTTTGTCTTCTCTTGATTTTGCAAGGTACGGATTTGAGGTCAAATCCTATTCAAGAAAAAGAGGATGATACAAGTAAAATCATGTAGATAGACTTATGAGGGTGTATGTTAGACCCGAGACTTGGTGTGTGTAAATTAAGTGCAAAAGAGTATCTAAATGGACAGTAAAACCATCCATACATGGCACTCCAAGGGCACCTATTGAAGCATTTGACTAAGAGGTCATTTTGGACATTTCACACTTTATTTTGTAACCTACTATAAATAGAATAATGTAGGGTTTTAGTGATTACTTTTTTGTTGAATATTGAAATTTGTAAACACTTAGAACATTTATCTCTTATGATAAAGGCCCCTATGGACGAATCTTGTAACTAGGGCACTCAAAAGTATGGATTTTACTTGTGTTGCATTCAAGCTTGGAAATGTTGGATGCTAGAGAGATCGAGGTCTCTTTTGTGCCAACGTAAGATATAGGTGAATTGTTGTGTGTAGTGTTAAGGGTCCAAGAGTGGAATAAGCTCTTGGGTTCTTAATATTATGCCTTCATATATTCTATCTATCTATCCCTTTTGTTTGATGTAATTGTTTCTTTTATTTTTATTGTAACCATGGGATCTTGTTGTTATTGTGGAATCCGAAACTTGTGTCTTGTGTTCATCTTGTTCATCCTATTATTGTTTTTAATCTTAGCTTGGGTTGCTATTTTGGTGTCAAATACATCCTTATATTGTGTATAATTATTGTTGTTTGTGAACCCGAGTGTGGTCATCAAAAGGGTCCTCTATTTTTTTGATCTTGTGGACTAATTTTGGTGTTTATTTCATGATTCTTTGTTTTATTGTATCAGTAAGGGTACTTGGGAATCCCTTACTCTAATGGTATCTTTTGTTCGTACGGCTACACGTATCTGGGCCCGTCTAGAAGGTTACACTAGACCCATATAGCCGTGGGTGGTTAAGGATGATTAAGCTATACATACTAAGTTTTATTGGTTTAAATTCATTCTAAACCTGATTTCCCTTCCTGACACGATTATATATATGTATGGTTTGTATGCATATAGATGGTTTACTTGGTTTTGTAAAATGACATTATTTTATCCTTATCCTGAGTTCATCTAGCATTTACCTACTAACCTATCTTTGGGTGACTGTATCCCAACACGATCTAGGAATTGGCCGTTCTACTCCTCCTACTTAGCGATCGAACTTTGATACCAACTATTGGATTGAAGTGGTGAGTTTCCATCTTTTTAGTAGGCTCTATTTCATGGATGTTATTTCATACTTTGGTTTATTTATGGATGTTGTTTTGGCTATATTTGGGGGAATGTCCCAGTCGGATTTTGGTATTCTTTTGGTTAGAGGTTTTTGAGGAACAATTATGGGTTGGAATGGGTGGGGTCGTTATTGGTGTTAGCCTTAGTATTGGTATTGGTACTGGGGATGACACCAGTTGACTGTATTGTTGGTTGTTCCATCGTCTTTTCTTATGGGATTATATATAATTATTATAGAAGTCATATGACTATGGTTTGGAATATGGTTTGATTGGCTTTGGTTATTGGTTGGGTATCAGGCAGTTGGACTCATTTGGGTGGTCATGGATATAGATTTATCCTAGTGTCTTAGATTATGTAATAATGCTATCTTGTTATATGTCCAAAATTTGTCTGACTCAGGATATGTGCTGGACGGTTGGGTTGGGTATTAGAGGTGGTCCCCAATCCTGGTTAGAGTTGGGATGCTTATTACAACAAGGCCCCCGATCGGGTCGTGTTAATTTGGTATAAGATCTTTAGATTCATGGTCAATTAGGAATCCATAAAGTCATATCTAGTAGAGTCTTTTTTAGGGGTGTGTAGCGTGCCACACTCATAAGAGAGAGGCTACAAGACATTTAGGAGTGTTTCACTTTCTTGGTATTCTATTTTCAAGCTTGGAGTCTAAGTCCTGGAATTTTCTCTAATCCTTATTTGTTCTCTTATTCAAATCACGCCTCGATGATTTGGAACACAAGAAATTTTTTTTTGTCCCATTTGGGAAAGATGTTGATCGGGTTCACCCTGCACCTAGAGTGTGCACTCGATCTTAGGGTCCTATCCCAGATTTTTCTAAGGTCCCCTTGTTGCTACTAGTCTATCTTAAGGTGAGGTAACTAATGCAAAATTTTTCTAAAAATTCATGGTATTGCTCAGGCTGAGCAGGATACATCTGGTGTTTTATCTGTTGCGGCCATAAGGGTTAGCCAACTTATGAAAATGAATCCTCCTACTTTTACAGAAGTAAAAGTGGAGGAGGATCCTCAGTCTTTCTTGGATGAAATGGAGAAAATCTTTAGGGTTATACAGGCCACAAATGTGAAAGGTGTAAACTTTGTAGTTTATCAGCTCAAGGATATTGCGTACCAATGCTACGAGCAATACTATAGGGATAGAGGCAATATTTAGGAGTTGTCCTTATGGGAGACTTTTTCTAATACTTTTCTGGACTGCTTCTTCCCTAAGGAGAAGTAAAGATGGAAGAATTTATGATCTCAAGTAGAGAAAAATATCTGTCAAGAAATATGCCTTGAAGTTCTATCAACTATCAAGGTATGCTCCAGATTTGGTAGCTGATATAAGAGCGAGGATGAGAAAGTTCACCTTTAGACTATCTTAGGATTTGATCCTTGAAAGCAAGACTACTTTGCTCATTAAGGATATAGATAGTTTGAGGTTGGTTGTCCACATACAACAGGTGTAGGATAAAAAGAAAAATTAGGCAGAGTTTTGGGAAAGGCAAGGTAAGAGGAGCAGGTTCTCTAAGAAGGGTGGTGCTTAACAGGAGGGTAGTCGGAATGGGGATAAATAGTCGAAGAAGAAATGGGGAAGTTCTGGTTCCTTCTCTACTTCTAGCGCTCCTTACTTAAAGTAGTTGGGTGATAGGCGTCCGCAAGGTGGTGATAATTTATGGGCACAGAGTGCCCAATCTCAGGCGAGTATGGCTCAGTCAGCTTCTTCATGCCCTCCTTGTCAGTTCTATAGTCATCTTCATCGGGGCTTTTATGATGAAGGAAGAGATGGGTGTTTTAAATGTGGTCAGCCAGGACATATGCTCAGAAACTCTCTAGTTAGTAAGGGTACTTTCGGAATGGTCAAATCTTTGATTGCGTCATTATCTGCTCTTACGCCTAGTGGTTTGGCTTCAGCGTCTGCTCTTGTTTTTGGTACCAGCACTGATCGAAATAGGTTGTATGCTCTTGTATCTTGGTAGGAATCTGAGGCATCACCTGATATCATTACTTGTACATATAATTCTTTGCTCGTGATGTGTATTATCTGCTTGATCTGGGGTCCACTCTTTCCTATATGACCCCATATGTGGCTATATGTTTTGGTTTTGATCCTGAGGTTGTTTTGGATCCTTTTTCTATTTTTACCCCGATAGGTAACTCACTTATTGTTACATGAGTCTATAGGAGGGGTGTGGTATCTATTGGTAGTAAGCAGACCTTGGTAGATCTGTTTGAGCTAGATATGGTGGATTTTGATGCTATTCTAGGGATGGATTGGTTACACTCTTATTTTGCATCCTTAGATTATTAGACCCATAAAGTTATCTTTAGGTTCCCTGGTGAACGGGTTATAAAGTGGGATGGTGGTTCCCTAGCTCCTAAGGGGAGGTTTATTTCTTATCTTAGAGCTCAGAGATTAATCTCCAAAGGGTGTCTTTATCACTTGGTTCGGGTTAAAGATCCTAACTCGGAGCGTCTTTCTTTTCTGCAGGTTCTGGTGGTAACTGAGTCTCCCAAGGTCTTTTTGGATGATCTTCCTGGTGTTCCTTTGGATAGGGAGATTGTTTTTTGTATTAATTTGGTTCCGGACACTTGTCCAATATCTATTTTTCCTTATAGAATAGCTCCGGCTAAGTTGAGGGAACTCAAGGAGAAACTTAAGGATATTCTAGATAAGGGGTTTTATTCGTTTGAGTGTATCCCCATGGGGTTCATCGGTGTTGTTCGTGCCCAAGAAGGATAGTTCCCTTTGGACGTGCATTGACTAATGATATTTGAATAAGGTAACGGTCAAGAACAATATCCTCTTCCAAGGATAGATGATTTGTTTGATCAGTTACAAGGTGCCAAGTTCTTTTCTAAAATAGACCTTTGGTCTGGTATAATCATCTTAAGATAAGGGAGGAGGATATCTCTAAGATCTCTTTTTGTACTTGCTATGGGCACTTTGAGTTTTTGGTTATGTTATTTGGCTTGACTAATGCTTTGATGGCATTTATGGATTTGTAGAACATAGTTTTCAGGAAGATCTTTGATCTTTTTGTCATTGTGTACATTAAGGTGGATTTTTTTGTCATTGTGTTCATTTGTTGACATCTTGGTGTATTCTAAAATTGAGGTAGATCATGCCAATCACCTCTCTGTGGTGTTGCTGACCTTAAAGGAAAATTAGTTGTATGCCAAGTTCTCTATGTGAGAGTTTTGGTTGAACAGTTTAACTTTTCTTGGTCATATTATTTATAGTAAGGGGATCATGGTGGATCCTCAAAAGGTGGATGTGGTTAAAAGGTGGCATAGACCCACGACTCCAAGCGACATTCAGATCTTCTTGGGTTTCGCTAGGTATTACAGGAGGTTTATGGAGGGGTTTTCATCGATAACTGCTCCTTTGACTAAGTTAACTCATAAGAAGGTAAAGTTCTCTTGGTCAGAAGCATGTGAAGGGAATTTTGAGAAGCTTAAGAACAAGCTGACTTTGGCTTTAGTTTTGACATTCCTTGAAGGTAATAAGGGATTTGTGGTTTATTGTGCTACATCCCGAGTGAGACTTGGCTGTGTTTTGATTTAGCATGGGAAGGTGATTACCTATGCATACAGGCAGTTGAAGGTGTATGAGAAGAATTATCCTGCTTATGATTTAGAGTTGTTGGTGGTGATTTTTACTTTAAAATAGGGTGGCATTATTTGTATGGACTGCATGTGGAAATCATTTCTGATCATAAGAGTCCACAGTATGTGTTCACTCAGAAGGAGCTAAATCTTATGAAATGGAGATGGTTGGATCTTCTCAAGGACTATGATATGAGTCTTTACTATCACCCAATTAAAGCTAACGTGGTTGCTGATACTCCTAGCAGGTTGTTTGTGGAAAGGTTTTGGCTCATGTAGAGAAAGGAAAGCAGGAATTGGTGAAAGATATTCACCGCTTATCTAATCTTAGAGTTCATCTCTTAGACTTGTAACAGTATAGGAAGTGTCTAGGTCGTCTCTTGGTGTAGTGACCAAGGAGAAGAAAATGTTGGATCCTGTCTTGATAAAAATCAAGAGTGATGTTGGTAGGAAAAAGGTAATGTTCTTTGAGATTAGTGGCGATGGTACTTTATGGGACCAAGGGGGCTTTTTGTTCTTGATGTCGACGGTTTGTGAAAAAGGGTTTTCGCTGAGGTGCACGAATCGTGCTATGTTGTTTATCCCGATTCTACAAAAATGAATTATGATCTCAAGTGCATGGTGTACTAATAAGTCAAAGTTAAGCACATGAGGCCTGGCAGGTTATATCAAGAAATTGAGCTACTTGAATGAAAATGGTAGGTGATCAACAAGGTTTTGTTGCGGGTCTTCCTCGGTCTCAGAACTAATTTGATTCGATTTGGGACATTGTGGATAGGATGACAAAGTCTGCTCACTTATTGCCAGTGAGGACTAAATTTTTAGTGGAGGACTATGTGAAGTTGTATCTTTATGAGATAGTAAAGCTGCATGGGGTATCTATTTCGATTATATCTGATCATAGTACACAATTTTCTTCTCACTTTTAGCGATCTTTTCAGAAGGGATTGGGTACTAGGTGAGTTTGAGTACTCCTTTTCATTCTCAGATGGATGAACATGCGGAAAGGACTATTCAGACATTGGAGGATATGTTTTGGGCATAAGTGATTGACTTTGGTAGTTGTTGGGTTGAGAATGTAGCTTTGGTAGAGTTTTCTTACAACAATAGCTATCGTTCTAGTATTAGGGTTGCCTCTTTTGAGACACTGTATGGTAAGAGGTATAGATCTCATATTAGTTGGTTTGAGCTTGGTGAGGCAGATATGTACAGTCCGAATTTAGTTTATTAGGCTATGGAAAAGCTGAAGGTGATTCGGGATAGGCTTAAGGATGCCCAAAGTCGCCAAATGTCATATACGGATATGAGGCATAGAAACTTTGAGTTTGAGGTTGTGGATAAGGTATTCCTAAAGGTATCTCCCATGACGGGAGTAATGCGGTTTAGTAAGAAGGGAAATCTCAGTCCTTAATTTATTGATCCTTATATGATTTTGCAGAGGGATGGTAATGTGGCTTATGAATTAGAGTTGCCTTCTTGTTTGAGCTTCATTCATCCAGTATTTTATGTATCTATGTTGAGGAAGTGTCTTGGCAATCCTTCTTTGGCGGTTCCTTTAGAGGGCTTGGGTATCTCGAATTCTCTATCTTATGAAGAGGTTTCGGTTGAGATCATGGATAGGCAGGTTCATCAGTTATGGACCAAGGATGTAGCCTCGATTAAGGTTCCTGGTGGAACCACTAGGTAAAAAAGGCTACATAGGAAGCGGAAGAGGACATAAAGTCCAAATATCTACATCTATTTCTTGCTCTTGGGATGCGTGCTTAAGGTATGTGTTCTTCAGCATACTTTTGTTTGCAAACTTTGTTAAAGGAAAGATTAATATCTTTGCATCTGTGTTTTCTAATTCAGTTAAAGGTTGGATTGATATTTTATAATACAAATGAATCATGCTTGTGGTTACCCTAAATTATCCGCCATTCGAGGATGAATGTTCCTAGTAGGAAAGACTGAAACACCCTGGGTTTTTGGCCCTTGGAAAATTACCTGGATTTCTGTTCTCTGGACAAGATACGACTAGGGGAAACAACTCATACACTGGGATATGAGTGGTATAGGTTAGTCATATATTGACCAATGTTGGTTGGTGGGTTGGATTTGGTTTTGTGAATAGATACAACTTGGGTGGTACGCTTCGTATCGGTGGACATGGGTTGTTTGGTTTGGGTCTTTTCTTCACCTAATCTTAGACTTGGTAGACTAAGATGGATCTGAGTATGAGTGGCTCACCTTGAGCCGTAAGACAAGGTACGAGTCGTACCATGGACTCGTATAGTGGACAGTGTTCAAACCAGTTTAGATTCTATTCTGGCAGGGGTACGGATCATGAGTACCATTCGTATGCATGGATACGACATAGTTTAAGGTGATTCGTACCTTGGACAATGTTGGGTCTAAGGGAGATAGCCTTGGGTACGAGTAGTGGGTACCACTTGTATTGGAGGGTAGGACTTGTATGGATAGTTGTATCTCTCTGATGGGATTTCAGTGCATTTTAAGTGAGAGCAATCTAGAAATTTCCCCACTTAACCTAATAAGGCCACACGACTTTTAACTCACTTTGGAGGTTATTTGCCCTATTATTCTATTCTTTAACACTTAGAAAAATACTCTCTAATCCTCTCTAAAGTTCTTGGGTACGGTAATCTAGGGTTTTATCTTAAGGATTAATTTGGGACTTGTGTTGGTGGTTTCTCTCCACCATCTTCTTGGTTTAAGGCATGTTCTTTTCCCTCGTTATTAGTTCCAACTAAAGGCATGGTTTTATACAATGTTTTATGGTTTGATTATTGTATGGTTTTGGGTTTTCAAATATATTTTTGGGGTTTTCGTTATAAATTCTTGGTTATGGTTTTCGCATGTTTTAATTATTCTTTTAAATGCTTTAATAGTTGTTGTGGATAATTGGTTGCATAGGATGGTTATTTAGTAATTGGCTTTGGTTTTGGAAATACTATGCCCCCAATATGTTTGATAAAATGCTAATGAGAATGTTTTCACAACATTGTTGGATTTTAATGGAACTTATGCCTGGTTTAAACTTGGTAATGGAACCCTAAATGGTTAAATGATTTGTTTTGGTTTAAACAACGCCCCGATCGGGTTGTGTCATTATGTCCTTAGGTTTTGATTCCAAGTGCCACTCTTAGTTTCTTTGATACTGGTTATGTTTTTCTAGCATGACAATTATACAATCTACACATCTTGCAATACTTCATTGACTTTCTTAGGATCAATGCTGGACAAAAAAGCATTGCAGGTACATAGATTCTTCAATTCAGATCTAGCAGCTACCATATATCTTAGATAAGTAAGCATATTTGCAATAGTATGTGATCATAGGTACTTGTACCCTATGAGAACTAAGTCCTGTGTTTCTCCTGAGTGTTCATCTTTTTTATTTGGTTGAACCAAAGATTTTACAATATGATTAGCTGAAGATAATTTATCCAATTTGTCATTTTTATCATTATTAGATACTACATCTACTGGACCTTGTTTTTCACCTATTCCATCATAATTTATTTAGAATTCCATGACCGTTCATCACCATCCTACAAACTATGGTTGGACATAACACTACTTTCATAAAAAATAATAGACACTTTCTTTAATGCACACTGTCATTTTATTAGCACCCTATAAGCTTTACTATTCGATGAATAACCAAGAAAAAATCTCTTATCAATTCTAGCATTAAATTTTCCTAACGACCCTTTCCATAATTATGAATATGGATTTTTATCCAAAGTCTATCAGTTGAGAAATGTTAGGTTTTTTATCAGTAAGTAATTCATAGGGAGTCTTTTCTAGAAGATGTCTAGTCATGCATCTATTAATGATGTAGCATGCAATATTTATGGCCACAACCCAGAATTGACCAGCAAAATTACTAACTACATCATGCTTCTAGCCATTTTCTGCAAAGTTCTGTTCTTTCTTTCAGTTACTCCATTTTGCTAAGGGGTTCTAGCTGTAGAAAAGTTGTGATCAAGACCATGATAAGAGCAATAATTGATCAATTTAACATTCTCAAACTCAGTTCCATGGTCAGACCTGATTGCTATTAGTTGATGAACAAGTTTCCTTTCATGTTTCTTTATCAAAGTGGAGAATGTATCTAATGCATCTTCTTTATGAATAAGAAAGATTATCTAACTAAACCTGGTGTAGTCATCAACTAGTAAAAACACATATCTCTTACCACCCCTACTTCTTATCGTCTTAGGACCACATAAGTTCATATAGACTAGTTCTAAGGACATGGTCAAGCTAATTACCTATTTGGATTTGAAGGATGACTTCACTTGCTTACCTTGAGCACACGTGCATAAACTTTGTCTTTCTTAAACTTAATTTTAAGTAGTCCTGTTACCAAGTACTTGGAGATAAGTTTGTTTAGCTGACTATGACTTGCTCGTCCTAGTTTTTTATGCCAAATAAAGGATCATGTATATTACACTAAGACTTACAAGATCTTTAGCAGGAAAACTGGAGATGTTAGTGGTGTAAACATGTTTGTATTTTTGTTTAGTCAATATAGTTTCCCAGTTTCCTTGTTTATCACCCTTACACATGTAAAGTAGAAGGCTACCTTGATTTTTTTATCACAGAGTTGTGATATGCTGAGAAAGTTGTGATTTAGATATTCAATATGGCAAACCTTTTCAATTGAGTACACTTTAGACTTACCTATTTTTCCAACACATGTCCTTCTCTAAAGGCCACTATTCCACTTTTTTCTTTAACAAGAAAGAGGAACTTCTTTTTGTCCCCAGTCATATGTTTTGAGTAAGCACTATTCATGTAGCAATTTTAATTTATTCCTCTCTCTTTTACCTACAAAATTCAAATGTTAACTTAGAAACCCATATAAGCTTGGGTCCTTTTATCTGGTCAAAAGGATGAAGTAAATCTCTATTTATAGATTTTGGCTAAACATTGACAGGTTTTCTATTGTTTACAAATATGTTCCTTTGGTGTAATTTATTTTTCTTAACAAGATTAGTTTTTTACTTTTAAGGAAAAATTAATATTATTATTCATCTGTCTTACATCTTTTGGATAGGCTACCCTTGTGTGACCGTTGTTACCGTAGTGGGAGAACAAATTAGAGTTCTTCTTTTGAGCCTCATCAAAACCTATTCCATCTTTAGTACTATGCGTTATGTTTCTAAGTTGAATCACAATCATTGACGAATAAGTCTATTTGTTTTCCATTTCAAGTTCATACTTAGTCAAGCCACTTTAAGATTTATCCTTTTAACTTTTTTTTTGAATATAATTCATCTTTGAGCTTTTTAATATACTGCTAACATTTGATTTGATCATCACAAATTTGACTTTTCTTTTTTTTTTTTAGTGAGATTCAATTTAAGAATTTAGATTATAGAGATAGAAAGGATGAACAGTTATTGGACCTGTTCTTTTAAGAAATAATTCTCATGTACCAGTTTAATTTTAAGATTCAAGATTCATTTATTCATATTTTAAATTAATTAAGGAGGCCAACAATTGATCTTTTTCTCATTAAAATCCTCAAAGTTGTCAATGAGAGTTATCAAGAGAGAAAATAATTTCATAGAAAATAGTTTTAATTTGTCGTTAAGGTCAAAAAGATTTATCTCATTCTTTTAAGTGTCTTTTTCAAAGTCTGAATATGAGTCCTCCATGAACATTAAAACAACATCTTCTGTATCATTTCAACCTGGTGGCCAAGTAGCATACATGGCCTTAGCAGTTTCCTTTTATTTTTCATGTTTTCTAGATCTCTTTTAGTCATGATCCAAACTAGGGCCTGGTTGTTACGGGGATCTCAAGTCCATCGAGGATCGGAGACCACCCCCGTTGCCTAGTCAAACTGAACACAATGCACAACAGAGGTTGGATTCCAAATATATAACAAGATAAGATATAAAAGCTCAAAGGAATCCAAGATAACTAAATATCCAATAACCAATACCACCCAAGTCCATAGCAATATCCACAAAGCCTCTAAACAATACCGAAAACCAATATAAGTCGGGACATGCACCCAATACTAACAATGATAATGACAATAATAATGTTAATTTGAACTCTTCAATTCTAATCTATAAATGGAAAATGATGAAATGACCAAGTCTTTCGGGGATAAAATCTCACCAATTCAACACCAACGACTAACGAACTAAGCCGATTCACCTAATACTACACAAAAAAGTAGAAGTATCTCTAAGACTATATCGTGTGGTGATACAATGTCCGAAGATAGTTACAAGGTTAAGAACTAACATATAACTTAGGGATAGGGGATAAAATAATGCCATGATCCACAATTTAAAACTCATTCAAGACAATGCACATTATCATTTATACATATAAACTTGTCATGCCAGGAAAGAGAACAAGGCTTAGCAAGAAGTAAAACTTTGTCCTTGATTATGTATCTCAACTGTCATAAACAAACACCCACAGGCTATATGGGTTCAACTCCCCCTTCTGAAAGGTCCCATGCGTGTTAGCCACATGAACCGAAGGTATCAAGGAAGACCAGGGAATGCTCCGACCCCACATCAATCCAAGATACAAATATATATCAATAGTGTGAACTAGGCACACAGGTCATCAAGGCCAAACCTCACGTCGGCAAACATGAGTTTCCAGTACAATTCATCCAAGACCCAAACCTTCACGGATTCGCTACATAACCCCATTAAGCCCAATTTAAATCAAGTTTCACATAACCTATTTATTAACTAATGAACCAACCGTTAAGGCACACCATGGGTATCGTTACACCCTTGCACTTGAAAGCTTGTCACTATGCCATAAAAATCACATTAACTTGGGTCAATGCTTCAACCCCCTTTTTTCATTAAATCAAATCATAGCCAACAAGGCCAAAATTCATGTTCTTTGTTTAATCATTCATACAATGCAAAACATATGTGGGTAAGTAAAATCAAGTGACAATTTCATAATTCAAAGCCATTTACACTAGTGGGTTGAGGGAATACAATTCATCAAAACCAATTACAATCTTAAAACTTCAATTTAGGGAAAACCATGACACTTTAGTTTCTTCACCATTCCCTTGCACCCCATAAGTTCAATACCATTATTAAAGCATAAACAATGCATAATAAATCATGGAAAAACAATTTAAGAATCAACCATGTCAAACCCTCAACCACATCAAAACCCACATTTAAATCCATACAATTTATATAATGTAAAACACATACTTTTCGTAAAATGAGAATTAGGGAAGAGTAACAAGCCTGAAATACCAAAATTTATAGAGAGAAATCAACCCTTGAGCCCTTAGATGACCAACTCCTTGGAAATCCTAAGTATTTTCACCTTGGAGAGTTTTGAGAGAAGAGAGTGTATTTTGATTGTGTTAATAATGAGAAATAACCCCCTTGAGTGCTTTATGTACGCGGGGTTTAATTTAGGGAAAAAGGGAATGACAAGAATCCCCTTAATGAAAAAATAGAAAATTGACTTCCCAATTGCTACGAGTGACCTTGCGACTCGTAGGGTCACCTTATAAATTGTAAGGTCCCTCTCGTCGGCTGGACAGTGTCCACGATCACTAATACTAACTTGGCTACGAGTCATACCATACAAATCGTACTTAGTCATTATGACTTGCCAGGTTCAGTGTTGTCAAAGTAGAAATAATTATGCATCACACTGGTTAGGCTACGGAAGAAACCATATGACTCATTTTGATTCTTTACAACTCGAATCTCCTAGTCATAGCCATAATAGAATCTCTAAGCCAACATACTAGCCAAGCTACAATTGGGTACTTGAGACCCACTAAGACTCCCTACGACTCATATAGAGATTCGTAGTCTAGGCAGTGAGGATAACATTTTAGAAATCTTCCAGGGTCTAAAATCTGGGGTGTTATATTCTCCCCCCATAGGATCATTCGTCCCCGAACGAAGAGATAAGACATTTACTATCACGATTTAATAAGGAGCACATCCTCACTTACCTTTGACAAAGACAAAAAATAAAGATATCAGTGAAATCATAACAAAGTCAAAAAAATAATGTGTTAAGGAATACACATACCTCAAGCACGATCATCCAGAGTGCGAAACACAAATGGGTACTTGGACTTTATCTCCTGCTCAACTTCCTAAGTAGATTCTTCACATTTTTTGGTTCCTCCAAAGAACCTTTACCGAAGCCACGTCCTTCGTTCGCAACTGGTGGATTTGCCAATAAAAAATATCAATCGGGACCTCCTCATAAAACAAGGAATACGAGACACCCACACTTTCTAAGGAAACAACCAAGGAAGGATCACTTTCACATTTCTTCAACATTGACACATGGAAGACCAGATGAATGGAACCCATACTCGAAGGCAATTCTAACTCATAATCCATATTTTTCACTTACCTCAGAATACGATATGAACCCACATATGAGGACTGAGCTTCTCCTTCTTACTAAACCGCATCACTCCCTTTATGAGAGATACCTTCCAGAATACCAAATCACCCTCATCAAACTCCAAGTTCCTCCATCTTATGTCTGCATAGGACTTTTGATGACTTTGGGCAATCTTAAGCCTATCTCAAATTACCTTTACCTTCTCCATATCTTGGTGAACCAAGTCGGGACCGTATAAATTATTCTCACTAACCTCAAACCATCCAATAGAAGACCTATATCTTCTACCATATAAATCTTTTAATGGAGCCATCCCAATACTAGAATGATAGCTATTGTTATATGCAAACTTAATGAGAGGCAAATAATCAACCCAACTTCCACCAAAATCAATCACAGAAAATCTTAACATTTCCTCTAAACTCTGTATCGTCCTCTCCATATGTCTATCACTCTGTGGATGGATGGCGGTGCTAAAGTTCACCTTTCCCAAACTTCTTAGAAAGGAATGTCAAAAGTAAGATAAAAACTGAGTACCTCGATTAGATATGATGAAAACAGGAGCACCACGAAACTTCACAATTTCCTTAATTAAGGGCTTAGTAAATCCTTTGCCTAATAGTTAGTCCTCACTAGCAAGAAGTGAGCAGACTTAGTCATCCTATACTGATGACCCAAATGGAATCAAACTTATGGCGAGACAGTGGAAGACCAGTAATGAAATCCATAATAATCACTTCCCATTTCCACGTGGGCAATTTAATCTCTTTAGACAATCCACTAGGCCTCAAGGGCTCAACCTTCACTTGTTGTCCCACCATGCACTTGACCACAAAATTGGCCACATCCTACTTCATGTTATTCTACCAATAGATTTCTTTCAAGTCATGTTACATCTTCATCGGACTAGGATGAACAGTATACCTCGATTCATGATCCTCAACCAATATTAACCTTCACAGTCCATCCACATCAGGAACATATAATTTACCTTGGTACCTCAAGATACCATCACCACTGATCTCAAAAGCCATCACCTTCTGGTGTCCCACATTATCCTTGATCTACATCAAGATAGAGTCCAAGACCTATTACCCCTTCACCTCAGCACAAAGAGATGATTTTACCTCCTCTTGCACAATCACACCACCATTCTTAGAGTCCAAAATACAAACTCCAAGATTGGCCAAACAGTGAATATCCTTTACCAGGCCTCGCTTTTCCTCATCAATATGAGATAAGCTCCCCATGGATTACCTACTTAGAGCATCAACAACCATGTTAGCTTTACTTAAATAATAATGAAAACGCATGTCATAATCTTTGAGCAACTCAAGCCATCTTGTCTGCATGAGATTTAACTCTTTCTACGAGAACACATACTGCAAACTCTTATGGTCTAAGAAGATATTGACATGAACCCCATACAAATGGTGACGCCAAATTTTTAAGGCAAAGACCACAACTAGCAATTCCAAATCACGTGTCGAACAATTCTTTTCGTGCACCTTTAACTACCTCAAAGCATAAGAAACCACCATACTATGATGCATCAACATACAACCTAGTCCTATACGGGATGTATCAAAATAAACCATGAAGCCACAAGTACTCCCGAGCAAGGTCAAAATAGGAGTAGAAGTCAACTTATCCATCAAATTCTCAAAATTACCCTCACAAGCATCAGAGCATATAAAATTCAGCTTCTTCTGAGTCAACAAAGTCATGGGGCCACAATGGAAGAGAAAATCTCCACAAGCCTTCTATAATAATTGGCTAAACCCCAGAAGCTCCGAATATCGATTGGAGTCATGAGTCTAGGATATTTCTTAACTATCATAACTTTCTGTAGATCCATCATGATCCCTTCACTAGAAATAACATAACCCAGATAGGTCACAATATTCAACCTGAACTCACACTTCAAGAATTTGCATACAACTGTTGATCTTTAAGAGTCTGTAATACTGTACAGAGGTAATCGACATAATCTGCCTCACTCTTGGAATGTACCAAAATATCATCAATAAATATAATTATAAATAAATCTAAGAACTAATAGAATACCCGGTTGATAAGATTCGTGAATGCCACCGGGGCATTAGTCAAACCAAAGGACATCACGTAAAACTCAAAATGACAATATCAAGTTCGAAAAGCAGTCATAGGGATATCTACCTCCCTAATCTTCAGCTGATGATAGCCCGACCAAAGATCGATCTTAGAAATGTACTTAGCTCCCTAAAGCTGATCAAATAGGTCATCAATCCTAGGAAGAGGATACTTGTTCTTCACAGTAACCTTATCCAACTGGCGGTAATCTATACATATCCTAAAGGACCCATACTTCTTACATACGAAGAGAATCAAAACACCCCATGGAGAAACACTAAGGCGGATAAAACCCTTACCTAGAAGATCTTTCAACTGCTCCTTAAGTTCCTTCAACTCAGCTAGAGCTATTCTATAAGGAGTAATAGAGATGAGACATGTGGCTAGAAGAAGATCAATCCTAAAATTAATTTTTCTACTGGGAGTAACACTAAGAAGATCATTAGGAAACACCTCAAAAAATTTACAAACCATAGGGACCGATTACAAAGAAGTACTAGAATTCATAACATGCACTAAATGGTAAAGACACCCATTGGAAACCAATTTTCGAGCTCTAAGATGAGAAATAAACCTTTCCTTAGGTACTAGGGAACTACCATCTCACTCAACCACCTGCTCATTCGAAATAAAAACTGACCCTTCGAGTCTAACAGTCAAGAGATACAGCACAAGTGAACCAATCCATCCCTAAAATCATATCAAATTTTAGCATGTCTAATTTAATCAAGTCTATTAACGTCTCCCTACTACAAATAGATACCACACAAGCCCTATAGACTCTTCTATCCACAATAGAGTCACCCACTGGGGTAGAAAAAGAAAAGAGATCAAGAATACACTCAAGATCAAAATCAAAATGAATAGCGACATAAGGGGTCACATAAAAGAGAGTAGACCCAGGATCAAGTAGATAATATATATCACGAAAGAATAGTTTTAGCATACTAGTAATAATATTAGGAGATGCTTCAGAATACTAATGAGTAGCAAGATCATACAGATGTTTCTGACCAGTGCTGGAGCCAAAAGTTGCACCCTTTGGTGCAAAAGCAGAAGAGGCAACAATCGGGACCTTATTAGACCCCATAGCAACATTGTCTGAAGGATAGTTCCTCTAAATATGGCCAGGATGACCATATCTGAAACACTTATTCCTTCTCTCATCACAAAAGCCATGATACACCTGTCTACAGAATTGACAAGGGGGCAAGATGGAGTCGACTGAGTCTCCTGGCCTAAGATTGGCACCCTGTGCCTTAAATCCACTTTTGCTATAAAAAAGTGATCACCAGACGAGTTGGGATATGGAGAAATAGCCATAGAATATGAACCAAAAGTCCCCTACTTCTTCTTAGACTACTGCCTGCCATCCTTTCCACTATTCTGCTAGCCATCACCCTGCTAAAAAATTGGAATCTCTTACCTTACCTTTCCCTGATCTCATCTTGTTTCTTCTTTTCATCATCCACTTGCTGCATAAATACCATAAGTCTAGAGATATCCATGTCACTACTTAATAAGGCAGCCTTACACTCCAACACCAAGTGTCAAAACAAACCCAAAGCAAACTTCCTCATCTTATCCCTTATACTAGATACTAGCTCAAGAGAATAACGGGACAACTGGTAAAACTTGATGGCATACTTTTTTATAGTTATCTTTCATTGCTTCAAATTCACAAACTCATTCACCTTTACCTCTCTCAACTCCTGAGGAAAGAAGCGGTTAAGTAATGCGGTTGAGTAATCCTTTCATAATGCCAACTCTGCATTATCTCTCCTTGACTGATCCCATTTCTTATACCACTGATATGACATATCCTTCAACTAGTATACAATGAATTCAACACGCCTAGAGTTAGAACTTGCATTACAAAAATAATCTTATCCATCTCATTTATAAACCCTTGAGGATCCTCCTCAACCTTAGAACCTGTAAAGGTTGGAGGATTCAGCCTCATAAACTGGCTAACCCTGGTGGCCTCAGAAGAACTCACATTAATACCAATGGGACCCAACTGATATGAGTGAGATGTCACCAACTTGGCCAACATATGAATGAAATGATAGAACTCAATATTAGTAATATCTTCTGAAGATGATCAAACATGAGTATTACCAATGGAAAAAGGATCAGTGGGGACTGGTGGAACTCTACTAAGGCAATCAAAAGTAGCAACCCTAGAACGGTTCTGAAATCCTTGACTAGGACGAGCCCTATCCATATTTTTATCAATTGGGATAAAAGAGTTTCTATGAATATCAAATCTTCGGGGCGGCATGATCTAAAAAACAACCAAATAGGAATTAGAGGAGATTTTAAGACCTTAGACTCTACAACCCAATAGTAGATCACAAGAAAGGGAAATATTTCTTAATGCCTCATAGCCTCTCCCTTATAAGTATGGCGTGCTACACAACCATAAATGAGACTCTACTTGTCCCGGATTTGTGGACACCCAATGACACCAAACCTAGGCTCTGATATCAGCTTTGTCACAACCCAAACCAGGGCTTAGCCATGATAGGTATCTAAAATTGACCAAGGACTAAAGACCACCCCCGTTGCCTAGTTAAACTAAACACAATGCCCAATAGAGGTTAAATTCTGAACATATAACAATATATGATATAAAAGCTCAAATAAATCCAAGATAACTAAATATCCAACAACCAATAACCAAAACCACCCAAGTCCACTATAATATCCACAAAGCCTCTAGATAATATCAAAAACCAATCTAAGTTGGGACACATAGTCATTGATAATAACAATGACAATGACAATAATAATGTTAATGTGAACTCTTTAATTCTAGTATATGAAAGAAAACTGATGAAATGACCAAGTCTTTCAGGGAATAGAAGCTCACCACTTCACCACTAAATACCAACGAACCAAGATGATCTACCTAACACTACTTAAAAAAAGTAAAAGTATCTTTGATGCCTGTATCGTATGGGGATACGATCTTCAGAGATGATTAGTGGGTGGAGGATTAATATGTAACTCAAGGATAGGTGATAAAATATTTTCATGATCCAAAATTTAAAAAGTCATTCAAGACAATGCACATGATCATATATATATTTAAACACGTCATACTAGGAAAGGGAATGAGGCTTAGCATGAAGTAAAACTTCATCTTAGACTATGTAGTTCAATCGTTATAAATTGGTACCCACGGGCTATATGGGTTTAACTCCCCTTACTGAAAGGGCTCAAGTACATGTTAGTTGCACGACCCAGAGATATCAAGAAAGACTAGAGAATGCCATGACCCCTCGTCAATCTAAGATACAAATATATATCAATTATATGAACAAGACACATAAGTCATCAAGACCAAACCTCACGTCGGCAAACATGATTTTCCAGTACAAGTCAGTAAAGACTCACACCTTCACAACTTTATTATATAACCCCCATTAAGCCTAATTTAAAGCAAGTTTCACATAACCTATTTATAGACTAATGAACTAACCGTTAAGCCACACTATTTGCACTTGCAAGCTTGTCTCTATGCCATAATAATCATATTAACTTGGAGGAATGCCTCGACCCACTTGGTTTATTAAATTTAATCATAGCCAACAAGGCTTTCAAAATCCATATTCTCTATTTAATCATTTTTACTATGCAATAACATAGGTGGGTAAGTCAAACCAAGTAAAAATTTTATAATTCAAAGCCATTTACACAAGTGGGTTGAGGGAACATAATTATTCAAAACCAATTCTAATCTACAAACATCAATTTGGGGAAAACCATGGCCCCTTAGTTTATTCACCATTACTTTGCACCCCACAAGTTCAAAACCCTTATTAAAGCATAAACAATGCATAATGAATCTTGGAAAAATAATTTAAGAATCAACCATGTTAAACCCTCAACCACATCAGAATCCATGTTCAAATCCATATAATTTAAACTAAAAACATCTTTTCTGTAAATTGAGAATTAGGAAAAAGTAACATGCCTGAACTACCAAAATTTATGGAGATAAATCAACCCTTGAGCCCTTAGATGACCAACTCCTTGAAAATCATAAGTATCTTGACCATGGAGAGTTTTGAGAGAAGAGAGTGTGTTTTGATTATCTTATAAATGAAAAATAACCCCCTTGAGGGCTTTATGGATGTGCGGTCTAAGTAAGGAAAAAGGGAATTGACCAGAATGCCCTCAATGAAAAGACTAAAAATTAATCGCCCAGTCGCTAAGAGTAAACTTTCGAGTTGTAGTGTCAACTTACGACTCGTAAGATCCCACTCATAGGTTGGAAAGTGTCCATGATCACAAACACTGACTTGTCTATGAGTCCTATCGTACGACTCATACTCATTCACTACAACTTGCCTAGTTCGGTCGTTGTCAAAGCAGAAACAATTGGGCATTACACTGGTTAGGATATGGAAGACACTATATGACTTGTTTTGAGTCTTTACGACTCGAATCCCCTAGTCATATCCATAGCATAATCTCCAAGCCAACACACTAGCTAGGCTATAATTGGGTCCTTGAGACCCGTCAAGACTTCCTACGACTCATATGGAGGGTCATAGTCTAGGCAGTGAGGATAAAATTTCAGAAATCTTCCAAGGACCAAATTTTTGGGTGTTATACTTTTCTTTTATTCCTTTGTTAGCTTTCCCCTTTCTCTACTCAAGTTCCCACATAAGACAATCTTTAATTTTATGGTTAGTTTTTCACACTTGAAGCAACCACCAGTTTGCCCTTTCTCCACATTTTTTCTCTATTTGATAATGAACTTTTCACAAAATTTCCAACTTTTTTGAAGAACATTTTGAAGTTCCTACAGATCAAGGCTATGTCCTCATTATTTAGATCAGATTCATCACTCTTAGTTTCCTTGATAGGTAGATTCTTGTCCTTGCTTTCTTTTTTTTTTTACCAACACCATCAATATTTAGTTTGTAGATTTTCAGGTTTCCTACTAATTAATCCAAAGTCATGTTTTTCAAATCTTTTGCTTCTTTGATTATAGAACTTTGATTTTCCAAGACTTAGAATGTGTGCTAAGTACTTTGTCCCTCTTCTCATTAGTAGCGTATATTTTTCCTAAGTAAACTAATTCATTCATATTAGTAGTGAATTTGGTGATCATATCCTGGAGAGACTCACCATTTTTTCATTTTGAAAGCTTCATATTTAGATCATAGTCTGACAATTTTGAATTTTTTTACCTGAGTGGTTCCTTCATGAGCATTCACCAATGTATCCAAATCTATTTTGTTGATGATTGGCTTTAGCATTTTGTCCAAGCATCTTATAATCAACTTCATCATATTGAGCCTTAGTTTTTGAAATGTTCTTATCCTTATTATCCTTTGTCATAGGAATTTCAGGACTATTAGTAAATCAGTCCAAAGTTCATAAACCTCAGCTTGAAGAAAATCCTCAATTCTTGCCTTTCACCATAAGTAGTATTGTTCATTGAACAATGGTAGTCTGTTTATGTGTTGTCCTTCACCGTGTCCAAGAGGAGGTGTAGAATTTATCTTATCTTGAGTTATCAGAATCTATTATGATACCTTACTCTAATATCAATTGTTAGAATACTGAACCTTAGATTTGCCTAAGGAACAGGTTATTCGATCTTTTCTTTTATTGTGTACCTTGACTACGTAAATTAAAGCAGTAAAGTAACAATGCAATATTTTATCGTGAAAAAACCCGACTCATAAAGGATAAAAAAAGTACGACCTACACTCTTATAGGATTTAACTTAAATTTCACCAAACTTTGAGCCTTAAAACAGTTTAGATTACAAATCTTGCAATACTAGGAGCTAAACTCTATTTTCTATAAATCAACAATCACCCTTGACTATTGAACCCGACTCCCAGTTGTCTTCAACTTGAAGTAAGCTCTAAACTATGAAAGAAAGAAATTACAACTAAACAAAAAATACAATCAACTTGACTTAGAACTTTCTAACATAAGCCTATGAAAGAGGTTGTTCAATTTTGTTTCTTGTATTGGTTGCACTTGGATCTTTGATTACAACTCTCTCAACTATGAACTCCCTCTTAGTTGATATGTTCTGCTTGTAGCTCTCTATGTAAGTGTGTAGGGCTCTTTGTGAAATCCTATCTTTATTTATAGTGTTGTTGCTTCTTTCTTTGTAAGGAATTCTGTTTCTTTTAGAGTTAATTTACAGACCTTCATTGAAATTTTCTTCCTTGTAGAGGTTCCTCTATGAAAGAAAACTTTATGCTAGCTGGACTCTTTACTTCATCACACTCCATATACACTCTTCAATGCCTTTTTCATTTGAAATTCTGCTTAACCTTCTCCTAATCCTAGTTAGACTCTGGAAGAAAGGAAAAATATCATAGCAACCTGTTCCCTGCACGTGCTCCATGCATTTTTCAATCATCAAAATCTTCCTTGATTCAACAATAAGTAAATTTAATTAGCTAAGAGCTATTTAGTGATGGATTAGCCATGGATTACCAAAAAATTCTACAGTCAATTCCATGTTTTCTAATATTGAATAAAAAAGAACTTTGATTAAAATTTTAAGTTTAACTTCTTTTTAGGTAGCATAATCATGTGATTAGTATTAATGCAAGGACAAATATGAAAAAAATCAAATATCTTCATAATTTTATGAAATATCAATTATTCAAAAAAAAATTATTAATTAAATGATTAATTATTTTGAAATGGAGAAAGTAATCCTAATAAATTGAATATTTTGATTGAATTTTGACCAAGTCATGCATTGGCTTCAGCAAGATTTCCATTTCTTTGTGATAAGTTGACAGGGGCGGCTCAATAAATATGGTGATCTAAAGCAAAACTTCAATGAGAAGCCCTGATATTTTATTACAAAATAATAATAATATGTTATATGTAATATCACTTGGAGTCTATTTTTCTAGTTTCTCCCTTTATTTTAATTTATGTAATATTTTTCTATTTTCAAGATTCAAACTTTTTGACTTTAACAATGTGCTTACATACACTTTTTTTTAGCTCTTTGAAAATGCAAAACGATACAAATTGAGATAAATAGTGTTTTAGCCTCTTTATTTTGTTCCAAAATAGGTGTGTTTTGGAGATTAAGGAAAGAATTTGTGTAGTCTTTCAAAATTAATCTTGTTTTAATACTCCATTCGTTTTATTTTACTTGACCTCTTTTGACTTGACACACCCATTAAAAAAATATTAATCTAAAGTTTATTTTACAAAATTAACCTATTAATGATGTCTTGAAACTCGAAATCTAACAATTACTACTTCCTTTAGTTATTTAATATTGAGGGTAATATGGAAAAAGAATTAATAAAACACTCTTGATGTGTGAAATGAACAACTAATGTGAAACAAACATATTTAAAAAGGCACCAAGTAAAATGATATGGAGGGGGTACATGAAATTCTATACCATAAAATAATTACTTTTTTCTTCAAGACACATAATTAATTGGAAGAAATTAGTAAAAATATTTTTTATTTTCAAGAATACTTTTTTTAATGGATGTTCTCATATTCGAAACATCATTTATAAACTACGCTATATACACTTATTAGAAAACTAGTTTAACCGCACGTGCCTCGCACGTGTAACGTTTGATTATTTAAAATTAAATAATTTTATCTATTACAGAGATTTTTAATAAAGTGTAAAAGTTGGAATCAGTTTACAAAAATCTTTCACACTTTAATTTAATAATGTAAACATAAACATATACACATATATATTTTACCATCAGAAGTTTCAAGTAGTTGACGGATCGACACCTTTGCATTTCCATCTAATATCTCTTTTTCTTGTTGTCATTGGCTAAGAGAAACGCATCAATTTGAACCATATTTGTGTTACGACTATATATATATATATATATATATATTTAAAATCTTTCTGTATTTTTAAAGTCAAATTTTTACAAAATCATTAATTACATTCTTATTATGTATTTAAAACTTTTAAAAATCTGGTACTTCTTAAATTTTTCTTATTTTAGCGAGTTTTATATTTTCAAATCTTCTTGAAATCAAATTTAATTGATTTGAAATTCTTAAACTAATGAAAAATAGTATTAGTTGTCATTAATTTTGATGACATCTAATAACGAACGACTTTACCATAAATATGTTTAATAAATTTCAACTCTTGAATTATGAAAAATAGTGAAATTCTAATGACTTCTAATAAGGAAAGGTTTTATTATAAATATATTTAATTAATTTTCCACTCTTAAATATTAGGAAAAAATAGTGAAAAGACGATTTTGTTCAAAGTAAAGACTTTTAATGAAGGGCAAAAAGTTCAAATAACATTTCTAAGACCCTTCACACTTTTGATCAAGGTTGTCAACCGAGCCGATCCGGTTCAAACTGTCATCGGCCCAACTATTGGTACTGAGTTTTGGGTCGGTCTGGTACCGGTTCAAGTTTAAATGGGCCGGTCCAATCTGGGCCCAACAGTAAAAAAAAAAAATCCTAAATTAGCCCTTGACTAGCCTACTAAGATTAAAACCAGGTTTGACCGGTCCAAACTGGTCAAAACCAGACAAATTCTAATAAAAAAAATTAAATTAGAAATTTGTTTTCCAATACATACTATATATACACACCTATAACTATAATATATATATATTTTAAATACGTTAAACAATAAACGTATAACATATATACGCTATATATTATACTACTTTAGAAAACGCATACACATGTATATAATTAAATAAATATATTAGTTTAGAGTTTAGACTTTAGTCTATACTCCATATAGAAAATATATACACATATATACATATAATATAATATATATAATACTTGAAATAATATACATACAACATATATATACTAAATATATATACTACTTTAGAAAACATATATACATGAATAAATTAAATATATACTACTTTAGAGTCTATAGAAAACATAAACACATACATACGTACAATATAATATTATATATCACTTAAAAGTTAAAATACTACTTGAAATAATGTACATACAACATATATACACTACACATATACTACTTTTGAAAACATATACATATGTATACGTTAAATATATACTACGTTAGAGCCTATAGAAAATATATAAACATATATACATACAATATAATATATATACTACTTAAAATACTATTTGAAATAATATACATACAACATATATACACTATATATACACTACTTTGAAAATATATACACATGTATACGTTAAATATATACTATTTTAGAGTCTATAGAAAATACATACACATATATACGTATAATATAATATATATGCTACTTGAAATAATATACATACAACATAGATACACTATATATAAACTACTTTGAAAGATATATACACATGTATACGTTAAATATATATTACTTTAGAGACTGTAGAAAATACATACACATATATGTAGAATATATAGTTATATACTACTTAAAATACCACTTGAAAGTTGAAAGATATATGCATTACATGTTATAGTAGTTTAGAAAATATACATTATATACACATATACATACAAGATTACAATGTATACTACTTAATATAATAATACTTGAAGTTTTGAATAAAAAATGTAATCATGATAACTACTATGTGCCAGCCTTTTAGAAGAAGATGACTCCTCGGGATCTTGAGGAGTGACAGTTGGAGTGATATTTTTCGGTACGGCTTCATTAAATAACTCGGCATAATGGTTATATAATGCTTTCATGTAACTGTTCACATCACCCATAGCTGTAAACAAAGAAGGTTCTTCTTGAGGCTGTATCTTTAAAGTATTATAAATAAATAGAATTAAATTTGACCATAGTATTATATTTCATACATGAATTTATTATAGCAATAATCAAATAAATTGGGGGAATCAGATGAAAATATTTTTTAAATTTAGCAATCATAACAACAATTACTTCTTTGTAACTTTCTTTATTCTTATATTCGTTGAGCAAAAAAGAAATGTCGATTAAATAAGCTAAAATATTACAAATAGTAAGATAATAAGCACCAGAGAATTCAACCGTACCTATATAAATTTTTTTTAAAAAATTTAACAAGATCAACAATTGCAGCCCAATCAGAATCACGTAACATACACTCAGGAAAAGAACCAGAATATTGATTAAAAGTCATTATAATAGAAACTTTATAAGCAAGATAAGTTTTTAATAAGTATAAGTAGAATTTCATCTAGTATCACATTCTTCAGGCATAAATATCGGTCTAAGTCCATTTTATTCACATTTAATTTTAAATTCTCTCACTCTATCTTTTCGATTATTTTCTTGAATAAAGCCAACAGCAAGCCGGGCATTTACAATATAAAACTCAAAAAATTCAAGACCATATCTTACTATTAAATTAGATGCATTATCAAAAGCTATACATAAAATTTTTTCCAATACCATAATATTTTGCAACTTTAAAAATAGATTCAGAAATAAATCTTTCAGTATATCTACGATCTTCATCATACAAAAATGCCAGAATAATTTTTTGCATAACAAAATTACTATCTATCCAGTGACAAGTAATTGTTAAATAATCATTTTTGTTAACAGCACGACCAAGATCAAAAGTTAGAGGAATTCTATATGAAATATTTTTAATATCGCAGATAAATAATAAATATATTATGCATAGAGTCTAAAAATATCGGTCCGACAAGTACTCCTAGGAATACATGTAAACATAGGATTATAAATTGCTTGAACAATGAATAAAGCATCCGAAGAAGCAAAATTGAAAGGCAAACAACCCACAACTATCATTTTCATTATTTTTTTCCAATCCTTCATTTTATTATAATTCTTAACTAATTGACCTATTGTTAGGTTCAATCTAGTTTGTGCTGACCCACCAACAACCTTACCACCTTGTGCAATAGTTATCTCTCTTGCGTGTCTATCTCTTAAATGTCTCATCAACGAACCCGTACCCCTTTCATTGCCTCCAGTTTTGTGATCATATATAATTTCATAAACACTGCATTGCACCTTAGTTTCTCCACCTATTTTCGAAAAAATTTTCATGCAATACTAATTTTTCTACGAGATCTTGTAGGGACACAACGAAAAGGACGGGGAAGAAGATTAACCGATTCGGATCTAACATTAGCATTTTCGACTTCGGGTGTCTCATCAATATTTTCATCATCTATATCTAAATCAACTGCATCTACTTCATTCTCTTCTTCTATACCATAATTTTTCTGAGCTTCTAAATAATTCATATCGTGAGCACCTACACCTATTTCTTCCTCAAAAGGTTGACTAACTGGTATCGGGGCACATGGGTATATCTAGTATTTGAACTACCTCTATCGAAACTGCCACCAATTCATTTTTTACTACCACTACCACTTTCGGGATAAAATTTTTTGACACTTTTATCGAGGTTTCTTAATTTATTCATATTATAAATTAAACTACAAAATATTCAAAATACACAAAAATGATAAAAATAAATATTCAAAAATTACTACACTAATTACAAATTAAAAGTAAGACGGAACGACAATACCAAATTTTAAAAGTATTCCAAAGTTGCGACTTTAGAAAACTTTCATTTATATTTGTAATCGCAAAATTAAAAAATAAAATTGAGCACTTTAAGAGATAATTAAAATATTTGACAGAGATTGAGAGAATGAGAGATTGAGAATGTGTGGAAAATGATTTGAAATTGTAGGGTATTTATAGAAAAATTTTGAATTTTTTTGTATATAATTTGGGAAAATGGGCAATTGGCCGTTGGAGGTCCACAACGGCTATAATGTCGTTGGGCCTCAAAGGTCCTGTCCCCTTTACTATTTTCCAAACGGCTCCAATATTTTTTTTTATGATCGGGCCGGTTCGATCCGGGTAATTGGTGGGCCTGGTCTGATTTTTTAATTAGGCCGGTCCACCGGACCTGTTCGAAGAGGCGGCCCAGCCCGGGACCGACGACTGAGTAGCCTGGAGGCCCATCGGATTGTGCCCTCTTAACGGGTTGGACTAAATGTGCCGGAACAGGTCAGCCCGACCCGTTTGACAGATTTACTTTTGATATATTATAGATATAGATTATAGATTGTAGATTATAAATTTAGGACCCTAAAAGTTTGAGGTCTTAAGCAACGACTTTAGTTGTTTTAGGGTTGAGCCGACCTTGTAAATTGAAAGTTTCAAATCTCACCTTCATTGTATTAGGATACATATAAGATTAAAAAGTATCCCACACAAATACGTAAGATTAAAAAGTATCTCACACAAATAATTTCCCAAGTCTTTAACTTTTCTTGTCTTGGATTCACACCTCTCTCTCTCTATATATATATTTGCCTGAGATAGAGTTGCCGTGCGATTCAAAGTCTTCATCGGCAATTACTACTTGACCTAAATAATAATGAGGTCTTTTTCTGTGCGTTTGTTGAGCCAACAAGATGACACGTAGATTCTTTTGAGGCAATATATACACACCATGCATCCACAAGTGTATAGAATCTCACAATTCCTTTTGTGCATTACATTACGTACACATCCACCAATACCAAAATTCCCCCCAAAAAAAAAAAAAAGGAGCCATGTTGCCCTAGTTAAATGCTAATGGTTAACGGAGCCAACAACCACATATTATTATTAAATTTAAATCACATTACTACTAGGGACACCTAAAAACAGAAAGTAAACGATGAGAGAGTGAATATACAATATTGTTATTGAAAAAGAAAAAGGAGAATAACATTCAGGGTATGTTTGGTATGAAGGTCGAAAATATTATTTTGGAAAATAAATAATTTTCTTAATTATTTATTGTTCAATATTTGACAAGAAGAGAGTGGGAAATATTGTCCTGAGAAAATTTAAATTTACTCTAAGCTAACACTATGCGAATGGGGTGAGATGGAGACAAGACCATTACCCTGAAATACCATTTATGGATAACATTTGTTTTCTATTTTCACCAAAAATATTACTCCCTCTGGTTAAAAAATGATTTTCTTTTTAATTTGTTTTAAAAAAAATAACTTCTTTCCCTCTTTGATAACATTTTAATTTTAATTTTTCACATGATATATTTAAGAACACAAAATTAAAGTACATTTTGATACATTTAACATAATTTTAATTTAGGATCACAAAATCAAAATTAACTCTTCTTTATTTTCTTGAATTTCGTGACTTGTGTCAAGTCAAAATAATTATTCTTTCGAAAATGGAGAGACTTGTTTTTAAAACATTTTGACTTACGTGCCAATGCATAATTAGTTTTTATGCTAAGTCAAACCTTAATCATTTTTTATTCTAATCAGCGTCACAAGTGCACCCTCTTTGGATCCATGCATTGCTCCACTATAAGTATGTGCCACTTACGTGCACTTCAATTGCAAAAACACATCTCTATACTTTGTGGTAAACGTTTTTTTAACTAATTACACATGGAGTTGTTCTTTCTTTCTCTCCTTGGCATCCTTTTCTTGTTGGTATCGCTCTCCCTTCATCTTCTCTGCTACAATAAAAACTCATCAGGCTTGCCCGGAACCGTACCTCCGGGCACGACGGGATGGCCGTTCATCGGAGCAACCCCCGAGTTTCTCTCAACTGGTTGGAAAGGTCACCCTGAGAAATTCATTTTCGACAGAATGTCTAGGTACTCCTCTAGTGTCTTTAGAACTCACCTTTTGCTGGAAAAATCAGCAGTCTTTTGTGGTGCTGCCGGCAACAAATTCTTATTTTCGAACGAAAACAAGCTCGTACAAGTATGGTGGCCTGATTCCATCAACAAAATTTTTCCATCTTCGACAGATCATCAAAACAAGACTAGCATAAATGAACAAGGCATTAAGGTGAGAAGATTGCTTCCGAATTTCTTCAAGCCAGAAGCTCTTCAAAGTTACGTTGGGATCATGGATTCAATTGCTCAACGTCATTTCGAGTCATTCTGGGAAAACAAGCGCCAAGTGCAAGTTTACCCTCTTGCCAAAAGCTACACTTTCTGGTTGGCTTGTAGATTATTTGTGAGCATTGAAGATCCTGAGCAAGTTGCTAAATTTGCGAAACCCTTTGACGTTTTAGCTGCTGGATTGATTTCTATCCCTATTGACTTGCCAGGTAATGAAGTGTGTGATCATTTAATCTAAAACTTTAAGCCGCTAGAGAACTCACATTTTTACCTATTAATTACTCTTCTATCGTAATTACTAGTTTATATTTGATATATATGGATAAGAAGAGTTGTTGTCCCAACCATACATGATATATCCGTATAGAAATCAATTAAGAAAAGGAAAATTAAAGAAGTGTACGTACACATTCATTGTTGCCGATATAATCCAACTTGAGACGAAGTTTAGAACAAAAGAGAGATATTTAAAACTTGTCATATAAACTAGTATATATGTTATAGCATTTCTATCTACTCAACTTATGAAACTCATACTTAAATATGTCATACCACTTGGGCTGTTAAATAACAGTAAAATGTGAGTAAAATGTAGTGTTTATACTTAGATGTTATACCAGATATAGAAATATACCTTTTTTTTAACGGACTAATGAGCGATAGTGCCATATATACATAAACTTAAAAGGAAGGAGTATATCTTTAACATGGTGCAGGATTTACTTTCATTTATTTAATCATATATTTCAACACCAGGAACATCGTATAACCGTTCGATCAAAGCCTCAAACTTTATAAGAAAGGAGCTTTTGGGGATCATAGAGCAAAGGAAGGTAGATTTGGCGGAGGGAAAAGCATCAGCAACACAAGATATATTGCCACACATGCTATTGACAAGTGATGAAAATGGGAAATTCATGCCTGATTTTGAAATAGCAGCTAAGATATTAGGACTGTTGATTGGTGGACACGACACTGCTAGCTCTGCCTGCACTTCCATTGTTAAGTACCTTGCTGAGCTTCCTCACGTTTATGAAGCTGTCTATAATGGTAAGTGTGCATTCACTTAAATTAGTAGTATATAATGATCACTTTAGTTTGTTGCCTTATGATTCTTTTCTTTCAATTATGAAATAATTTCAAACAAAATTTCTACTACCCTCACCTGCTTGATCTCACTTTATGTGACAGTATTTGATTTGAGCATATATAGAATTTAAGAATTATTTTTGATATTTATTGTCTAAAACAATTCTTAGAAATTAATGTGACTATAAATTATCTCATTAGGGATAAAATGACAAGTTTAAGGTAAATTGTTTATAAAATAAAAGGTGTTATTTTTTAAAAATAAATGAACAATGAAACAACGACCTATAAATTGTACAGAGAAACTGCTATTATTATTATTATTGTTGTTGTTGTTGTTGTTGTCGTTGTTGTCGTTGTTGTTGTTGTTGTTGTTATTGTTGTTGTTGTTGTCATTGTTTGTCGTCGTTGTCGTCGTTGCTGGTGTTGTTGTTGTTGTTGTTGTTGTTGTTGTTGTTGTTGTTGTTGTTGTTGTTGTTGTTGTTCTTATTCTTATTCTTCTTCTTCTTCATTATTATTATTATTATTATTATTATTATAATGGTTATTTTATTGTTGTAGTAGTAATAGTTATTGGTGGTCGTTCTAATCAAGTTGTGATCAAACTGGGGGGTTTGGGTCACAGGAGACAAAAGAGTTTTAAAATGAGGTGTAGGTGACACAAGTCTTAATTATTAGGTGGAGGTGACAATTACTTTATTATGGATTAAGAAAGTTGGGGAAGTTTGAAAATAACCCACAAAGTTGGGAAAGTTTGAAAATAACCCACAAGTTTTTAAATTTACACTTTGATCCAAATGTTAGCCTATATAATGAAAAACGAAGGGAAAAAAGCATCTTTCTCTCTCTTCTCACCCTTTGTTGATTTCTCTCTCTTAGCGATTTTTGTTGTTCATTGTTGCTGCTGCTTCATTCATCATCTTCTGCTTCATTATCATCATCTTTTACTTCATTATCATCTTCTTCTTGTTCTTGTTGACCATTTGTTGTTGTTGTTGTTGTTACCGCTCCTGTTGCTATTTGACCAATTTCTTAGGTCAAATTTTGTTTCTAACATCACTTTCCACTTTGACATTACTTCACAGGAGATGTTAGTAAGTCAAATTATGATTTTTAGTTGAATTTGTCATCTGGGTAACTGCTTGTGTTGTTGTTTTCCAATAATGGATAGAACCCAATCATGAATTCAACATAAAATTCATCTATTTAAACTGATAGATCATCTGTTGCGACAGATGAGATATCTATTTCAAATGAAGACTGATATGTTGGATTCATGTTTAAATAGATGGCTCATCTGTTGCAACATTTGGCATATATGTTGCAACAAATTAGTTACCTGTTGCAACAGAACCTGAACACGATTCCAACATAGGTTACAATAGATTAATAACCTGTTGCATCAGGTAAGTCATCTGTCCCAACAAGTTAATTATCTGTTGCAACTATCACTCATCTATTGGAATCAGCTTCAATTTGATTTAGTTATAACATCAATTCCAACAGGCGGTTCATCTGTTGCAACAGATATTCAGACCCGTAATATGAATCCCAACAGGTAAGAATCTGTTGCGACTCATCACTTATCTATTGCAACAGATAACATATCTGTTGGGATTCATTCACGGCACTATGAAATCACTATCAACTTTTTTTAACAAATGACTTTATTTAGGTACCACTAATTAAGGGATTAATAACAATAGGGGTGGATTGTCATGGTCATTGGGTCGAGAAGAGCAATCGATATGTATGGCATTAGAAGGAGGGTAAAATGCTAGAGACGATAGCTATGACAGTCCAAAGTGATGTTTTGTATGATGATTTTGTGAACTTCATCATCAGCTTTTGTGGATTGAATTGTCAACCGGAAGAATTTACCATTAGCTGCATGCACAGCTCCTTTGAAAATCAGAGGGTACTGCCTTTCAAGATAATCGATCAGGTTCGGTTGCATTTTTATCTAAGTGATTCAACTAGGCTGGTGCTAAGGGTGTACATGGTTGAAAAGATGAGAGAGAATGAGAAGCAGAACGTAGAAGAAGAAGAAGAAAAAGAAGAATTCTTTGATGATAGGTTGGATGATCTAGACATGAATATTTCAGATAATGATCAAACACTTACGCCCGTTGATGCGACCAATAGATGTGTAGTTCTTCTCAATCGACACAATCTGGAAATCTTCAAGACGACGGGACCGGCTTTTTTATTGAAATGTCATTCAAGGACAAGAATGAACTATCTAACACTTTGTTTATTTCTTGCATGAAAAAAGATTTCAGAATAAAGAAGGTGATTAATTCGAGCAGTGTCTTTTGCTTCAAATGTGCTAATTCGAACTGCAAGTGGTGGTTGAGAGCGGTAAAGTATGTAAGTTATGACAGATTTGTCATTCATAAACATGAAAAGAATCACACATGTGGTTCGGAGCACATCTCGGGCCAAAATCCTCACGCCATGGCAAAGGTCCTGGTGAATATTTCAGGAGTAGTTTCCCCGATGGCAAAGGCCCTTCAACAAGGCTTGTGGCCAATCAACTCCTTACGGATTTGGGTGTGCTGGTCAGTTATTGGAAGGTATATACGACCATAGGGATTGCCAAGGACCTAGTTCGGGGGACACCCGAGCATGGGTATGAAGTCTTGGATGCTTACCGTTACATGATTGAGTCAACAAATCTCGAAAGTAAGACGACATTTCATCTGGATGAAAATGGAAGGTTTAAGTACTTTTTTTATATCCTATGGTGCTTGGATTCAAGGTTTTTGACATTTGAGAAAAGCCATAGCCGTCGACGATACCTTCTTGAGGAGCAGGTATAATGGAGTTCTGCTAGTGGCGGTGGCGCAGGATGCAGAGAATCACATATTTCCTTTCGTTTTTTGTGTAGCGGACAAGAAATGTGATGCCTCTTATGAATTTTTTTTGAACAACTGCGACACTGCATCGAAGATACCGAAGAGTTGTGTTTTGTATCGGATATGCATTCAAGTATTCCAAAGATGGGTTCACTTTTCTTCACTTCAACTTACTTTGGTTGTTGCATCAGGCATCTTGGAGAGAACATTCGAAACAACTATCATAACGAAAAGGTCATCACCCTTTTTTTATAGAGCAGCTAAAACATATAGTAGAGAGAAGTTTTTAGACCATTTTAATCAAATAATGGATGTGAATCCCAAGGTAGCAGAATTTCTTGCATGTGTCAGTTTTGAGAGATGGAGCCGGGCATTCTGTCCAGCAAATAGGTACATTCTTATGAATTTAATGTCTTGTTTGATTTACAAATTTAGTTTGATATCGTACTAAGTGATTCTTTTCTATAGGTACAATATTATGACATCAAACATAGCTGAATCGGTGAATTCATTGTTTGGAGATGACAGAGA
>NC_061117.1:95146677-95280986 GCF_002878395.1 Capsicum annuum | reverse complement strand
GTTTTCTTTGTCTTCGTAGGCAACAGAGTTTGAGAAGAGCTCTATATTTGTTTTTTTTTCCAAAAAATTAGGACTTTTAAGTTAATGATAAAAAATAAAAATTTTAGTTGTATTATCTTTGAGAATGGGTTTACAATTTTGAGTTTTGATGGTAAAATAGTAGGAAGAACTCGAGAAATCCCTAGTTTCCATCGCATATTCCGTTGACTGTCGTGGTATAGTTGGATGGTGTTGGTGGTGGTGTTTGTAGTCGTCGTGGTGGCACTGGTGGTGACATTAGTTGGTGGTGTTTGTGGTGGCGTCGGTATTCGTGGCATTTGCTTATTTATTGGCATTGGTTGGTGGTGTTTGTGGTGGTGGCTGTTGGTGTGTCGGTATTCATGGTATTTGTAATATATTTTTTAAAATCTATGCATACATCAACTGTAATGTAATTTTTATTTTTATTTGTCTGTAGGTAAAACATGTCTCCCAAAAGAAAACAAAGTAAAGTGGATCAACGTCTGACCACTCAAAAAAAAGGCTATAGTATAGAGGGATTCAGAGGAGCTTCCTGAACAATCCTAGTCAGGAAGAAGTGAAGCTAAGGAGAGATGTGAAAATAGCATTGAGGGAGGTGGACAAGGGTCCGTAGATGGTGATAAAGAAAATAAAAGTGAGAAAGAGGAGGAATTGGAGAGTCAGAAAGAGAAAGAGGATAATCATCAACATGATGATAATGGATCACCGACGGGGCGTGAGTTAATATCGACATCCCAGCATGATTCTATCAAAACTTTTAGTATTGACAGGTTTGAAGTTGCAATGCTGATAAATGACCTAGAAGGAAAACACCTAACTGGTCAAATTGTACTTAAATGTCAGATGAGTAAAAGTTTTGAACATTTTATGAAAATTATGAAGAACGAAAACATAGGCAGACTTTTTAAGTAGAGCTGCTTTGGACATTTTTTTGAGTTGCTTGAGGACCCCTCTACCCGTATCCGTTTCCCTATGACGATGGTAAATGGTCTTCTCAAGCGCAGGATCAAGTACACGAGGGATGATAAAGATTCGGAGGAGGGGGCAAAAAGAAGATGGATGAAATCTGGATCAACTACTGTGGCATGCCTGTTTGTTTTGGCTTGCAAGAGTCTGCCATAGTGACGGGCCTGAGATGCCATTGTCCAGAAGGGCTACCTCCTCGCAAAAAATCCAAGGAAATAAAATGCAAGGGAAAAATAGATAGGTTGTTTGACATTGCTCGGCGTGGCTTCAAAGCATCGAATTTGTTGATAGATCTCGAGGATAAAACTATACTAGAGCAGTATAGGGAGCAATTGTGCTTAGTTTGGTTTGCCCATTCGATTATATTGGCAAGAGACGTTAACAAGGTCATAGAAGATGATTTGTTGGCCCGTGCTGAGGATTTTGATAAATTCAACGATTATCCCTGGGGATATGACAGCTTCTACTTGACTGTCCAATAGTTACTGACAAAGCTATCCTCAGGGACGACAATATTATACGGCTTTCCTTGGGCTTTCATGGTAAAATTAATCACTAATTTTATTCATCCATTAATTTATATTGAATATAGTTATTATGATTTTTTTTGGCTTACTTCCTGGTTACACTTTTTAGGCTTGGGCATTTGAAGTCATTCCTCCCCTCCGAAAGCAGTTAATGGTTTACCCGAACGAGGTTTCTCATCCAAGGATATTTAGGTGGTTGGCTACAAAGAGCAACACCAATATTAAGGAGGCTGATCTCTTTAACCCTCTGGATGATGCAGTACGTCTTCTTCAAGTAAAATAATTCTACTCAAAGATAAGAAAGATATTGAACAGATGTTATATCTGGTGCATGAGATGTTATATCTGATGCACCAGATGGGACATCTATTATGATGGGCTATATCTTGCATCAGATTACCCATCTGTGGCTTTGGTTCTCTGAACCTAACTCCTAAAAGATTAACCATCTACTGCAAATTATGCAACAGATGTTTAATCTGATAATATATCGTTCATCTGTTGTGACGTACAGATTATTTGTTGCATAACAGATTATCCATCTTGTGCAGCTGTTGCAACAGATGATTGATATTTTGCATCAGATTATCCATGTGTTGCTCTGTTTCTCTGAATCAGATTCAAACGGATTTTAACCATATACTGCAAACTATGCAATAGATGGGTCTTTTTTTTGAAAAAATATAGCCCAACTGTGAAAATTATTACATTATATGATTTAAATGTATCTGTCTTTTTTTTCTTTTTTATAGGTTGTGCATCCATGGATCGTGCCTACTGAGGAGGAGTCGGTGATGACTTCTTATATTACTCTAGGTTATGTTGATACTATTGTAGACCCAATGGTGGAGTTAATAAAGAAGGAATTGGCTGGAGCAATATCCATAAGAAGAGCAGTTAGGCAAGGTCAGCCTAATGTTGAGGCTCTTCATGACCAACCTTTTACTAAGGCAGATCCGGGTGCTTCTTCTAGTAAAGTTGTTGGTGTTTGTGGCAGGCATGCTGATGCTGCTACCACTCATGATTATGAGCATATTGATTCTTAAGAAAGAATAAATATGTTTGAAAATACCCCTTTTCGCCCTTACACAGGTCCTTCTTACCTCTCTTCACCCTCGTGTTCTCATTACGAATGCGATGAGTGCAAGGACAGATAGGATAAACTCTTTGAAAAAGTAGAGGCTATTTCTAAAGCTATCAAGGAATTCAAATCCAAGAGGTGTGTCATACCATCCAAGAAGGTGAGGGAGCCACACACTCCTATAGCGTTAGTTAGGAGAAAGAAAAGAGCAATTAGAGACGTACTCTCCACTCGGAAATCAAATAAAATTACAATTCCTCCCTCTCTAAAAGCTGTTAAAGTTTCGGGGCTAGTCAATAAGGTGGAAATATATGCAAAACTTGGCGCCGAAGAGAAGAGAGATCCACAGCAGGCCAAGAATGCCAAGCCAGGCGCACCAGATTACCCCAGGCCTCCCTTTTCCCCCTAAGACTTCCAGACTATGACTGATATGTGTATGCCATACGAGGACAAGGCAAGTTTACTTTTCCTAACCTAGTCCTCCTAATCTACCCCATGAAGAAGAAGCTACGCAACAGATTTCACATCTACTGCAATAGCTGGGTATGCTGGTGCAACTGGTTGTGGTTCTGTTGTAACTTATTATCCATCTGTTGCATAAGTTGCATTAGATTATTGATTTAGAGAACCCTATGCAACAGATAGACCATCCGTTTCAGCTTTACAATTACTAACCTATTATGATGCTGCCGATAGGATAATGGACCTCGACTTCTACAAGAAGCTTAAAGATATGTACGATGAACTCAATGGAGAGGCATCATCCCTTAGCGTGGGAGTTGATTTCCTAGTTCCTACGTTGGTCTTTGATGAAGAAGAAATGTTAAGATATGTTAGAGGGGATAGGCCAAATCCATACGGCAAGAGCTAGACCGAGGCAAAAAGGATTCTTGCAGTCATTAGCGTGAACGACATGCATTATCGGGCTATTTAGACACTACTCAAGGAGGGAAAGATCAATGTTTATGACTCCAACGTACCTCTTATCGATGATTTCGATCTTTTTTTCCTCGTGAAGCCACTGATGGTGCTGTTGCTCATCTTGTTGAGGGAGAGTAAACTGATGAATCATTTGGCAAAGGAAGTGTTGATGAAGAAATCAAGGGATTTTAAAGGTCGAAACAGGGGAATGATCCTTCCTAATGATGATGCCGCTAAAGTGAGCGGCTTGCACGCTCTTGTACACATCAAATGTTTGCTGACCGGCACAGAAATGGCTGAGCCAATAACATTTATGTGTGACAACGCTGTGGCAAACCTGCAGGAGGTATGGGATTATGGGGTACTAACTGGACGCTTGAAGCCTGTGTATATAGAAGAGTCTGTGAAATAGAAATTTTTAATTTCAAGTCACTCTTCACTTTATTACATGTACATGTAGTGGCAATAATTTTTTGTAATGAAAGTTGAGTTTTTTATAATGCAATAGATTAGATTGTCAATTTGTTGTAAAATATCTTTAATCCATTCTGGCAGATAGTTTATCTGTTGTAATAGGTTGGTCATCTGTTGCATTACACTGATGTTATTTTTATGAATAATCTAATAATCTAAGTCTAATCTGTTGCAACAGTGGGAAGTCCTGTTTGATAATTTCCATAGATGACCTAAATTTTATAACATATGCCTAAATCTTTTTGATATTTTTCAACCGTTACGCTTGAATATCCATGTGCTGGTCCACAACAAACCAGTAGCAAAATACATACACCACCATAAAAATTTTAGCAATTAGACTTCAATATCCATGTGCCCAACAACACCGAACTAGTAGCAATAACGGCAACAATGTAGTATCTTCTTGCTCAATTTTGTTTCTTTTCATAAGCCTTGACTTTGTTCAACAAACCCCAGATTACACGATTTGCTTGTGAAGGGTGTCGTTCTTCATACCAATCAAAGTAATCGCATCCACCCAATTTCTATAAAAAAGAGAACACAATTACAAAATAATTACAAGTCAATAATTAATCAATTAATTAAATAAAAAATATTACCTTTGAAATCTTACAAGTAAAAAACCTACGACCTGGATTTTGTTGAGACCAAGAAGTCTTTAACAGAACTTCACGACCGCACTTATAATATCAAAAATATTTATCACAAAAAATAGTGGAAGATGCGCTCGACATTGTCAAGGTTAGTTGAAAAATGAAAGTAATAATTTGAAGAATTTGGATAGATAAAAGAAGATGATGATAAAAAATAAGATTTGGGAATTTAGGGTTAAATTTTAGGAGGAAGATGAATATATAAGACAATAGGGGAAAAAAATGACCGTTGGGGGCCAAGTGACGGCAAGTCAGCGAAATGTGCCAGGACTGAAACTAACACATTTGATGCCTATTTTATTTTATGTATTTAAAATGAACATGTCTACTTGATGCCTATTTTATTTTCGGTGTTTGAACTGAACACCGTCGATGGGTTGTGCCTTTTTTATTTCAATTCACTTTAACAAAAGTGGAAATTTTTTATGTCCAACAAAAGTTGAATTTTTATAATGCAACAGATTCTCCGTCTGTTGTAACAGTTATCCTACCTGTTCTGACATATAGTTTATCTGTTGCAATCTGTTGATCATCTATTGCATTATCTTGATGTTTTTATCTAAAGTTCATCTGTTGCAACAGTGGAAAGACCTGTTTGATAAATTCTAATAGATAACCTACCTGTTGCAACATATGTATAAATCTATTCAATTATTCCAATAGATGTGTCGTCTGTTGCAACAGATAAAGTCCATCTGTTGCAACATATGTCTAAATCTGTTCTTTTTTCCCCCAATAGATGTGTCATTTATTTCATTATCTTGATGTTTTTATCTAAAGTCCATGTGTTGCAATAGTAGGAAGACCTGTTTGATAAATTCCAACAGATCACATAACTGTTGCAACATATGTCTAAATCTGTTCGAATTTTCTAATAGATGTGTCGTTTGTTTCAACAGATACATTATCTGTTGTAATATTTGAATCTAGTATTCCTTTTCAATTAATAAGTTCAAATCTAAGGAATAAATAAAATTCATAGACAAAATAAAATAAATTGAAGCCTTCATAAATTAGCTTAAATAAGTCAATGAATAAATGAAATGTAAAAAAATTGTTATGGGTACAAATCTCAACAAATATATCAACAACAATTTAAGTATACTGCCAAAGATTTCTTTGACAGACTCAAGCTATAAATATCTACTCAGTATGGATAAGTTGTTCTTCATCCGGTGCTATGAAATTCGGGTTTGCTCGTCGTGGATCTTTATTGTTGCTTGCGTGCGATTTTTGCGCTTTATGTTCTCCATATTTCCATAAAAAGAGTAGCATATTATCAATGCTATTCAGCAGTAGCTTTTTCTACAACCACCTGGATAGCCAGAATTGGTAAATGCTAATCACGGAGATACAACAAAACGGAAAAGGATAACTTATCTCTTCTAGCAAACCAAATAGGACTTCCTCCCATTTTAACTTATCCCAAACATATTATATTTCTTTTGCAACAATGAATCAACTGTTGGGACAAATTTCTACATGAGGAAGACCCTGTGTGATAATTTCCAACGGATGAACCATCCGTTGCAACATATGTATCATCTGTTGCAGCAGATAGGTGTTTGTTGGTACAAATAAAAGTTGTACAAAGAGCTGTTTGATTTGCTAAAATAGAAAAGACATATGTTGCACCAGATAAAGTATCTGGTGTAAAAGGTTAGTCAATTATTGCAACAGATGTATATATCTGTTTGATAATTTTCAGCAGATGTGTCATCTGTTGAAACAGATATGTGCCTGTTTGTTTTGTCAGTTGGAACACATAATATATTCACCTTCTTCAGCTTGTGCTGCTTTTCTTTAGACCTTGTACATTACTCAATGCAACACTCAGACAGAGGAGTTGTAATTTTGCTTTTTTGGATGCCTGATAATGCCTTGGAAATCACTTTCCTTCTCCTCTTAGCCCTAGTCTCTAATGGAGCGGATGGAAATAAAATCCTCTTTGATAGAATGAGACCCCTCTTAGATGTCAATTCCTTTATAGAAGCAGTTAATGCATTAATAGCATTAATCATTACATCATGTTTCGCCCTGCAATCTTGACATTTGCATGCAGAACATTCGTTGGGAGAGGCAAAATCTGTATAACTAGTATGATTATACTCATAATGGTTTGCTTTAAATTCTATAAGAAGAGCATCATTAGCACCAACAGCAGCACCACTACCACCACCAACAGCTCCATCAACAACAACAAGCCCACCTTTCAAAATTATTTTTCTTGTAATGGTTGTTGCTCCAAACAATTCCATTTTTATTCTGTCGATGACCTTAGGGTCCGATAAAGTTTGCACAAACCGTAAAGTAAAAAAAAATGGCATCTTCAACTCTCGATTGGTCGGAACTAGCGACAGATGCACATTCTAACATAAATCATTACATATATTAGAATGAAGATTAGATCATTCAAAAAAGAATCATTAATTAAAAAAAAAATTAGTTATAATTATACTTACTGCATCCTTCGAGGGGGTTGAAGAGATTAAGAAATTTTATATTTTTATGAGTTTTGGCCGAGAACCATCTCAAGATTCTTGGACAGGAAACTCCTTCCTGGTAGTTCACTTGTTGTCTCAAATAAGGAATGGCTTCAAACGCCCAAGCCTATAAAATAACGCCAATAAATCAAAACCATTATTGAGCGAAAAAAACGAATGATATCATAATAGAAGAAAGAAACATTTACCATGAAATATCATGGGAAGCCATATAAGTTGACTGTCTTTGGCGCTAATGGAGTCAACAAATATTTGAAAGTCATTTTGAAGCTTTCATACCCCAATGGATAGCTGTTAAACGCCTCAAAATCTTCGGAGAGCTTTATTAAACTGAGGCTTATGTTGTTGTTAACATCTCTCGCCCAAAGAATATTATGTACAAACGAAACCAAGCACAATGACTGCTTGTGCTTCTTTGAAGGTCTTTTACCTTTCAATGCTTCTATCAAATTTTTGTTTTTGAAGCTTAGACTAACAGTGGACACCAGGTCATCACGATCATATGACTTGCCTTTGCCTTTTTTAGGTGTCCAAGGTGTTTTTTTTGGATTAGAATAGGTATAACTTGAGAAGGAGGATAACATTTTAGTCCAGTAACTATGAAAAGCTCCTTCCAACCAAAACAAACAAGTATGCCACAGTAATTTATCCGCACCTCATCCATATTATCTTTTTTTTCATACATAACCCTACGCTTGAGAAGTTCATATACCATTTTCATTTGGAAACATGCATTGTTGTCCTCCGGCAAATCAAGATATTTCCCAAAGCAGCTGTCCCTGAAATAAGCATCCAATTTTTGTTCTTGAAGTATTTTTCTGAAGGCATCGAAAGATTTTTCCATGGTTGACTTAACAACAAAATCACCCGATAAATCTGCGACATCATTGCACTGCATTCTCACAGGATAACGATCAATGCTGAAGGCTTTGACCAGCTCTTCGGTGGAAGGGCTATTAGCATCTGCATCATCTCTTTTGAAAAATTTCTCCTCCCCGTGTTCAGCATATTCTGCTCCCAATTGAGATAATGCTTGTAAAGGAAGCTCATAGAGTGGTGGATGTAGCCTAGCTGCTTTACTTATTCCTTTACTTGGACTTGATTTGGTTTCTGTTCTTTTGGGAACCATATTATCTAAAATTAACAGGAATATAAAATAATATATTATTGTTGATTAATGCATCGTTAAAAAAGGATAGCAGTAAATCAAACAAGCAAAACAGTAAAATAACAGTTGCAATAGATCACTGATCTGTTGACCAGGTAGTATATCTGTTGCAGCATATAACCAAACTGTTGCAGCAGATGAGTAATCTGTTGCAACAATACAAAATATATCACTCATCTTCTAAGATAGATGAATGGTCTATTCAACAGATTACACAACTTTTGTGATATCATCTGTTATAATATATAAGTGATCTGTTGGAACAGTTAAATAATTCGTAGCAATGGCTGAGTAATATGTTGCGATAATACAAAACATATCACTCATCTGTTGAGAAAGATGAATGATCTGTGCAACAGGTCACACATCTATTACAACACATGAGTGATCTGTTGGAACAGTTATCAACGGTCAATATTGTTTAGATTTCTTCCAACATTGGGTCTTCTATCGCGGCAAATAAATGATCAGTTGGAAAAATCAAGTCTTGGACTTTTCTTGTAGGAAGAGTTGATAGGATTTTATCTAACAGGAGGTTCATCTGTTGCATCAGATTATTAATCTAATGGTTCTTCTATTGCACCAGATGGTTAATTAGTTGCATTAAATTTTTATCCAAATCTTAATCTGTTGCAACATATGGTAAAGCTACCGCATCAAATTATTAATCTATTACATCAGAATTGTAATCTGATGGTTCCTCTGGTGCATCAGATTGTTGATTGTTGTATCATATGATGAATCTGTTGCATCAGATGGTTAATATATTGCACCAGATGGGTAATCTGTCGGAGGAAATAGTAGCACGATTTTGTTAAATAAAAAATAGCAATTTCACCATTTTTACAAAGAACAAGAACAGAACAAATCAAATCGAATTGTCCTTTTGTTTTTATAGATACAAACAATAAAAATCAAACTTCAAAAAAATGCAACAAACAACAAAATATCATAATTCACTTCAAAAAAAGAAGAGAAGAGAAGAAATACCAGAAATTAGGGTTTTATTCAGACCGTATTTCAAATTAGTGCAACAAATATTGAAATTGGTTAAAAATAACCTTGGGCACCCTAGTAACCACCCATAGGGAACACTCTGAACTGAAGCAGCAATCGCCTTATGAAGAGGACACTCTCAAGAATAGTAACTATGAATCCCCAATCTATAACACGCTTTGAAAGCGGAACTAGAACCAATAGATTCGACTGACATGGAATGATCACCACGTCCAGATAGACTAGAAAAACCTCGAAGACTAACCACTACTCTTACTAGGGCAATTACTAGCACTAGAATGACTTCCATAGGTAATCTATACAACTGCCTAAACACATCGACTCAACTAACTCCAAGGAAAAAAGGATGAATGCTGAGGATATCTACTTGGAGAAGACATAAGAATGGAAAGCCTCAACTTGCCTAACAAAGAAATGAACCATCTCATACTTCACAACTATCATGGAGCCCTACTCTAATCTAGGGAACTGATCTCTGAATCGATCTCTAAGGTTGCGAGGCATATACTTCTCCAAGAATATCTTGGAAAACTGAGTCAAAGGGGAAAAGCTAGCTGGTCTAGAATCCACAAAATCTCCCCACCAATGACGAGTAGACAAGTTCAACTAAAATGTCTCATAATTCTTAGTACGAGTCTCAATAAGGCCAAACCATGAATCCTATCCTCATGCACATTTAGGAACTCATGTGCATCCTCTCCAGGAGCACAGTAAAATTTTAATAGATCTAATCTCAGGAGTCTTCCCAATATCTTCTACTCCTCAGAAGACATAATAGGTTAGGACACCACTGGTTGAGCAACTATTGGTACAGGAGGAGTCTCAACTCTGAGAGTTGTAGCTACTGGTTGCGCCCCTGCCTTAACACCACTCTAATCTATAGACTGTGCACCATCTAACGGCACACCACCAATAATACCCAATAACTGAACAAATACATTTCTGAGAACTGTTGAACAAATGAACTATAGTGGAGCCTGGGCTGATCCCCAGTCCACCATTGGCTATGGCAAAACAATCTCTAGCTCAGGTGCAGGAATAGGGTTTAGTAAAGGAAGCCTATCCTGGCCTCTAACTAGGGACACGTATCTAGGTTGTGCACAACCTCTAGGCCATCTAAGTTCAATAACAGGAGTAGGTTTCCCTAGGCTAAGTCTCAGAATCCTCGTCTTGTGTAGCGGTAGCACGTCCCCTGGCCTTCTGCGAAAGAGTAAAGTCAAGAGAATATTCTACGAACCAACTCAGGCTCTTAGCATGATATGAGTGAAAGAAGTGTAGAACTGCTAAGAATATCCCATAGCCTCCCAAAGATAGGAAACAGTTGTCAACGTTCTAATCCATAAAACTATACAGACACTTGCTCATGTACCAATAATACAAGTAAGACCTAGGCTATAATACCAATTAGTCATGACCCAATTTATGAGTCATGATGGCACCTATTAATTACCACCAGTAGGTAAGCCGATACCATAACCCAGAGCTAACATAATAGGTTAATTCGGTAAAAAAAGCCTAACATGCATTACATTTTAAAAACATCAATTGCTAACATGAGGGTTCTAGATAGAATAAAAAATCATACAAATAACAATCCCAAAACCTGGTAGAGCTAGTACAAGAGAAATAAATGGGATTAATACAACTCCAAGTCTAGAATAGTTAATACATCTATCTCGTATACTAAAGACTAAATACAAAAATGGAAGAAAATTAGGTGACTCGAACTCTAAGAGATCACCCTATCTTCGAGAATCAATCACTATACAAACCACGATCGACGACGACAACTACTACTCAAATTTGCACAAAAAAGGTATAGAAATAGAGTATGAGTACCAAAATAATGGGTACTCAGTAGGCATCATCGATCGACTGAGCTAAATCATGATATAAGAATGATATAGTGCAAGATAATCTTAACAAGTCAAGGTACAAAATCAAACCTAAATCATCTCCATCATCACTGTATATAATAAGTATGCAATTTGAAATAACAGTATGACATAAGGCATCAATATATGCCAATATCGTTGTACATAATAAGTATTAAATATCGAAATAACAATATAACATAAGGCGTCAACGCATGACAATATTACAATACATAAGAAATAAATGATTTAAAATCATAAAGCAACATGAGTATAATCACAAGCAAACACAATTACAAAGTTGGCACCCATACACCAACTAGTACATAAAGTAAAGAACCCATCATAGCGTCACATACCATCGGAGAGAATATTCAAGAGATATAAAAGAATTAAATCTCTAACATATAATATATATATATATATATATATATATATGACAAACTTCTCATTATCCATAGATTTCAACAATTTCCATCAAACGATCATTTGTCAACATTCATAATTCTTATCAATAATCATAATCAATATACTCATAACTATAATCATACCACCATCTAGGTATCTATCTCATCAATACACCCTATTTACCCTTATTAGCTAGACAAGGCTTATTAATAAACTACTTTTTCACTAATCATCATATAACCACTAACTATTATCCATCCACTATTCATCACTTAGTCACTATTCATGGATTAATGACTAACCATTATTTACTCACTAGCCAAAAGTAGCATCTAGTTAAGATTCACCACTAGACCGTATTCTCCAATTAACCAATATTCATTTCTAGCCAATATAATCCCACTAGTCACCATTTAGCAAAATACCACTAATCACCATGAGTACCCTTATTCATCTCTCAACTAACATCTCTTAACTAGCATTATTAATCCATGAATCCTCATTAAACAATTAATCAACATCATAAACATAGTAATCAATAGAAACTAATCATCACTATCACTAAATCCATTATCATTAAGCACCATAATGAAATAATTATCCCTATTAATATCCACCAATGCCACTAGTCCTCTTTATCACTAAGGTTCACAAATCCACTAGTCAATATTAGCCACTTATGTAATATCCACCAATAAGCATCTTTCATCCTTAAATCAATAACTATACCACTTTATACCTGAATCCATTAAAAGACTATAACCAATATCACTAGTATCAATATTATAGACAATTACACAAGAACATAAATAAATACATATTTGTCATACATAGGGCTAGCCGGATTCAACCGCTAGGTGCACACATAGGCACAACAAAAATCATATTCTCTGACTTTGCTCGGCATCATCATGTCAACATAATATCCCATGGACTCAAATTGGGTATCAATATATTATCATAATATCCTCCGACCTTGTTGGGTATTAATATATCATCATAATATCCTTCGGCCTTGCTGGACATCAATATATCATCATAATATCCTTAATCCTTGTCGGACATCAATATATCATCATAATATTCTACGGCCTTGCTGGATATCAATATATCATCATAATATCCTTTGAACTAAAATCGGGTATTAATATGTTGTGCTATAGAAATATAGCACTTTCGACGCTTAAAATGAGAAAAATATGCAAGTTTTTGAGATTATTTTGTTCTATATGATATGTTTTAGGTATGTTCTACAGAAAATCATGTTTTGGATGCCAAGTTTCTGAAAAAGGTGTTTTTGGCTACTTTTTGAAGCAATTATGGATGTTTGGGATATTTTCCGAATTGTTCGTGATCAAAGCATGTTGAGAATTGAAGAAGTGATGAAAAGATGACTCTTATCACTTACTAAGTTAATATATGGGCCACTAGTAGGACCTATGGACAGCAAGTAGGAAAAGAAAGTGTCAGAAGTCCCAAATCCTAAGAGCTAACCTATTGGATTTGTCCATCCTGGTACCTGCGTCCACTCTGGTGATCGCAGGTACTACTTGCACCCAGAGTCAGGGCTTAAGTAGGGGCCATAAGTGGCCACTGACCCTGTTTTCTTCTATTTCATTCGAGCTTTGGTTTTAGGATTTCCTTATGTACTGTAAATACCCTTTATGTGCTTTTTAGTAGGAGTTACACACTTTTGATACTCACAAACATATTTTGATTCAAAGATTCAATTTTGATCTTAGGATTCTCTTGTATTGACTTTAGTTGATTAATTCAATTATGGTTGTGGATTTTTATACTTCTTATAATTGTGATTTCATCTATGCTTTAGATTATGAATGTTATTGATTTCTTCACAAACATGAGCGGCTAAAAACCAATAGCTAGGGTTGTGGAAACCCTGGCGAATTAATAAAGTAGGGGAAGTGTTGTTGTTCTTTTGAATCGATACCCATGCATGTATTGCTTTATCTTCAGTATAATAGTTTTATTAATGAGTGCACACGTTAGGATCCCTCCTATATATTGCTACTTACTCCAAAAGAGGAGTAGTGACTCAGAAAAAATAAAGATAATAGTATTTTGGAGTTTAACTATTGATCCACGCTTCTAGGTTTTATCTAAGTAAGATGGCTAGTTTTCATCTTACAACTAGATACCCAAAAGGTAATAGTTAACTGAGATCAAGATAAGGGTTAGTAAGGTGATATCCTTAGACTCAAAAGGTAAAGGGTGAAATTTATTGCTCTTTAAAAAGACTGTAGATGGTACATAACTTATCGATTTTGTATGTAAAATATCGGGCTGGTTTAACAAAGCACGATATTCCTATGGATTTGAGAAGCCATAGGGAACAAAATCCTATTATTCACTTGTGAATGATTACATCCAAAGTTAATATAGTTACTTGCTTGAGATTACCACATAAAATTCCACCATTTACTTTTCCAGTTCTACCCGTTGACTACAACTACTGAGATCCATAATTCCACATGTTCCCTTGGGATTCAACCCCAACCTTTGTTGGGTTACTATATTTTAATAGAGATCGTATTATCTACTAAGAGGAGGTGTAGTTTGGACATCATCAAAATTTTAGCGTCGTTGCTAGGGAATATGGTGTTGATTTATGAATTGAAGTTGTTGTAGTTTTCAGTGTTTACTTTTTGTTTTTAGTTGGACATACGCCGGTGTATGCCTAGCACACGGGTAAAGGAAATCCCTTACTCCTACTAAATTTGAATCCAGAGAGGATCCTACAGACACCTCATAGGATGTCAGACCATAAAAAAGATGATCTTCCTGAAGGGGTTCGTGATGTTATACCTTTCTGTTCTCTCGAATGAGTATAGGATATTGTTGATCATCAGATTGGTAAGATATTAGCTCAAGCTAAGAATGAGAGAGGGTAAATAGAAGAAGCTCTTTGGGTAGCTTAAGAGGTAGAGTTAGCTGAGCAAAGAGAAGCAGCAGACCATTAAGCAGCACTCAATGGAAACTAAAATAGAGCTAGAGGTTCCCATATTCAAGTAATCCCAATATATCAGTATATATAGCCATACATAGGTAATGAGGAAGATTTAGGATATGTTGACCCTTCAGATACTGGAGCCATTATTCTTTCTATTTTACCCCCAGGCATCAAGTTTGGCATAACAAGCACAATGATCTAACTCTTAAATCTGAAGGGTGTGTTTACAGGTTTGTCTACAAATGATGCAAATTTGCACCTTGCCAATTTTATTGGGATCTACAATTTGTAGACAAATCTAAGGGTGAATTAGGAAGTGCTTAGACTGTTATTCCCTTCTCACTCTAAGGAAAACATCTTAATGGTTAGGAAAACTGCCAAGAGGCTCTATCACTACATGATATGAGTTGCATAGGCAATTCTTGAACAGGTTCTTTCCTTCATCCAGGATGCTGTAGCTTAAGGATGAGATCTATAATTTTAGGTAGCTGTAGTCAGAATCTATGTACAAGGTATGTTTTAGGTTTAAGAAGAAGTTGAGTATGGTGCCCAGCCATCGGTTATCAGGGATGAGCTTATTGGAGATATTCTACTGAGCCTTGACCATCAGTTCCAGAGCCATGGCAGACACCATACTTGGTGGAGATTTTATGAGATTATGCTAGGAGACAGCTTCAGAGGTGTTGGATCATATTTCACTCTCTAACCTAGGGTGGAAAACTCAGAAGGCTGGGAGGGGATCTGGCTTATATGCTATTGGTGCCTCCTACGAACAAAAAATAACTGATTATTTAGTAGTATAAGAGATTGCTTTACTAAGAACTGATCTAGAGGTACTAGAAAAGCATCTTGCAATAGCAACTTTTGAGAAAGTAAATACAGTAGCAGCAAAGGAGTCAACTTCTAATGCTTTTGAATCAGAAATGAAAGAGGAAGCAAATTATATGTATCGTCAGATGGTAGGTTTTCGAGCCTAAGGGAAAAAGAACTAAGGTCAAAACTACTATGACAGATATAGAGACTGTATCAGCGAGTGAGATGGTGACTGGAGGAAGAAGGATAACTATAAAGATAAGGGAGATAATTACATTCCATCTGGCAAACAAGATGTAGAATTCAGAATGAAAGAGATGGTGCTAAGCTGGTGAGAGGTCAAGAAAATCAAGAGATTAGCCTTAAGGAGATTAATGCTAACATTTCAAGATTGACCTAGAAGGTCGAGTCACATGCCACTGCTATCAAGCAGTTAGAGCACCAGTTCAGGCAGATGTTAACAACTTTGAACCAGGGCAGCCAGGTACCCTTCCTAGTAACACCATACAAAATACAAAATCCAAAAAATGATGGTCAAGTACTTGCTACTACCCTGAGGAGTAGTTCACTACTATGGATTCCCCACTATCTACTGCAAAAGATGCTGATGATGAGGTACATGTTGTTGAGCTCGAAAAGGTAACAAGTGATAAATGTAAATCTCCTAAAGATAAAGGTAAGGGTCCAATAATTGATCCAAAAGTCAGATAAATTTTGAGACCACCCCCACCTTTTCCTCAGAAATTGAAGCAAAAAAAAAGGAAGGTAAGTTTAAGCAATTTATTGAGATACTGAAATAATTGAGCTTGAACATACTTCTTCTTGAAGTGTTAGAGCAGATGCGTGGATATGTTAGGTTCATAAAACAATTGGTCACATAGAAGAAAGGAGTGACAATTGAGGATATTGATGGTGTGCACCACTACAGTGAAGTCACAAATAGGTCTTTGGCGTAGAAACAATGATCCCAGATTATTTCTTATACCATGAACTATTGAATCATCCCAATTTTCCAAGGCCTTGTGTGACTTAGTAGTCAACATTAATTTGATGTCGTTGGCTTCATTCAAATAATTAGGGTTGAACCCTTTAGAACCAACTTTGATGTGGCTATTGATGGCTGACCACACGATGAAGAAACCCATGGAAATATCATTTGATGTGATCGTGAGGGTGGATAAATTCATCTTTTTAACTGACTTTGTCATCCTGGACTGTGAGGTTAACACCGAGATGTCCATTATATTGGAAAGACTATTTATGGCCAGAGGTAGAGCTATGGTTGGCATAGAAAAAGGTGCACTAAAATTCAAAGCCAATAGTGAGGAGGCTATATTCAATATCTAAAATTCAATAAAGCAACTAACCTACATGAGGGTAGCGTTGGTGATTGATTATATTGATGACCCTAGAGGATAGTACTATGGGTATCTTGATGAATTCTGAGTAGTTAAGATACTCGCGTCATACTGTGACATTAAATCAAAGGCTGCATGGGAGGCAACCCATGGGCTTGTTGGTGAAGCCTGATTAACCAACACAGCTGCATCGTGCTGTGACATTAAATAAAGTGTTGAGTGGGAGGCAACCCACTATTTTTAGTATTCACATTTTTGTTATTTTTCCTTTTTGTAGGTTTTTAGCTCTTGGACTTACCCAAAGTATGGTAAAAGTTACTACATTCATCGATTTCCAAGTAAGGGAACTCTGTGATAAACCCATCATAGTTACAAGTCCCACATGGTAAGTTGAGTAATAAGTTGAAACATTGAAATTTTGAGGATGAAAAATGGAAAGTCGTGGACATTGGCATCTAATTTCACTTTTGGTACCCCAAACATAGATTGCGGGACCATAAGTAGCTGAAAAATATCGAAACACTGAATTTAGATTACAGGAAAGTGGGCCAAATTCTTTGGCCTAGTACTTGCACCCTACACTTGCTGGTAGCAGGTGGTACCTGCACCCCATGCCTGGCCACAGGTGGCGAGTAAAGGTAGCTTCCGCAACTAGGTCAAAAAGTAGGCCCAAGTTTTAATTAAAATTTTGGGCCAACAAACACATATATATGACCTAAAATAGGCCCCCACCTATATTTAAGCAACTTTAGCCTTATTCTAACTCATTCAAATCCTTAAAACTTCACTTTTCTATTTAAATTCAAACTTTTCTCTTAAAGCACAAACTAATTCCACACTTAAGTAAAGGCTAAATTGACACTTATTTGAGATACCAACTTGTCCCAACACATTAAAAACAAGTTTCAACTTTGGTTTTGCTTGACTTCTTCATTATTTACTTCCGGTTCTTCATAAAAGAGGTAACTTTCTCCTCTACTAATGGTTATGTATTGATCCATTTATTGTTTGAACAAGTTGATAGGTGTATTCCATTGCAAAATATATAGAATCTATCATACTTAAATTTAGGAGCCTTGAAGTAGCCTAAAATATTAATGTAGGGCCTTGTTTTGAAGTAAAATCTAAAGTTAGGCCCGAATCGAAAGTTGAACTTGAATGAATAGTGTAATACCACTTGTTGAGTATATTTTTTTGCATTGAAGGTTATGATTTATGATAGGTGTGTGCACATTGGACTTGTTGGGATTTCAAATAAGTTAAAGGGGTGTGAAAATTGAGGAAAAATTCAAACTTTTTGAATTTTGAGTTTTTCTTCAACTTTTGTTATCCCTCACTTTTGTTGGAAACTAACAACTGGTTTTTCAGGTACATATGACACATAAAGTTGTGAACAAGAAGGAGGTCAATACCTTGAGGAGATGGGTAGAGTCTCTCGAGCCTAGTGGTTCAATGGAGGAGTACCCGAGGCAGCAACATAGAGACACTGCAATAGGGGTGACACACAGAGTTACTTGAGGGCAGATGTGCCAGGCTACTCAGATAATTGTAGACCAGCCCCGGATAAATTTAGCATGAATATCACCCCTCCCCCCTACTCCTCCACCTGATAATGATAAGGAGAAGAAGGAGACATATTCTGAGTCTACGAGGGTTATCTATGAGTAACGTAAAATTGATCTATATGGGATGAGTCAAGTACTATAGTTACAAGTGAAATTTGATCAATATCAGTTAGAGTAGATGACTAGACCACTTAATTCTTATAGTCGGGTTATGGTATAAGAATTTTATACATCTTACTGAGTTACAATAGTCATTCCTATGCATAGATCCCCAGGCCTGCTGAGATTCGTGAGGTAGCCACAACTTGATCATACACTGGTTAGAGGGGTCAGAGTTGATATTTCAGCAAAGACTATTCGCAGAGTTATCTTTCGCCTAGATCATATAGCTGCATCTATAGGTGAGTGTGACCATAGACTGAGAGTGACCCATAATTGTTATATCATATGGGAGGTTGAGCATCGACGAGAGAGAATTATCATGGCTAGGTAGATAGCCAATTATATTTCACCTTTGGGTGATGTAACCTTATGAATTGAGGGTCATGGTATAATTAAGAAGAGCTTATTGATATTTGAGGCCAAGTTTTGGGGGTTGCGATTAGATACCAATAGATACCCACTACTTCAGATAATATGTTGACTTGGGAAGGTGCAACACCGGTTGCTTGTATTATGGTCGGATATGTTGTTGATTTTCCTTCCATTTTCTGGTATGAGTTACATGATAGAGCATTTAGGGAGTTGACTAATCCGTCATTCCCTTGTATGATTCAAAGGTTGTATGATGCGGTCGGTGTACCTGAGATCCCAGGAGTAGATGAGAGGGTACTTGAAATAGCGACGAAGAAGACAAAGACTATGAAGGGTCTGGCACCCCCAGACCCTTCCAGGAGATCTAAAGATCCAACAGCAGTACCTAGGGCCCAAACTGAGGGCCCAATAGTTTCCACAGAGCTTGTTGATACACATCAAGAGAATATGGTTGTTAGTATTGATACTGCGATAGGGGAGCAGAGAGAGGCTACACATTCGAGTACACATGGTGAGGGGATAACAACTACTTCTTCTTCAGGCCAAACTTCGACCTCAGAGTTGGTTGGTGTATCTTCAAATACTACTCACCCCATCCACTACAACTACAGATCCTACTCGCCCCATCCACTACAACTACTACTATAATATGATTACTATATACAGCAAGTTTTCATAAATCTTAATGGATAGCCAGAGGGCCACCGATGCTAGGTTGAGGGTTTTTGAGATTGGGATGAATACCCTCTACGAGCAGATGAGATCAGGAGTTAGGACTAGATTTGAGCAGGCAAAGGCTAGATGGGAGGCCACACAAAGAACTCTACTATCTGAGCTATGTTCTGACATCTAGACACAGCTTAATAAGTTTAAGAGATGATTTATAACCCAATTCACAAAGATAGATGTATCGGATCTAGCCCAGATAAGGAAGTATTTTAATATACTATAAGTAGAGGAATGCTCTCTCATAGAGAGCTGTATAGTAGCCATTCCCTCAGCTATACCACTAGTGATCCAGATATCACCTTCATGCATACTAAGACAGTTTGATTTCTTCACGAATGATGATGAAGAGGTCTCATCAGGTAGGGCCAAGAGAGGTCACATAAACGACTTGCAAAATCTTGATATGCCATATAACCAAGCTATTAGAAAGGTCATAGATGATTTAAGAGAGACTACATTAATTGATAGGTAGAGGCGTGCATATATAACAGTGGATGCATCCTGTAGCAGTGCACCGCCGCCGCCACCACCACTGCCTCCACCAGTTGATATGCCTTCATCTGGGGATGCTTATGATTCAGGCGCCTAGTGCATCCCAGGTATGTTCTTACTTCCCTCTATTTTACTTTATTTTGGTGTATTGAGGATAGTGCATAGTTTTTAGTTGGGGTGGGATGTACCATAGTCATCGTGGGTTTTTGTTGTCGTGCTTTTTTTACTTTCGATAATGGTATGGGTGTAGAACTGGCATGTCTAGATGTTATATTATGTTTTATTTCGTATTGTAATGTATTTTTGTGTAATTAGTAGATTTTTAGGTATTTAGGGTAGTATCATGCTTTTGATTGATTTTTGAGAAAAATGATACCCCTCCAGAAATTGTGTTTTAGAACTGTGTGAATGTATATATGTTTGAACATTGTAGATCTTGTTATGGAATTAGGATTAGAGAAATGATAATCACTTGCTAACAATTGCATAAACTGGATTGGTAGTAATTGGTAATATTGACTCTCTGCATGTGTGTGGGATACTACTTAGTTTTCTTTGTGTGTTGAATTTAGAACTTATCTGGTTAGTCTTGCCTAGGTTGAAAGATAGTCAGTTAGGACAGGATCATAGGCCATTATTTATTTCAAACCACTTTTAGCCTAAATGATCTTCCATGTGTGAATTGTATCCCTTGATCCCTGTCTTGAGCCTTGTACTCTATTTTTCTTGTTTCACCTATTCACCTTCCCATTTGTGCTATAATAAACCTATTTTGACCCTAGTCCTCCTTGGACATTGTGCACCTCAACTCAGGCAAAATGCCTAAGTTGAGGGTGGCTATCATAAGGGTGCCTAGTATAAAATGGGTATGTAGAAGAGTAAAATAAGAGAAAAAGTTAGTAGGGCTAGGGGTGGTAGAAAAAGAAAAGAAAAGGAAGAAAAAAATTTGTAAAAATAAAAGAATAAAAGACCACACCCAACTTGAATGTGCAATAAAGAATAAAAAGGGAGAAATAAGGGTGGAATAAGAGGAAATTAGCTAGTAAGTGATACCACAAGGTTAGTGTAGTAACAAGAAATCTTAGTCACTTAATATGTCCATATATATCATACCAGCCCCCAAGAGTACATTACAAGTTGAAAAAATTCCTATAGTGATCCTAACTTGACTATTTGAAAACTAAGGTAAAGAAAATAAGGGCAAGCCTATGGTATTTGACAGGCATTGAGTGGAACTTCTCTTTTGAGTGTGAGTGTCTCTTGATTGTCCCTATATTGACATGGATTATTTCATATGAATGAGTTGGGACTTCCTTGTTGTGAGGGCACTTGAGTCATATTGCTAGCTATTTGCTTGTTTCGGGTAGTGTAACTTGTATATAGGAGTGGTTTTCTGTTGCTAATGTAATCATCATACCTTGATCCCATGGTGTCACATGGTTGTGCTTTATATTCATACATAGTTGGTTATGAAAAATAAGATTGAAGGGGGTGTTGCGTTCTGAGCTTTAAGTGTTGACTAACTGCCTTGAATAGCTTAGATTCTTCCAGTTAAGCATCAATTTTTTAGGGTGTTGATGTGCTATAGAAATATACCACTTTCGACGCTTAAAACAAGGAAAGTATGCAAGTTTCTGATGTTATGATGTTAGATATGATGCATTTTAGGCATGTTATGCAGGAAATCATATTTTGGATGTCAGGTTCATGAAAAGATGAAAAAAGGTGTTTTTGGTTACTTTTTGGATAAATTATGGATGTTCAAAACACTTTCGACTTATTCGTGATCAAAGCATGTTCGAGAACTAAAGAAAATCTGAAAAGATGACTCCAAGCACTTAATAAGTCAACAATGGACCGCAAGTAGGACCTATGGACCACAAGTAAGCAAAGCAAGGGCCAAAAGTCCAAAATCTTGAGAGTTGAGCTACAGGATTTTTTTATCCTGGTACCTGTGCCTACTCTGCTGACCGCAAGTACTACCTGCGCCCAAGATTAGGGTGCAAGTAGGGGTCATAAGTGGCCACCGATCCTGTTTTCTACTATTTCATTCGAGCTTCGATTTTAGGGTTTCCTCATGTTCTATCATTACCCTTTATGTATTTTTTAGTAGGAGTAACACACTTTTGATAGTCAAAAACATATTTTGATTCCAAGATTCAATTTTGATCTTAGGATTCCCTTGTATTAATGTCTGTTAATTAATTCAGTTACGGTTGTGGATTTTTATACTTCTTATCATTATGATATCATATCTCGACCCGAGCTGAGGCCCTGGCCGCGATGAGCAGGCTCGATAGCCCTATTCTAACTAGCAATCATATGCCTAATTCATAAAACTATAAAATTTGTAAATACAAAATGGAAACATGGTCATTTGATTTCATCAACTAAACAATAAGGGCTCAAGTTTAATAAGACCTAAAAACCATCTAACACAAGTCTGGGAAATCTCTCCTAACAATTTAAAACAACATCGGTCTAAAAATTGGGATAAGGTCCCAGGTCGGACCATAAACCAACTCTAAATAAAACCAACACATGAAATATGGCCTTCCAAAATAAGGGAGGCTCACCAACTGCAAACATCTGATAAACTGTCTACTTCTTAGCAGGACCCCGGGACTGTGCCTCAGATCCTGAAATATAGGGGTCAATACAAAAGTACTGGTACATAGAATAATCCAAAAACAAAATATTTTTATACAACACATGGGAGAGCATTTCAAAAAACATGTCATCATAAAACATTTGAAAATACATAGACACAATTTGATAAACTTTAAAACATCTTTTTGGAATCATGACTTTACTCTTTGTTTCTCTTCTGAGCTAGATAGTACACCCTACAATCTGTAATTCCATGGGCTATATGGAATCCTCCCTTGACTCGATGGCCAAGCCCCCAATTTTAGTTTCCTACAAGGATTGGAGTATCAGTAAGGGGAGACACACAAGATAGCATAGCAGGGTGCCCTAATCCCCAATCAAATCAACATGTCATGGTAGGGCACAAAATTACAAAGCAGGGCTCCTAACCATAGTCCCAAATTGTAATGAAATAATACAAGTTACACAAGATCACAAAGCATGGTACCAAAATCCTATATCAGCAAATCACGGTTTTCAACATCGCATCTTTCAACTCATACTTTCATCGTGTAACCATCTAACTGTCTTCGAGCCCATTTTTTTAACCTTTTAAAACATGGATCTTACTGAAATCATTATCTGAAGTATGAAAAGTTTGTAGTCTGTTCGGTTCGATATCTGCCATAACATTCATCTGTTTTGGTATCGTCATACCAAGACTTGCAAGCCATATATATAAGCCATATCATGTTATGCTTTGGTCCTTTCAATCAAAACATGTCATTTGACCACCCAAAAGCATTTAAACATAACATGAGAGAGTCTTAAATTCAACACATATGAAAACTCATGAAAATACTCTCCTTTTAGTTCATTGGCAAAGTGTGGTCATTTTCTTTCATTGGGCACATGCAAGTTCTTTAACAGTGAATATGAACATGTAATAATGCTGATAAAACCCCTCTAAGTTCTTTCATAAGATAATAATAATCCATCAACGTTGGCAAAAATGCTTAAATCAACTTTCAACCATCCATGAAAATAATCAATAGCATTGTCAAAACAATGTGTTCCATAATAAGAGAGGGAATTCATGTGAATCATGTTTTAAAATAACTTCTCAAACACATAAAATCGATACAGATGAATATAATTCATATTTAGGAAAAAAACCCCATGGTTTAAACAAGATTTCATCATAAATCGGGGTTCCCAACACAAGCGCACAAAAAAAATCTTAAATCTCATAAAATGTATATACATATATACTTTGTAAAAATTTTAAAACATATGCCCATGTTGTTTAGGATTGTCCCACATACCTTTTTGATGATGGGAAATTTGAATTAGCTTGAATTCTAGCCTTGAAGGAAACCATAATTTTCTCTTTTTTCTTGAGAGTGGAGAGGATTTGAGATGTTTTAAAATTGATAAAAGAAGACTACTAATATTTTTGGTATGATTTAAATTTGTGGGGGAGGTTTTTGGGGTGAGTAAAAGACCAAAATACCCCTAGGGAAAGTACGTAAAAATTGCAGAAATTTTCAGTTGATAACTTATCAACTAGTTGATGGCTTATCAACTAAGTCGTCAACCCATAGATAGAATTGGACCCTTTCTGTTTAAGGGTGATGACTTGGTTGATAAGTCGTCACTTAGTTGATGGCTTATCACCTCAAGTCGTCACTTTGTCGCTGAGGTTGATCATATTTTATTTATAGGTGACGAGTTGGTTGATAAGTCGTCACTTAGTTGATGGCCTATCACCTCAAGTCATCACTTTGTAGTTGTAGTTGGTCACATTCTTGTTAATATTGATGACATGATTTATAAGTCATCACTTAGTTGATGGCTTATCACCTCAAGTCATCACCTAGTTGACAGACGGACATGCTGAGGTAAAAATGAGCATAACTTCCCATTGCGATGTCGGATTAAGGTAAAACCAGTTGCACTGGAAAGAGGACTCAGAGATATTTATTTTGGTATATATTAGGCCACGTAACTCATTATGTACAAGGAGTAATGGTCATTGAAAGTTAACCCAAGTTGAAACATTCACTAAAACTTAATCAATAGAAGCGTTCTCAACTTGTCTTTGAGTTAGGAAGTATTTGTGACCTCAATTCATATTCAAAGGTATTCCCACACTATAGAATTTATCATCACACATATATTAGCAAGGAATCATTGCGTTTGGGTCTATACTAGTAGGAACCACGATTTGAATTCTAGCCCAAAAAATGTGGGGTGTTACAATATCACTCCTAGAAATCATTCGTCCTCGAATGATGTGTAGGAACTTGTTGAAGCTATAGAAGTATGGAATAAAGGATGTAACCTCCCATTAGGAATTTTATTTTCCTCAATGCAACATATGTAGACATTCAAGAAGAGTTTAATGGTATCACCAAGTATATTGTGTAAGCAAAAAATCATGAGATAACGAAACTTGACCTCGACAAGATTTTGGCATGTGTTCAATGGTACCTGATCAAAACGTTGTTAGGAATGAATTTTCCTAAGAATCCTCGGCCTGATAAAGATATGAGATGAGATTCCCATAGGACATATGAATAGATTAGAAATATTCTCTACCTCAAATGATACGTCTAATAGCCTTTAAATTCTTTTGCAACGCTTCTCCACTATGATTTTAACTATGAATACCACATTTCAACATGTCAATCGTATAGTTTCCCCTCTAAATAAATAACTACAAGATCTTCAGTCTAACTGCATTGTACTTCCATATTAAAGCCCAGCCTGAAGTAAAAAGATACTAGCTTAAGATATGGGACACCATATTTTACATCACTTTAAGAATACTTCTCCATCTTATCACTATAATCGAAGAACCTCATGCCTTAAATCGAGGAGTACTAACCACAAAGTGCGTTGGTTTGAGTATCCATTAATCACAACATTAAATCTATCTCTACTACACCCATTTTATAGATCTACCTAATAAAACCAGCAACTTCAATCATTCTCACAATGATTTTTGCCACATATCTCCTTCCTAACTATTTCACATAACAAAAGTTCATATCCATATTCCCCCTTCTCCTATAACCTTAGCTCAAGAAATCACATAAAAATATTTCACCTTCAAGAACATCTACTCCCCTACCTAAAACATTACTACGCTTCCACAACCAACACTATACTAACATACGAAGGGTTATTGAGTGACCCGAGCATAAGCATCGTGAATAGGAGTAACACTACTCTATTATAACCCACATTTGTTGATCTACTCAAGGTAGGACATGCAATCAAAATATACAATACAATAGACACAAAGTACTTCATACATCAAATGTCTAGATCATAAATAGAGCGTATATATCATGAGTTGTATAACATGAAGGTGGAATTCATGAAGTCAACGACTGAGACAGGGATTGCTACTTGGAGCTATTGCTTCTCATTTTTAGAGCTGAGATAGTCATGAGTTTACATACACCTTATCACTTTGTCTAATACCAGTATAAAATGAAGTAGTAACATAAGAAAACATAGTTTCTTAGAACCAAGCATGAGTTGGGACATGGATTTATAGATCATGAACATCATAACATAGAGCTTGATCACATGAAAGACTGAATTTACTGATACATCATTGCTTCTAGCTTGGAGGTCGGAACATTACATGTGTTACATAGAGAACTCAGACCTTATACATAGGCAGGACTTGAATACATAAGACATTGGTAAAATGACCTCTTAAATTGAAGTAGAGGAATATGCTTAAATAGGAATAGGTTTATCATGACTTCTCTCCACAACTTGCCACATTGAGAAAATTTGGGAACTACCTTAATTCACCATCTCCCTCTTAGATCAAAGTCACAATCCTAGACTTACGGTTATATCACCACATCGAATCTATAACCACAACTCTTAACATAATGGGGGATCACCATGCACATAAAAGCTAAACTTCCCCTAATAAACTATATTTTGAAGGCATTGCTTATCGGGAATGCTACTCTTAACTTTCGCTAGCCTCTGTAGACATCACCCTACAACTCACACTCGCATGAGTATACACATCCACACTTCTTATCACATAATGATCCATTCTCCACTACTCAACACACTAACATTGGATCTCTAATCACATAACTTACAACTTAACAAAATTAGTAAAATTGTACCAAAGGCGCATATTGCCTAACCATATTTCGTTTATTCAACTCTAAATAACGCTACACAAGAACTCCCCAGACTTCTCTATACTACAAGATTTGAGAATGAAATCTAGGTATATGTGACACTCGTACATATCACATCTTATCTAACAATATTCTACCTCGGGGTTTAACTTATTCTAATATACTCACGATCTTATCCACTTAATGATTCAACCATAATTCATCGTTTTACTCTTGTTCCCATGTATACATATACATCACAATTGTTCGCTCATTATTCCACAAGTTTCCAACCTAGGCTATTTCACACCTCACATCTAGCCTAAAAATTCTTTCCCACAAAATACACATCATTAGTCTTAACCTACTATTCTTATCACCATAATCCATATCTAGAGTTTAAGCCTATAGTCTAGCATCAATTATATACTACCCGTAAAGCATGCAACATCCTATACTAGTCTATCAAATTAGGAAATCAACCTAAATACTTCATTTCACTTAACTACCTATAATCCCCTCCCCCATGACGTCACTATTACAACTCAAAATCCACTACATACCTTCTCACATAAAGTACTTGTTTACAACTACTAGAGAAAAGGACAATTAAGGGGGTGGGGTGGGATGGGGGGTAAAGTCACTAAATAAGAATAGACAGTCTTAACCTTATAATATAACCTATTATAATTTTACTAACAATATTCTACCTTCTTACATAAAAATTTCTTACCTATGCATACATCACAACTACCTTCAGAATTCCATATACAGCAACGAGTTTGTGCTCATAACGTATTGGCAAATCTACCTATGTCCATCCACAGCCTATAAGTGATTCCTATAACCACTATAACTATCCACTCTGGCTCTTTCCCTATTTTGAATAAATAATAATCATACCCATACACTTTCTTCGCAGACTATCATACAATCTACAAATACCGCTACCACATTAGACTATCCCTATAAAATGGCAGCCCATCCCTCAATCAACGGTTATACAACTAAACAAGATTCTTTACACAAAAGTCACTATCATTATGACTTCTAAGCTTTTGACTTCATATCACTAACTTTTGGACCATCTTACAGCTCATAGGTTATAACACTATATCACATACTACTACTCGGGTGGAAATAATGTTCCAACATTCTGCCATACATTATTACCCTTAAGCACGACATCTACAATAAGAGTTTTAGAAAAGGGACTGGATACACTCCATACCTTGGGATCAAATGCACGATTGATGTGGATAAGGGTAAAGTCTTAAATCAACACACTTTAAAGCACTCATGGACTCCTCTTGTCACGACCCGAGCTGAGGCCCTAGCTGTGGCGGGCATCCCGAACTATGAATGCTCAGGTACCCTTCTATACCTAATAATCATGCACAATGTTCATATAATAAAGAAAAGGTGTAGAAATATAAGTCATTACGGAATCATGGTCATGTCCTGAGTCACGAATATCAATACAAGGGAAACCCCTCAATATCTAAACATTATCTGTTTCAGTCTGCAAAATCTCTACCACAAAGAAATTAACAAACTGTTTGAATCTGGGACAAGGCCCCTAGTGGAACTAAACCAAAGTAAATAGCAAGTATCTAGAAGGAAATAGGCCTTCCGAAACAAAGAAGGATCACCAACTGCACACTTTTGTCTGAATAACTCTACGGCTTAGCATGACCTCTAGACTGAGCCTCAGACCCTAAAATATAGGGGGTCAATACAATTGCAGAGCAATCCAAAATAATGCAATTAATATATAAAATAGATGAGAGAAAGTCATGAAACATCATGCATGATATAGTTTTGAAATACATGGGAAATCTTTGATAATCATAAAACATTCTTGTCAATGCAGTTCTATTCTTTGTATTACTTCTAAGTTAGGTGGTACACCCTATAATTCTACAACCCCACGGGCTATATGGAGTCGGCCTTTAACTCGGTAGACAAGCCCCCGACCCAAGTTTGCCACAAGAGTTGGAGTTTCTGATTCTGATATGCGACATGGCACTAGGCTAGTGTATAATTCCTCTAGAGGACATAATAACCCATAACGGTAAAATACAGTTTTGGGCAATAAGTTTTCTGAACCCGTCCCTTCTTCAGGTTACCACCTAACATCTTTTTATGATCATTACATATTTTTGAATTCAAAATCTATAAGTCTGAGTAAAATCTAATTTCTATTCTATTCTGTGTCTGTTATGGCATTGTCTGTTTTGGTATCATCATACCAAGACTTGAAAGTCATGTTTCTGAGCCATAAAATATCATATCATAGACTCTTCTTTCAAAATATAAAGTTTAGACCACCATACTTCAAACAATTCAAGAAGAATTAGACTTTAAAACATTTATCAAGTTATGCAAAGATCACTCTTTTCAGCATTTCAACAAACATGTGTTGGTCATGAAATTTGTGACAAAACATGCAATCTTCTTAGTAAACATCTTTAACCTTTAACACCAAGTAAAACCCTCTCTCTTCAATTCAAACCTAAAATCCAGTCAAAAACAAAAAAAATCAAGACATTTGTATCATGCTTCTAACAATTCATTTCGAATAAATCATAACTTACAAAACCAAGAGACTTGTAAACAAGAGAGGGATTTCTAATAGTTCATGCTCTCATTTCATCATTCAAACTCATCAAACACATACATATATATACTTATACATGATTATAAATCAAATTTGAGGGAAAGGCCTCAAGACCAAAATAATAATATCATTAAAGAATTCATAAAGCAAAATTATAACATAAATTCCAAAACCCCTTCAAAACTCATGATTTCACAATGTTTAAATATTGTTGAAATAATTTTTCTTATGCCCATGTAGTTTAAGAAAACCCCACGTACCTTAATTGCGAAGGATTACAAAGAAATTTCAAAAAGATTGGACCTTTAAGCTTAATTTCCCAAACCCTAGTTGTTTTCTCCTCTTGTTTTCTTGAAAGATGAATTAGGGATCATAAGAGAGAGTAAAACGTTACTAATAGCCTTAATTTTGTTTAAGGATGATTAGGGACGGAATTTGGGTGAGGGGATATAACTAAAGTTCCCCTAGACACTTTAGGAATTGAAATAATGCGTAAAACCACTTTAGATTCACGTCAGGTTTCATGGAGGGGCGCAGTCGACGCGATGCGTCAAGATCTCGTTGGCTTAATGCCTCACACGGAAAATGCCATAACTTTTTGCTCGGTTATCAGATTTTGGCGAAATTGGTATCGTTGGAAAGCTAATTCAATTATCTAAAATTTAGTAAGTCTTGAGATGCAAAATTCTATGCGTATTGAAAGTTAAAAATGTTCAAAGTAGACCCTTGTAGAATCGAATATCCAACTTTGGACGAATGAATAACTCTTAGCTCAACTTTGCTCTAAGTGATTTTTATGAACACTTTTCACCTTATAATCACTTCATACACTAGGAGAAGGATCATGGAACATGAATTTAAATATAAACCATGGAATTAGAGCTTACGCACATAGGAACGACGGTTTGATTTCTTGCTCGAAAATGTGGGGTGTTACATTATCTTCCCCTTGGGATCATTCATCCCCGAATGATGGGTAGGGACTTGTTGAAGCTCTAAAAGTGTAGAATAAAGAAAATAACCTTTTATTGAACATTTTTACTTAACAAATTATGAAAAGGCATCAAACGAGCTTCATGATAACCCATAGTGAAACGTGAAAGCACGAAACATGGGATAATGAGACTTTACATAAGGATGATCTTGCACATGCGTCCTATGAATCATAATCATCACAACATAAGGCAGGGGTTTATTTGATGATCATAGACCTGATTTATATTGGTACTAATCATGAAATAAGATTTCGCGAAAGATGGGATTAGAAGCATTCTCTACCTTACAGGGTACCACGAATAGACTTAAACTTAGAGGCACCAATCGTCTACACCCCAAACAATAAATAGCATACTTCATACTTACCAACTTACGATTCTCCAACCACACATCTAGCCACAATCTAGTACTTAGTACTGCTATGTTGAAGCCTAACTCGGAGTTAAAATATGTTAACTTAAGCCACGGGACCCTGTACTTTACATCTCTTTAAGAATATTTCTTCACCTTGTCACTACCATCAAACACACTCCAGATTTAATTTAGAGAGTACTAACCACATAGCACATAGGTTTGTGTTTTCAACAACCACAACATTAAAGCCTAATCATTACTACACCCACTACATGGATCTCCCCACTAAGACCAATAATTTCAATCACTCTCACAAATATTTCGCCACATTCCTCCTTCTTAGCTATTTCACACAGGAAAATTTTATCTTTTTCTTTCCCTTTTGACCTATAACCTTAGCTCGAGAATTCACATCAAATTTTTCACCCTCGAGAACATCTATTCCCCTACCTAATGCATCAACACGCTTCCACATCCACCATCATACTATCATACGGAGGGTCATTAAAGGATTTGAGCATAAACATCATGAATGGAAGTAATGCTATTAGACCACAACTTATACTTCTTATGCTACTCAAGGAGGGACATGAAATGAAGATACGATAAAATACACACGAAGTGCTCCATATATTAAGTCTCTGGATCATAAGTAGAGAGTCGTTTGGAAGAAACACCATACAACATGAATTCTTAGGACAAAGCACAGTGAGAAAGCATTGGTGCACATATCAAGATAAAATATGGGAAAAAGACTAAATTACCCTCTTCGAATCAAAAATTAGTAAGACAAACTGGGCACTCTTTGCATTAAGCGATGCGCTATGTCGGTCCCTACCGATGCGATTACTGGTGCGACGCATTGACATCGCGTTAGCCCACTATTTTGATCATCCAAACATACCTCAAACATCGTCTGAAAGATTTGAAACTTTCCTGAGACTCCCCCTATACACCCCTGATCATGAATCAACTCACAAATCTATGTCTCGGGATCGAAAAGCTCAATTTGAAGATCATGGAAGTTAAGAGCTCATAAATATGACTCAGTCTTTTAACAATCAGAAAATTTTGAGATTGTCAGCTCTCCGTACATGCAACTAAGAGTGGTATTGAGTCGGGAGTGCTACGGGGTGTTACATTACAACTAAGACAAAGATTGCCACTTGAAACTATTGCTCCTCATCTAAGGAACTGATATTTGCCACGAATTTGCATAAACTTTATCAATTTGGCTAAACCCAACATAGAATGAATCAGTGACATATAGAAACATATTTCCTTAAGTCGAACCATGCTGAGAGAGAGATTTTTATAGATCATGAGCAATATAACATATGGATTTAATACATGAAAGACTAGATTACTGAGAGACATAATTCCTTCTAGTTTGGAGATCAGATTATAAATATAAGTCCATAGAAAGCTCGAACCATAGGCATAGGGATGACTTGAACACATGACATAGGACATTAGCAGAATTATCTCCAAAATGAAAGTAGGAGGAGTATGCTTGAGTAGGAATAAATTTATCATAACTCCTCCCCACAACTAGCCTCATTGAGAAAAATTTAAGAACTAACTTAATTCCCCATCTCCCCCTTAGATCAAAGTCATATTCCTATAATTACGGACATATCCCCTTATCAAATCTATAGCCACAACTCCCAACATAAAAGAGACATCACCACATACTTAAAATCTAAACCCTCCCTAAGCAATTATACCTTGAAGACCGTACTTTTCTGTAAATACTACTTTTAACTTTCTCTAGCCTTTATAGCCATCACTCTACAACTCCCACTCTCATGAGTGCACGCATTCACACTCCATATCACAAAAGGGGGGTATCAGTATATATATGAACACAACTTCTCTCATTAATCTCTAATAAAAAGACACTAAATCATTTCTAAGACATCCCCTTTCAAGGACACTAATCGTAATATCTTCTAACTCCCAAAGTCATCAACTTATGACTAATATTTTCATGGGCATAGGCACCCACGCTTCTAAACACTTAACACTTCATCTTTAATTCCTTAGAATACTATCATTACACCTTTAATCCCATAACCTACAACTTAACAAAATTTGTAAAATGATACCAGAGTCACATATTTCCTACCTACATTTCCTAAATTCAACTTTAATGAACACTATACAATAACTCCCCAGACTTCTCCATACTACAAGGTTCGAGAATAACTTCTAGGTACTAATGACACTCACACGCATCACACCTCATCTAGCAACATGCTACCTCGAGGTTCAACTTATTCCTATATACTCACGTTCTTATCCACTTAATGATTCAACAATAACTCATCATTTTACTATTATTCTCATGTACGTATGTACATCGCAACTTCCCACTCATTATTCCATAAGTCTCCAACCTAGGCTATTGCATATCTCACACTAAGCCTACAAGTTTATTCCCACTAGATACACATTGTTAGTCTTAAGATACTTATTCTTATCACCACACTTCACATCTAACGTTCAGGCCTATTGTCTATCATCAATGATATACCACCGGTAAAGCATGCCACATATCATACTAGTCCATCAAATTGGGAAATCAACCCAAATATTTTACTTTACTTAATTACTACCTACAATCACAACCCCTCCATAACATCGCTATTACAATTCAAAATCCACTACATAACTTCTCACATGAAGTACTAGTTTACTACTACTTAAAGAAAAAAACCATCAAAGGGTTAAAGTCACACGATAGGATTAGTCAATCTTAATCTTATAATATAATCCATTTCAATCTTATCAACATATTCTAATTTCTCACATCATACTTACTTACCCAAGCATACATCACTACTACCTTCAAGGTTCCATGTACAGAAATAAATTTCGACCCATAACTTATTGACTGATCTGCCCCTTTCCATTCACAGCCTATGAATGATTTCTACAACCACTATAACTATCTATTTTGAGATCCTTTCCTATTTGAAATAAATAATAATCATAGCCAAACATTTCCTTTATAGACTACCATACAATTTACAAATATTGCTACCACATTAGTCTATTACTATACAATGGAAACCCACTCCTCAATCCACGATTATACAACTAAAACTATTGATTTACGCAAATGTTACTCACTCTGACTGCTAACCTTGTGACTTTATGTCACCAACTTCTAGACCATCTCACTATCAATAGGTCATGACACTTTAACATATACTACTACTTAGGTGGAAATACAGTTCTAACATTCTGCTACACATTACCCTTATGTAAGATATTTGTAGTACAAATTTTAAAAGGGGACTGAATAGACTTTGTACCTTAGGCTAAAAAGCACGATTTTATCAAAATAAAAGCATACACCCAAATCAATACACATTGGAGCACTAATGGACTCCTGTCAATTCCTCATGCTATCTCATAACTTTATAGATAACTCAATCAGAGAGAACTATATCATTGGGGGAAGCTAGACTCTTAGACTTGTACTGCTTCGACAATGAGGCATGGTCCATAAAATTAGAGTAAGAATGGAATTTGGATAACTCTCTTATGGATAATGCTATAGCATAAACTAGAGTATGAAAGAATAAGAAACAACTCCTAAATGCCCAGTAGCCTCCTGATTATAAGTATGGTGCACAATACATCGATAAGCAAGACTTTACTAGACATGATTTCCCAGACACCCTAGAACTATGAACTGTACTCTGATACAAAGTTTTTCACGAGCCGAGGCCCTCGCCATTGCGGGCATCCCGAACCAGGGAAGCCCAGGTACCCTTCTATACCTGATAATCATGCACAATGTTCATATAATAAAGAAAATATATAGAAATATAAGTCATTATGGAATCATGGTCATGTCCTGAATCACGAATATCAATACAAGGAAAACCCCTCAATATCTAAACATTATCTATTTTAGTCTGTGAAATCTCTACTACAAAAAAATTAACTATCTGAATCTGGGACAAGGCCCCCAAGTGGACCTGAACCAAAGTAAATAGCAAGTATCTGGAAAGAAATAGGCCTTCCATAATAAAGAAGGCTCACCAACTGCACACTTTTGTCTGAATAAATCTACAGCTTAACAGGACCTCTAGACTGAGCCTCAGACCATGAAATATAGGGGGTCAATACAATTATACTGGTATGCAGAGCAATCCAAAATAATGCAATTGTATATATAAAATAGATGAGAGCAGGTCATGAAATATCATGCATGATATAGTTAGAAATACATGGGCAATATTTGATAATCATAAAACATTCTTGTCAATGCAGTTCTATTCTTTGTATTACTTTTGTACACCTTACTATTCTACAACCCTACGAGCTATATGGAGTCCGCCCTTAACTCGGTGGCCAAGTCCCCAACCCAAGTTTGTTGCAAGAGTTGGAGTTTCTGATTTTGATACGCCACAAGGCACTAGGCCAGCATAAATCCCTCTAGGGGACATAATAACCAGTATCGGCAAAACACAATTTCAGGCAATGAGTTTTCTGAACTCGTGCCTTCTTCAGGTAACCTCCTAATATCTCTTTATGCCCATTTTTAGCTTTTTATGAACATACATCTTTCTAAATTCAAAATCTATAAGTCTGAGTAAAATCTAATTTTTATTTTATACTGTGTCTATTATGGCATTGTCGGTTTTGGTATCGTCATACTAAGACTTGCAAGTCATGTTTCTAAGCCATAAAATATCATATCATAGACTCTTCTTTCAAAACATAAAGTTTGGACCACCATACTTCAAACAATTAAAGAAGATTTAAACTTCAAAATATTTATCAAGTCATGCAAATATCACTCTTTTCAGCATTTCAACAAACATGTGGTGGTCATGAAATTTTTGACAAAATATGCAATCTTCTTAGTAAACATCTTTAACCTTTAACACTAAGTAAAAAACCCTCTCTTTAATTTAAATCCATAATCTAGTCATAAATAAAAAAATCAAGACATTTGTATCATGCTTCTAACAATGCATTTTGAATAAATCATAACTTACAAAAACAAGAAACCTGTAAACAAGAGAAGGATTTCTAATAGTTCATGCTCTCATTTCATCATTCAAACTCATCAAGCACACATATATATATACTCTTACATGGTTATAAATAAAATTTGGGGGAAAGGCCTCAAGACCAAAACAATAATATTATTAAAGAATTTATAAAGCAAAATTATAACATAAATTCCAAAAACCCTCAAAACTCATGATTTCACAATGTTAAAATATTGTCGAAATGATTTTTCTTATGCCCATGTAGTTTAGGAAAACCCCACGTACCTTAATTATGAAGGATTATGAAGAAATTTCAAAAAGATTGGACCTTTAAGCTTGATTGTCCAAACCCTAGTTGTTTTCTCCTCTTGTTTTCTTGAAAGATGAATTGGGGATCTTAAGAGAGTGTAAAACGTTACTAATAGGCTTAATTTCGTTTAAGGATGATTAGGGATGGAATTTGGATGAGGGAATATGACTAAAGTGCCCCTATACCCTTTAGGAATTGAAATAACAAGTAAAACCACTTTAGATTCGCATCAGGTTCTGTGTTGGGGCGCAGTCAATGCGACGCATCAAGATTGCATCGGCTTACTGCCTCACACAGAAAGTGCCATAAATTTTTGCTTGGTTATTGGATTTTTGGCAAAATTGGTATCGTTGGAAATATAATTCAATTATCTAAAATTTGATGAGTCTTAAGCTACAAAAATCTCTGTGTATCAAAAGTTATACACATTCAAAGTAGACCTTTGTAGAATTGAATATCCAACTTTGGATGAATGAATGACTCTTAGCTCAAATTTGCTCTAAGTTATTTTTATGAGCACTTTTTACCTCAGAATCACTTCATACACTAGGAGAAGGGTCAGGGTAAATATAAAACATGGAAGTAGAGCTTACGCATTTAGGAACGATGGTTTGATTTCTATCTCAAAAATGCAGGGTGTTACACCTCTCAAGTCCTTATAAAATTTCATAATCATTTATGACAATTAAAAAAGACAACGTTATTTAGACTCTAAGCTTCTTCACTTGAATCGTCTCAATAATGATACATCTCCAATAATAATAGAATAAGGAAATAATTGGGATAACTTTAGTATGGACGATGCTATAGAACGAACTAGAGTACGAAAGGGAAACATTTAGGCTCCATAGCATGAACTAGAATATGAAGAAAAAGAAATATTCCTAAACACCTAGTAGCTTCCTCTTTATAAGTGTGGTGCGCTACACAGTCATAAAAAGGACTATACCCGATGCAATCTCGTATATAGTCTGGGACCATGAACCATGCTCTGATACCAAGGTTGTCACAACCCAAGCTGAGGCCCTGGCCATGACAGGCATCCCAAACCATGGAGGCCCAAGAGTCCTTTTCTAACTGGCAATCATATGCAAAATTCATAAAACTATAAAATAAGGAAATAAAAAATCAAAACATGGTCATCTTATTTCATCAACTAAACAATATGGGCTCAAGGTTTAATAAGACCTAAAAACCATATAACACAAGTCAGCAAAATCTCTAGTTACAATTGAAAATAACATCGGTCTAAAAATATGGACAAGGCCTACGATCAGACTATATACCAAGTCCAAAGAAAAACAACATATGAAATAAGGCCTTCCGAAATAAGAGAGGCTCACCAACTGTAAATGTCTGATAAACTGGTCCACTTCTTAGTGGGACATTAGGACAGTGCCTTATATCCTAAAATATAGGGGTCAATACAAATGTACTGGCACGCAGATATAATGCCCCGCAATTTGGGCTACAATATAGACCATGATTTTGATGTGTTGCTAATCCTGAACCCATAAAATCCCATGCCAATATGGTATGTTAATTTTTACGTAGCATTTGAATCCACTCAAGCTTGAATTTAGACCATAGAGGTCCTTCAACTCAAGGATGAGTTGACACTATTTCGATCGACTAAGTTTTAGTAGATGTTGCAAAGTGTGTCAGCTTCCATCGACTATAACTCTCTATATGTATTGAATTAGGAATTGTACTATGTGTCAAATGATAGGTATTCAAGTTAGCTTTCCAACGATACCAATTTGGCTAAAATCTGACACCCAAACAAGAAGTTATGGCCCTTCAAAGTGATAAGCATCGCCAAACCAATCGCCCATGGCCACTGGAAAGCATAGGCAATAGCCTATGCGGTGCCTATGTAAACATAGGCGATAGCCTAGGCGGCTCCTATGTAAACATAGATGATAGACTAGGTGGCGCCTATTTGAACATAGGCAACGGGATGGGCGAAGCCTATGTAAGGAATTCTGGTGATTTAAACACTCCATGTTGAGGACAAAGTGGTCCTTTTCCACCCTTACTTATCCCTAAAACACGAGATTTAGTTCCAAGGACCCCAAAATACTTATTCTTTCATCAAAAGTGCTCAAGATTCTCCTTAGGGTTTCAAAAGAAAATCCCCAAATAATTCAAGATTTGGCCATATGTTTTCAAAGATAATTACATATTTGGAATCACCAATCCGCAAGCTTCAAGAAGCATCTATTATCCTTGGAAATAGAGGTATGTGGGGTTATCCAAAAATCTCATGGGTGTAGCTTTTATGAACATGAATGCTTTTAAATGGGGGTTTTCAATCAAATGCTAATATCTTGCTTTCAATATGATTTCGAAGTCATTTTCTTTATATCAGGGGAATTGTTTACCTATATACTTCAATGGTTAAAACCATGCATATGTGATTTGAGATTTTCCATGGAAGTTTGATAAATATGAATGTGAATTGTTTTCATATTTCCATGATAATGTTTCGATACTCCATATTGTATTGTGATCAACAAAAGAGAGCATGAATTTGAAAATAAATCTTCTTCACCACTTGTAAATGATGAAGCACCTTGGTTTTTACATGATTATGCATATGTGGATGTGATATTGATGACTTACAACTCAGGTATGACGATACCCTTCAAAATACAATATGTGATTAAATAAAAAATAAAATTTGAATACATTGATTCTACATGAGAAAGGTGGATGCCCGAAAAAGGCGTTTGAGACATAAGGGTTCATCACTGGAATAACGTGTTTGGCGACACAGAATATTGGTACCAGGCTAAGCGATCGTGTGTACTTGACATCATGTCATTCCCAAATTGGGACTATAGGTAGGAGCCCGAGCCAAGTGATCTTGGGCACTACCATTGGGTCGAGACACCATGCTGTGTGGTCTTGTGTGTCTCTCCCTCACTTATACTCCAATCTCGGCGGCAATCAAGGTTTGACAGTTGGTGTAAATTATGTAGGGTATTCCACCTAGCTCAGTTGTATTTCATTGATTGTTGAGAAAACTATTGCATTACACCCATGTGCTTTCAAATGATTTGATACGAAATTACTTTATAATGGCTCTCAACTATATTTTGTAAAAATATTATATTTTGTTTTGATATCTCTGCGTGCTAGTACTTTTGTGCTGACTCCCTCCTATCTCTAACCCCCTGGGTTTAGAGTTCCAGTCTAGGGGTCAAGAGAATCAGTAGATTATTCAGACAAAGTTGCAGAGACAAGTGGTGAGCCATCTATGTTTTGGAAGGTCTTATGTCCTGCAGTCCTTTTATCTTATATTCAGTTTTGGGGGTCTGCTGGGGGCCTTGTCCTAGTTTTCAGATAGACATTATTTCAGTCATGTAGTAGAGATTTCGCAGACGGTTTTAGGGATGTTAATTTAGATTATGGGACACTATTCTCCATTTTCGTTTTCATATGATTCTTAATCATGTTTCCATTAGATTGTGTTTCTTCCGAATTACTTTAATCATATGAATTACGTGCATGATTATCACACAAATAGGGGTGTTTTGGGCCTCCATGGTTTGAAATGCTCATTATGGCCAGGCCCTGGTTTAGGTCGTGACAAGCTTGGTATCAAAGCATCGTTCATGGTCCTAGGGTATTTGCAAAATTGCGTCAGGTAGAGTCCTATTTATGGGTGTGTAGCGCACCACACTTATAAGCAGAAGGCTGCTAGGTGTTTCGGAAGTGTTTCCCTTATTTGTGATTTAGTTCGTGCTTCAGAGTCTGAACTGTCCCCTAATCAATGATCACTTGTGTTTTAGAAACATAGCTATGCCTCTACGTCATATCATCAATCAGAATGCTCACGCAGATGAGGTTCGTCCCACCCATGGGATGCAAACCCGTAACAGGGCTCACACTCCAGAATTTTCCCTACTCCAAGAGTCCCTCCAGTCCCGACCAATCCACCTCTAGGGAGATATTTCAAATGCAGAATTCAGACGGTCTATTGATATGCTGACACAGTTGGTAGCTAACCAGGCTCAATGATCGAAAGATGTTGGGTCTGCATCTGTTACATCTGAGGCTACTAGAGTAAGACATTTGATGAAGATAAACCCACCTAAGTTCACTGAAACCAAGGTGGAGGAAGATCCACAGGAGTTCTTGGATGAGATGGAAAATATCTTTAAGGTAAGGCATGTGGATGAGGTTGAAGGGGTGAATCTAGCAACCTATCATCTCAAGGACGTTGCGAATCAGTGGTATGCCAACTTGGAAGATAAAAAAGGTGAAAGTGCTGAGCGCACAGTTTGGGACGAATTTGTGGAAGCTTTCCTTGATCGATTCTTTCCTCTGGAGTTGAGGGAGGCCAAAGCATAAGAGTTCATAAATCTGAAGCAGGGCAGTATGAGTGTCCAGGAGTACACTTTGAAGTTTAATAAACAAGCCCGCTATGCACCAGAGTTGACTAGTAATATGAGGGCCCGGATGAGGAAATTTGCATCCGGCCTTACTGATGACCTGGTACTTGAGTGCCAGGGGGCTATGTTGAATAAGGAGTTATACTTTGCTCGACTGACCGTTCATATGCATCAAGTGGAAGAGAAGAAGAAAAAGATTATTGAATCTAAGGAGAAAGACAGACAGGCTAAAAGAGCTAGATCTACGGACCAACACCAGAGTTAGCCACAGAGTGGTAACCGGGGTAATAAGTGGTCAAAGAAGAAGAAGTTTTGGAATAATGCACAGTCAGCAGCCAGTGCCCTTGACCCAGACCACCAACAGACAGACAAACTCAGATTTTTCAGACTCCTCATGGGTCCAAAGCTCTAGGTACACAGTCTCAGGGCAGTGTGGCCCAGCAATATCGTACTCATCCACGGTGTGAGGTTTGCAGAAGGAATCATCTAGGGAAGTGCTAGTTTGAGGGGAGAAACTGCTATACTTGTGGCAAAGTGGGTCACCTTTAGAGAGATTGTCCAACTGCTGGAGTAAATGCGGTGGGGGGGAGGGGGGCTAAGTCCCAAGCCACCTCTACAGCTCCTTTTCCTAAGGGAACCCCTTCAGCTACCGAAAGCGGTCACAACTGGTTATATTCTTTGACTAACCGCCAGGAGACGGATGCTTCACCATATGTTGTCACCGATATGTTACGAATGTTTTTTCGTGATGTTTATGTATTGCTTGATCCCAGGTCTACTTCATCGCATGTGACCCCTTATGTGGTTGTTGGTTTTGGGTTTGAGCCCGAAGTTATTATAGAACCCTTCTCTGTTTCTACTCCTGTAGGTGATTCTGTTGTTGCTAGAAGGGTATATAGAAATTGTGTCATGTCTATTCATAGTTGGTAAACTGCGGCAGACCTTATAGAACTGGATATGATAGATTTTGATGCCATCCTTGGGATGGACTGGCTCCATTCGTGTTATGCCAGCCTTGATTGCAGAACCTGAAAGGCTACTTTTTCTTTCTCAAATGAGACAACAGTTATATGGGCAGGGAGTTCTGTGGAACCTAGAGGTTACTTTATCTCTTATCTTAGAGCCCGAAAGCTTATCTCCAAAGGTTGTATGTATCATCTAATCCGAGTAAAAGATTCAAAAGTTGGAAACCTTTCTCTACAGTCAGTCCCTGTAGTGAATGAATTCCCAGAAGTCTTTCCTGAAGATCTCCTAGGGATACCTCCTGATAGGGAGATAGATTTTGGCATTGATGTGTTGCGAGACTCTCATTCTATTTCTATTCCTCCATATAGAATGGCTCCCACGGAACTAAAAGAGTTAAAGGAACAGCTTGCAGACCTCCTAGACAAAGGTTTTATTTGTTCTAGTGTTTCCCCATGGGGTGCACCCATGCTCTTCGTGCGAAAGAAAGATGGGACCCTTCGGATGTGCATAGACTACCGTCAGTTGAATAAGGTCGCGATTAAAAATAAATATCCTCTTCCTAGGATTGACAACCTTTTTGACCAGCTTCAGGGTGCCAAGTGCTTTTCAAAAATAGACCTTCATTTGGGTTATCATCAGTTGAAAGTTAGGGAGTCAGACATACCTAAGACAGCCTTCCAAACCCGATATGGTCACTACGAATTTCTAGTCATGTCCTTCGGGTTGACTAATACCCCAGAAGCCTTTATGGATCTTATGAATAAAGTGTTCCATCAGTTTCTTGTCTTATTCTTCATTGTATTTATTGATGATATTCTGATCTATTCTAAGAGTAAAGAGGATCACGCCAATCACCTCCGAATTATCCTTCAGACCCTTAAGGATCATCAGCTTTATGTCAAATTTTCTAAGTGTGAATTCTGGTTAGACTCTATTGCCTTCTTGGGGCATATTGTGTCTAGTGACGGGATAAGAGTTGATCCCCATAAAGTTGAAGAAGTGAGAAAATGGCCCAGACCCATGACTCCAATCAATATTCAGAGCTTCTTGGGTTTGGCGGGGTATTACAGAAGGTTCGTAGAGAGTTTTTCTTTCATAGCTGCTCCGCTTACTAAACTAACTTAGAAAAAGATGAAGTTTGTGTGGTCTGACTTATGAGAAAACAGTTTTGAGAAGTTGAAGGACAAGCTGACTACTGCTCTTGTTTTGACCCTTCCCGAGGGTGTAGATGATTTTGTGGTTTATTGTGATACATCCCGTGTGGGACTTGGTTGTGCATTGATGTAGCATGGTAAGGTGATAGCTTATGCATCTAGGCAGTTAAAGGTGAATGAGCATAACTACCCCACTCATGACTTATAGTTAGCAACCATGGTGTTTGCACTTAGAATCTAGAGGCACTATCTCTATGGAGTGCTTGTTGATATTTATACTGACCATAAGAGTTTACAATATGTTTCTTACAGAAAGAATTGAACCTCAGGCAGAGGCGTTGGATGGAGCTTTTGAAAGACTATGATATGAGTCTGCATTACCATCCGGGCCAAGAAAATATTATAGCCGACGCTCTCAGCAGGTTGTCTATGGGCAGCCTTTCTCATGTATAAGAAGGAAAGAAAGAGATGGTGAAGGATATTCACTGCCCTGCAAATCTGGGAGTGCGACTCTTAGATTCTGAAGATGGAGGGGTGATTGTTCATGAGTTAGCTAAGTCATATCTTTGTGCTGAAGTTAAGAAGAAGCAGGTTGAAGATCCTATCTTGATGCAAATTAAGAACAATGTGGGTTAACAAAAGGTTATGTCATTTGAAATTAGTGGCGATGGTATTCTGAGATTTTAGGGTAGGTTATGCGTTCTGAATGTCCATGGGCTACGGGAAAGAATCCTTAATAAGGCGCACACTTCAAGGTATGTCATTTACCCAGGCTCTACTAAGATGTACCATGATCTGAAAACCTTGTATTGGTGGAATAACATGAAACGTGATGTAGCTGATTTTGCGTCCAAGTGTTTGAACTGTCAACAAGTGAAGGTAGAACACATGAGGCCGGGTGGTACTTCCCAAGAGATAGCCCTGCCTTTATGGAAGTAGGAGATGATAAACATGGACTTTATTATAGGACTTTCGAGATCTCGAAACCAATATGATTCTATATGGGTGATTGTAGATCGGTTGACCAAGTCAGCCCACTTTTTGCCTGTGAGGACTAATTATTCGGGAGAGGTTTATGCTAAGATTTACATTGAGGAGATAGTTCGATTGCATGGGGCACCATTGTCCATTATATCTGATAGAGGTACACAGTTTTCATCTCAGTTTTGGAGATTTTTTTAGAAGGGTTTTGGTATAGAAATGAATTTGAGCACAGCTTTCCACCCTCAGATGGATGGGCAAGATGAGCGTACCATTCAGACCGTCAAAGATATGTTGAGGGCATGCGTCATTGATTTCAAAGGTAGTTGGGTAGATCACCTGCAACTAGTTGAATTCGCTTACAATAATAGCTACCATGTCAGCATCAAGATGGCTCCTTTTAAGGCTTTGTATAGGAAGAGATATAGGTCTCCGATAGGATGGTATAAAGTGGGTGAGACTCAGCTGTAAGGGCTTGATCTTGTTTATCAGGCGATGGAGAAAGTGAAAATCATTAGAGAATGACTCAAGACTACTCAGAGTCATCAGAAGTCCTATGCTGATGTTCAGAGAAGAGAAATAGAGTTTGAAATTGGTGATTGGGTGTTTCTCAAGGTTTTTCCTATGAAAGGATTTATGCGGTTTGGAAAAAAGGGTAAATTGAGCCCTCGTTATGTAGGGCCATATCAGATTTTGAAGAAGATTGGTACAGTTGCATATGAGTTAGAATTGCCTACAAGTTTGGGTTCCGTTCATCCGGTATTCCATGTATCCATGTTGAAGAAATGCATTGGAGATCATTCTATGGTATTGCCAGTAGAGGGTATCAAAGTGACACTCCTTGTCTTACAAAGAAGCACCCGTTGAAATTTTAGATAGCCAAGTTTGAAAGCTGAGGAGCAAAGAGATAGCCTCAGTAAAGGTACTGTGGAGGAATCAGAAAGTCGAAGAAGAAACTTGGGAGTCAGAAGATGACATGAGAATTAGATATCCCAATTTGTTTGATTTGATGGAGGAGGAGACAGAAGGTACTAGTGTTCCTATCTTATCTTTCCTAGTCCGTTATTATGCTTGAAATCATATCTGTCTGTGTCCTGCATCATCATTCGGGGATGAATGATCCTAAGGGGGGATAATGTAATGCCCTGCAATTTGGGCTATAATATAGACCATGATTTCGATGCGCTGCTAATACCGAAGCCATAAAATCCTATACCAATACGGCATATTAATTATTGTGTAGCATGTTAATCCACACAAGCTTGAATTTAGACAATAGAGGTCCTTCTACTCAAGGATGAGTTGAAACTATTTCGGTTGACTAAGTTTTAGTGGATGTTATAAAGTGTGTCAGCTTCCATCGACCACAACTCTTTGTATATGTCGAATTAGGAATCCTACTATATGTCAAATGATAGATATTCGTGTTAGATTTCCAACAATACCAATTTGGCTAAAATCCGACACCCGAGCAAGAAGTTATGGCCCTTCAAAGTGATAAGCGTCGCCTAACCAATCGCCCATGGCCACTGGAAAGCATAGGCAATAGCCTAGGCGGCGCCTATGTAAACATAGGCGATAGCCTAGGTGGCGCCTATGTAAGGAATTCTGGTGATTTAAACACTCCGTGTTGAGGAAAAAGTGGTCCTTTTCCACCCTTACTTAGCCCTAAAACATGAGATTTAGTTCCAAGGACCCCAAAATACTTATTCTTTCATCAAAAGTGCTCAAGGTTCTTCTTAGGGTTTCAAAATAAAAACCCCAAATAATTCAAGATTTGGCCGTAGGTTTTCAAAGATAATTACATAATTGGAATCACCAATCCACAAGCTTAGAGAAACATCTATTATCCTTGGAAATAGAGGTACGTGGGGTTATCCAAAAATCTCATGGGTTTAGCTTTTATGAACATGAATGCTTTTAAATAGGGGTTTTCAATCAAATGCTAATATCTTACTTTCAATATGATTTCGAAGTCATTTTCTTTATGTCATGGGAATTGTTTGCCCATATACTTCAGTGGTTGAAACCATGCATATGTGATTTGAGATTTTCCATGGAAGTTTGATAAATATGAATGATGAATTGTTTTCAAATTCCCATGATAATGTTTCGATACTCAATATTGTATTGTGATCAACAAAAGAGAGCATGAATTTGAAAATAAATCTTGTTCACCACTTGTAAATGATGAAGCACCTTGGTTTTTACATGATTAGGCATATGTGTATGTGATATTGATGACTTTCAACTCGGGTATAACGATACCCTTCAAAATACGATATGTGATTGAATAAAAAAATTGAAATTTGAATGCATTGATTCTACATAAGAAAGGTGGATGCCCAAAGAAGGCGTTTGAGACACAAGGGCTCATCGCTGGAATAATGTGTTTGGCAATACGGAATATTGGTACCAGGCTAAGCGATCTTGTGTACATGACTTTATGTCATTCCCAAATTGGGACTATAGGTAGGAGCCCAAGCCAAGTGATCTTGGGCACTACCATTGGGTCGAGACACCATGCTGTGTGGTCTTGTGTGTCTCTCCCTCACTTATACTCTAATCTCGGCGACAATCGAGGTTTGACAATTGGTGTAAATTATGTAGGGTATTCCACCTAGCTTAATTCCGTTTCATTGATTGTTGAGAAAACTATTGCATTACACCCATGTGCTTTCAAATGATTTGATACAAAATTGCTTTATAATGGCTCTCAACTATATTTTGTAAAAATATTATGTTTTGTTTTGATATCTCCACGTGCCAGTAACTTTGTGCTAACCCCCTCCCCTCTCGAACCTCCAAGGTTCAGAGGCCCAGTCTAGGGGTCGAGAGAATCAGTAAATCATTCAGATAGAGTTGCAGAGACAAGTGGTGAGCCTTCTATGTTTTGGAAGGTCTTATGTCTTGCAGTCCTTTTATCTTATATTCAGTTTTGGGGGTCTGCTGGGGGCCTTATCCCAGTTTTTAGATAGATATTGTTTCAGTCAGGTAGTAGAGATTTCGTAGACAATTTTAGAGATGTTAATTTAGATTACGGGACACTATTCCCTATTTTCGTTTTCATATGATTCTTGACCATGTTTCCGTTATATTGTGTTTCTTCCGCATTACTTTGATCATATGAATTACGTGCATGATTATCAGACAGATTGGGGTGTTTCGGGCCTCCATGGTTTGAAATGCTCATCACGGCCAGGCCCTAGTTCGGGTTGTGACAGCAGAAATATCCAAAAATAAAATATTTTTATACAACATACATGAGAGTATTTCATAAAAATATGTCATCATAAAACATTTGAATATACATGGGCATAATTTGATAAACTTCAAAGCATCTTCTTGGAATCATGACTCTACTCTTTATTTCTCTTTTGAGCTAGATGGTATACCCAACAATCTATAATTCCACAGGCTACATAGAATTTTCCCTTGACTCAGTGGCCAGGCCACCAATCCCAGTTTGCTGCAATAATTGGAGTATCAGTAAGGGGAGACATGCAAGATCACACAGTAGGGAGCCATAATCCCCAATCAAATTAACATGTCATGGTAGGACACAACATCACAAAGGAAGGCTCCTAACCATAGTCCTAAATTGGGATGACATAATAGAAGGTACATAAGATCACAAAGCAGGGACCGACATCCTGTATTGGCAAATCACGGTTTCCAGCATTGAGTCTTTCAACTCGTACTTTATTTGGGTAACCATCTTACTTTCTTAGAGCCTATTTTTTTAACCTTTTAAAATATGCATCTTACTGAAATCATGATCTGAAGTATGAAAAATCTATAGTTTGTTCTGTTCTATATCTACCATGGCATTCATCTGTTTTGGTATCCTCATACAAAGACTTGCAAGTTATATCTATAAGCCATATCATATTATGCTTTGGTACTTTCAATCAAAACATTTCATTTGACCACCGAAAAGCATTTAAACATAACATGAGAGAATCTTAAATTGAAAACACATGAAAACTCATGAAAAATACTCTCCTTTCAGTTCTTTGGCAAAATGTGGTCATCTTCTTTCATTGAGCACATACAAGTTCCTTAACAGTGAATATGAACATTTAATAATGTTGATGAAACCCCTCTAAATTATTTCATAAGATAATAACAATCCATCAACATTGGCAAAAACACTTAAATCAACATTCAACCATCAATGAAAATAATCAATAACATTATCAAAACATTGGTTTTCGTAACAAGAGAGGGAATTCATGTAAATCATGTTTTCAATTAACTTCTCAAACTCATAACATAGATACACATGAATATAATTCAGATTTAGGGAAAACCCCCATGGTTTAAAAAAAATTCATCATAAATTGGGGTTCCCAGCACATACTCTCAAAATAAATCTTAAATTTCATAATATGTATATACATATAAACTTTGTAAAAACTTTAAAACTTATGCCCATGTAGTTTAGGTTAGCCCTACGTACCTTTTTTATGAAAGGGAATTTGAATTAGTTTGAATTCTAGCCTTGAAGGAAACCATAATTTTCTCTTTTTCTTGAGAGTGAAGAGGATTTGAGATATTTTAAAACTAATAAAAGATGACTAATAATGCTTATGGTATGATCTAAATTCATAGGGGAGGTTTTTAAAGTGAGAAAAGACCAAAAAACCCCTAGAGAAAGAACGTAAAAATTGTAGAAATTTTCAGTTGATGACTTAATTGATAGCTTATCAACAAGTTGATGGCTTATCAACTAAATCGTCAACTCATAGATGGAATTAGACCCTTGATGTTTAATGGTGATGACTTGGTTGAGAAGTCGTCACTTAGTTAAAGGCTTATCACCTCAAGTCGTCACTTTGTAGCTGAGGTTGATCATATTCTGTTTATGGGTGATGACTTGATTGATAAGTCGTCACTTAGTTGACGGCCTATCACCTCAAGTCGTCACTTTGTAGTTGGATTTGGTCACATTCTGATTAAGGCTGACAACTTGGTTGATAATTCGTCACTTAGTTGGTGGCCTATCACCTTAAGTCATCACCTTGTTGACAGACGGACATATTGAGGTAAAAATAAGCATAACTTCCGACTCCGGTGTCAGATTAAGGTGAAACCAGTTGCGTTTCAAAGAGGACTCGGAGATATTTATTTTCGTATATAGTAGGCCACATAACTCATTATGTACAAATACAAATGGTCATTGAAAGTTGACCCAAGTTGAAACATTCACTAAAACTTAATTGATAGAAGCGTTCTCAACTCACTTTTGAGTTAGGAGGTATTTGTGACCTCAGTTCATATTCAAAGGTATTACCACAGTATATAATTTATCATCACACATATATTATCAAGGAATCATTAGGTTTGGGTCTATACGCGTAGGAACGACAGTTTGAATTTAAGCTCAAAAAATGCGGGGTGTTACATTATCTCTCCTTTGGAATCATCCATCCTCGAATGATGGGTAGGAACTTGTTAAAGCTATAGAAGTATGGAATAAAGGATGTTACCTCACATTAGGAATTATATTTTCCTAAATGAGACATACGTAGACATTCAAGAAGAGCTTAATGGCATCACCAAGTAAATTATGTAGCACAAAATCATGAACTCACAAAACTTAACCTCGATAAGATCTTAGCTTATGTTCTATGGTGCATGATCAAAACATTGTAAAGAACGAATTTTTCTAAGAATCCTCGGCCTGATTAAGATATTTACAAGACATGATATGAGATTTCCGTGGGATATATGAGTAGATTAGAAATATTCTCTATCTCAAATGATACGTCTAATAGCCTTTAAATTCTTTTGCGATGCTTCTCCACTATGATTTTAACAATGAATACCACATTTCAACATCTCAATATTATAATTGCCCCGCTAAATATATAACTACAAGATCTTGAGTCTAAATGCATCGTACTTCCATATTAAAGCATAACCCAGAGTAAAAATATACTAGCTTAAGCTATGGGACCTGATATTCTACATCCCTTTAAGAATAGTTCTCCATTTTATCATTATAATCGAACAACCTCATGCCTTAAATTGAGGAGTACTAACCACATAGTGCATTGGTTTGAGTATCCATCAATCACAAAATTCAAGTCTATCTCTACTACACCCATTTTATAGATCTTCCTACTAAAACCAGAAACTTCAATCATTCTCACAAAGATTTATGCCACATATCTCCTTCCTAACTATTTCACATAACGAAAGTTCATCTCTATCTTCCCCCTACTCCTATAACCTTAGCTTAAGAAATCATATAAAAAATTTTCACCTTCAATAACATCTATTCCCCTACCTAAAACATTACTACGCTTCCACAACCACTATCATACTAACATACGGAGGGTCATTGAGGACCCAACCATAAGGATCATGAATAGGAGTAACACTACTCTATTATAACCTATATTTGTTGATCTACTCAAGGTGGGACATTCGATGAAAATATACGATACAATAGACACAAAGTACTTCATATATCAGATATCTAGATCATAAATAGAGAGTTGTTCGGGCGTAAACATAACACAACATGAGTTCTTAGGACAGGCCACAGTGGGAAACTTGAGCGCGTATATCATGAGTTGTATAACAAGAAGGTGGAATTCATGAAGTCAACAACTGAGACTGGGATTGCTACTTAGAGCTATTGCTTCTCATTTTCAAAGCTTAGATAGTCATGAGTTTTCATACAGCTTATCACTTTAGCTAATCCCGACATAAAATGAATCAGTAATATACGAATACATAGTTCGTTAGAAGTAAGCATGAGTTGGGACACGGATTTATGGATCCTGAACATCATAAAATAGAGCTTGAGTACATGAAAGACTGAATTTATTGAGACATTATTGCTTCTAGTTAGGAGGTCGGAACATTATAGGACTTACATAGAGAACTCAGACCTTATTGATGTGTGAGCAGACACTAACATATTCAAGGCTTTTTACTGAAATAATTGCAAGGTCATAAGAATATTTTGTCATTTTTGATTATTTTATCTTTAATTTTACAGTAGAAGATAAGATGAAAGTGAACCAATAGGGATGGAATCAAAAGAGTTGAAATCTGAAGCAAATAAAAGAGAAGTATGGCCGATGACATTCCTGATAAGTCATCAGCCCTTTGATAAGTTATCAGATATACCTTCAGCCTTAGATAGAGAATGGACCTCAGCTGAAAGTTGTAATGACATTTTTAGATAAGTCATCAAAGAGTTGATAAGTCATCAGAGTCGCCATCAACCTTAGGCAGAACATGTGAGCTGAGGTGGAGAAGTGACGACATTATCTGATATGTCATCATATTTCTGATAAGTCATCAGGATTCATCATCATCCTTAAGCAGAAAGTGCTAAAACTGAAGAGGGAGCTGACGACATTTGTGATAAGTTGTCAGACTCCTGATAAGGTGTCACGAATGTCGTCACCTAAATCGAGGAATTATTAAACTCAGTGATTTTGTTTCCGTATTTAGGCTGAACTATAAAAAGTATTGTTGACGGTTTTCTAAAGGAGTTCTGAACATAATTTTGGAACACACGTATTTTGTTATTTTTCTCTCTAGTTTCTTAGCTTGAAAAACAATTAACTTTGAAGAGATTTTCATTAATATTATGGGATTTCTATTGTGATCTAATCTGAGAATCACTAGTTATTATTCATCTTGTGGTAAGTTCATCTTTCAAATTATGAATACGTCTAGTTGTTTCGCTTATTACATTATGAGTGGCTAAATCTCTTTAGCCCAAATTATGGGATCTATGGGTTAAGTTTTGGTAAGATGCTATGTGTTTTCAATTCTAAAGGTAATAGGACTCCTTGATAATTCTGAGATTTTAATTATTGTTTATTGGTTGCAAATGATAGATAGCACCTGCTCTGATTTACTTGAGATAAGAAATCAAATATACTAGGAAGTGAATTATTGACAGGGACTTGGAAACACTAAACTTCCATTTAATAATCGACGTTGTAACAAGGTTGATTAACATGAGGTAAAGTCTGGTTAATAAATATAAATTCCCTAAGTCCAAGAGGATTAGGTAATTAAATGCTTAAGTAGGTCAATAGATATTTAGGCATAACTTCGATAGAGATAATCTATTGTCCTACCTAATATGAGAATCTTGAATCACTATTAGCATCTATCAAGTACTAAAACCCTTAGTGAACATAATTCTGGTTTCCCATAAACTCTTGATTACAAATATTGAAACTAAAGTGACCAACAATTATTTGTTAATCTCCAAAACCCCCATTTCAGGAAACATCCAACTACCAGTTGATTAAATCACAAACAACTTAAGTTCACACCATATTCCCTGTGGGATTTGACCCCAACCTAGTTGGGTTATATATGGACAATGATCACTTACATTCTCATTAGAGAGGTGTTGTTTGAGTATTATCAAAAATGGCACCGTTGCCAAGGAATATGGTTGTAAATTGAAGTTTGTGTGCGCTAATTGATTGTTAGTCAAGTTTCCTAGTTTTATGTTTATTTGTTGTTTTTGTTTATTACAGGACCTTTGTAGTATATGCCAAGAACCAAAAGTTTTGGAGAACTATTATTACCATTTAACCTGGAACCGCAACAAATTGGAAAAATGATAGACCAGCAGGAGGCTGACAGGTTAGCAGCCTTAGCTAGAGCTCAGGTGAATGTGCAGAATGTCGGTCAACAAGTACGACATTAAAATCCTGAGGATGAAGATTTAGGAGACGAGGAGTTGTTAAACCCTGGTAACCCAAGACGTGTAGAGTAAGTAGCTGCACCAGTACAGCGTAATGCTAACAGGAACCGTCCGTTCTGAGGAAGGCAAGATTACCAGCCAGTCTAGTATGACCTCAACGATGACGATGATGGAATGGATGGAGAAGGTAAAATGGGTGCAAGGCAAAATTCAACATCATGAGTACTATGATTCAACTCCTTAATCTGAAGGGGTTGTTTGGTGGCCTTCCTGGGGATGACCCCTACTTGCATCTGGTGAACTTTCTCACCATCTATAAATCTTTTGATAACCCAGGAGTGGGTCAGAATGCTATCCGATTGAGATTGTTTCCATTTTCTCTGTCTGGGGAGGCAACAATGTGGCTTAATGAGCTGACACTCAATTCTATAACCAACTAGAGGCAGTCGAAAAGAGTTTTCCTAGAAAGGTTCTTTCCGCCTTCTAGGAGGGTACAGTTGAGGGATGAGATCAGCAACTTTAGGCAACTCCTAATTGAAGCCTTGTATAAAACCTGGGAGAGATTCAACAAGAAGCTGACACAATATTCGAACCAAAATATGAAGGATATACACTTGATGGAGACTTTATACATGGCTTTTTAACTCTGTAATAAAACCAATTGTTGATAATGTTGTTGTGGGTTCATTTGTTGATCTTACATTCCTAGAGGATTCAGAAATGCTAGAGAAAATGACCAAACAGAGTCGAGCATGGCATACCACAGACTCTGTGTTAACAAGCCCCACTATTTCTGTAGGTATGACTGCGGAACAACATAGAAGAGATGAGGAGCATGACTAAGACATGGCTCACCTAAAAACCCAGATGGACCTACTAACCAAGCACTTGCTATCAGGCAAGACTGAAAAGGTGAAAGTTGTGGGATCTCAAGATAGAGTTGATACTGATGTAGAAGAAAAGGCAAACTATGTTAATAATCAGGGGGTTTCTGAGGCAATAGCCAAGGAAATCAAGGTCAAAACTATTATGATAAGCCTAGTTATAAAGATAGGGAGCAGGGAAACTGGAGAAGCTAATAATAGGAGTGCGCTATATGTTCCTCCTGGAAATCATAAGGCTGCTATAATAAGTTCTGAAAAGACATCCATGGAGGACATGATGACTAAGTTGCTGAAGGAAGTGGTGGCTACCAACTCTAGTGCGAATACCAGGAAGACCGATCTGTCATCTATTAGTCAGTTGGTAAACTCACACTCCACCACAATCAAATAGTTAAAGCAGCAGATGAGCTAACTTTCCACAACATTTAACCAGAGAAAGAGCAAAATATTACCAAGTGATACGGTCCAAAATCCGTAGAATGATGGCTCATGTATGGCGATTACCACTAGGAGTGGTAAGATATTACCTGGACCTTTTGTGGGTAAAAGTTTGGTTGAAGATGTGACTGAGGCAGAGGATGAACCCAAAGAAAAATGTCCAGTGGAGTCTGAGAAGCTGGATGGTTCTGATAATGCTCTAGAAAAAAAAAAAAAAAGAAGGAGGTAGTGTTGAAAACTCTCCCAAGACCACCATCTCCCTTTCCTTAATGATTGAAGAAAAAAACTGATGATGCAAAATTCAGCAAGTTCATGGCAATGCTCAAACAATTGACAATAAATGTACCTTTGGTGGAGGCACTCAAGCAAATGACAGGATATGGTAAGTTCATGAAGGACCTTATGACTAAGAAAAGAGTGGTGAGCTATGAACTAGAGGATAATCTCCATCATTGTATCACTATTTCTACGAGGACCTTGGTGCAGAAGAAGCTAGACCCAAGAGCATTTACTATTCCCTGTACGATTGGGTCTATGGAATTCACTAAGACATTATGCGATCTGGGAGCGAGCATTAATTTGATGCCACTGGCTGTATATAGAAAGCTGGGTCTGGTAAATCCCACACCCACCAACATGCGACTCGTGATGGTGGATAGGTCAATAAAACGACCTGTTGGTATTTTGTATGATGTGTTGGTAAAAGTAGCTAGCTTTATATTCCCTGCAGATTTCGTCAATCTGGATTACGAGGTGGACTTCGAGGTGCCCATAATCTTGAATCAAGTTTTCCTCAAAACCGAACGTGTGTTGATTGATTTGAGAATGAATGAGCTCATGTTCAGGATGAGTGATAAAGTGGTACGATTTGATGTGTGCCAATTAATAAAGTAGCATGAAGAAATGAGTGGGTTCTCAGTAGTTAATGTGTATTATAAGGATGAACAAGAGGTGTCAATGGAGGAGCAACTTATTGTTGAGCCTTTAGCCATAGTTTTGATAAATTTTGATCGTGAAGGCATTAAGGAGTACGAAGAGACTGTTTGTGCTTTAGCAAGAATAGGTTCATATCCTTATGCTCCTAAGAGGCTAGATCTTGATCTTGCTAATCGACTGACACCACCGGCTAAGCCATCCATTGAAGAGCCACCGGTGTTGGAATTGAAAGAACTACCTAGGAACTTAAGGTACATGTTTTTGGGCAACGAAAATATGCTACTCGTTATTATTGTGGATGATTTGGGAGAGCAACAGGTAGAAGTACTTATTTTAGTACTTTAGAGGTACAAAAGAGCAATAGGATGGACCATCACAAATATTATTAGCATCCCCCTGGCATCTGCACACATAAAATACAACTTGAGGAAGGTTGTATTCCAACCATCGAGCTCTAGCACCATCTTAACCCACCAATTCAAGAGGTGGTTAAGAAGGAAATTATTAAGTGGTTGGATGTAGGAGTCGTTTACCCTATTTCTAACAACAAATGGGTGAGCCCAGTTCAATACGTGCACAAAAAAGGGGGCATTACTGTGGTTGAAAATGAAAGGAATGAGTTGATTCTACTCAGGCCTGCGACTGGGTGGAGAGTTTGCATGGACTATCGCAAACTAAATTCATGGACTTTGAAAGACCACTTCCCATGCCTTTTATGGACCGAATTCTTGATCGATTGGCCTGAAGAAGATGGTATTGCTTCTTGGATGGTTATTTCTATATATAACCAGATTTGTATTGCTCCTAAAGACTAGGAGAAGATGACATTCACATGTCCATATGGCACCTTTTCATTTAAGAGGATGCCGTTTGGGCTATGCAATGCACCCACTACTTTATAATGGTGCATGATGTCTATCTTCTCAGATATAGTGGAGGACACCATAGAGGTATTCATGGATGATTTTTCTGTGGTGGGAGATTCATTTAAGCTGTGTTTGGCAAACCTGAGTATAGCCTTGCAACGATGTGTTAATTCAATTTGGTGCTTAATTGGGAGAAATGCCACTTTATGGTAAAGGAGAGCATCATTCTCGGGCATATAATTTCAGCAAAAGGGATAGAAGTTGATCGAGCCAAGGTTGAAGTTATTAAGAAACTACCACCTCCCACTTCAGTGAAGGGAGTGCATAGTTTTCTTGGATATTCTGGCTTTTACCGGGGGTTTATAAGAGATTTATCAAAGGTTGCAAATCTTCTTTGCAAAATTTTGAAGAAAGAAGTGAAGTTTTCCTTCGATGATGATTGCTTGAAGGAATTTGAATGCCTTAAAAAGAAGCTGGTTAAGGCCCCTATCATTGTTGCACTAGATTGGTCAAAACCGTTTGAGATCATGTGTGATGCAAACGGTGTTGCCCTCGGAGCTGTACTGGGACAAAAGAAAAATAAACTATTTCATCCAATATACTATGCCAGCAAAGCACTGAATAGAGCACAAAAGAACTACACTGTCACTGAGCAGGAACTCCTGGCTGTAGTGTATGCTTTTGAGAAGTTCAGGGCTTACCTGCTTAGGACCAAGGTGGTGGTCCATACTGACCATGCAACTTCAGGTATTTGATAACTAAGAAGGATGCAAAACTAAGGTTGATTAGATGGGTATTGCTGCTACAAGAATTTGACTTTGAAGTCAAAGATAGGAAAGGTTGTGAAAACCAGGTTGCGGATCATCTGTTTAGAATGGAAGGTGAGCAGGCAATTAGTGATGAAATGGAGATAAATGATGCATTTCCGGATAAGGATATCTTGGCTACTACTATGGTGAAATTTCCTTGGTACACTGATCTTTCAAATTATATTATGAGTGAGGTCATTCTAGAAAATCTTTTTTTCCATCAAAGAAAGAAATTCCTGCATGATGTGACACATTACTTCTGGGATGAGCCATATCTTTTTTGGCGATGTGCTGACAATATTATAAGGAGATGTATGCCAGAAGTGGATGTATTGAGCATATTGGAAGCATGTCATGCTTCCCTAGTTGGAGGTCACCATGCAGGTGATCGAACAGCTAGGAAGGTATTGCAGAGCGGCTACTATTGACCAACATTGTTCAAGAATGCTCATGATTTTGTGTTGAAATACGACCAATGTCAGAGGTAGGGGTCAATCTCCAAAAGACATGAGATGCCTTTGACAAAGATTCTTGAAGTGGAATTGTTTGACGTATGGGACATCAATTTTATGGGTCCTTTTGTAAGCTCGTATGGGATGAAGTATATTTTAGTTGTTGACGATGTCTCGAAATGGGTCGAAGTTGTTGCCTTATCTGATAATGAAGGAAATAGGGTTGTTGCTTTTCTCAAGAAGAAAATCTTCTCTCGCTTTGAAGTACTATGTACTATTATAAGCGATGAAGGATCTCATTTTTGCAACAAAGTGTTTCAGGTGGCTTTAGAAAATATGGGGTAAAAAAGCATAGAGTAGCCACTCCATATCACCAACAAACTAGTGGGCAAGTGGAGGTGTCAAATCAAGAGATTAAAGTCATCCTAGCCAAAATGGTGAATGCTAGTCGAAAAGACTGCTCTCGAAAGCTCGATGATGCCTTGTGGGCATACCGGACTGCTTTCAAGACACCCATTGGCATTCACCATTTCAGTTGGTCTATAGAAAGGCATACGACTTACCAATAGAGATAAAGCACAAGGCCTTATGGACACTCAAAAGGTTGAATTTGAGTTGGAAGGAGGCAGCAGAGCTGAGATTAGGACAACTGAATGATATGGATAAATTCCATCTCAGGGCATATGAACGAGCAGACCTATACTAAGAAAAGATAAAAAAGTATCGTGATTAGAGGATAGAGAAATGAGACTTCTAAAAAGGTGGCTTGGTGCTTCTGTTCAATTCCAGACTCAAACTATTCCCAGGTAAGCTTAAATTCAAGTAGTCAGGCCCATTTAGAGTTACTCAAGTCTACTCATCTGGAGTAGTAGAACTTGAAAATAAAGACGACAGAACCTTTAAGGTAAATGGGAAATGAGTCAAACTTTATATTGATCCAAAAGACTCGATGAACAGTATTGTTACTATCTGTCTTGATGAAGTCTGAAGTAATCGAGATGCCTAAGTCATGCCGCGACGTTATATCAGGTGCAACATGAAAGGTAACCTATGATCCCCGTGCTTGATCTACTCCAGGTATACCCTAACCTTTTGTTCAGTTTTTCTGTGATTTTAAGCTGAGGGTGTAGGGTAAATTATTGTTGCAAAATTTTGCAACTAACTAGGAGAAATACAAGTAACTAAGGCTTAACTTATTTTTGTAATTTTTGAGCACCCCTCCAATGGTCTGAAGGTTTAAATGTGTGATTTGCATCCAAGTGTTACCACTGTGCATCTTTGTATGGCATTAGTTCTAGTGACACAATAATCATTGCTAAACAGCTGTATGAACTGGATAAGTAGTAACTAGTGATATACTAGTGTGCCATATACGTGTGAGATTTTATTTAGTTCCCTCTGTATGTTGGATTCAAAACTTGCCCAGTTAGTCTTACCTGGGTTGAAGGATAGGGGTTAGGAAATGATCATAGGCCATTTTGATAGTAGCCCACTTTTAGCCTAAACGACCTTCCATGTATGTAGAATATCCCTTGATCCTTGCTTTGAGCCTGCTTAGCCTATTTCTTCTTATGACACCTGTCACCTTCTCATTTATATTACAATAAACCTGTTTTGGCCCTAGTCCTCCTTGGACACTGTACACCTAGACTTAGGCAAATGGCCTAAGTTAAGGGTGGCTATCATAGAGGTGCTTGATACAGAATGAGTATGAAGAAAGGTAGCATAAAAGAAAAGAATAAAAAATGAGGTGTGGTGAAAAAGAGCAAGGAAAAAAAATTGTGTAAAAAAATAAGTGATTGTGGAAAAGACCACACCCATCCTGAATAAGTGTGATCAATAAAAAAAAAGAATAGAAAAAGGTTAATGAGTGAAACTCCAAAAGCTAGTGTAGTGTCAAGGAGGCTTAGTCACTTTAAACATCATCAAGTATCATACCATCCCCTAGCCGGCATTACAAGCCAAAGAAAAGACCTATAGTGATCTTAGTTGACCTGTCTGAAGATCTTGGTAATGAAAATAAGGGCAAGCCTATGGTATTCGGCATACATTGATTGGAACATCATTCTAAGAGTGAGTGTTTTTTTTACTGTCCCCATAGTTACATATATGATTACTGATATAAGAAAAAAGGGATTTCTTTGCTGTGAGGGCACACCGGATATGTTGCTACTTTCTAACTTGTTCGGATAGTGTAATACTGGTCTATGCATGGTTGTTATAGCTGAATTAATGTCGTATCTTGATTCCTGTGTGTTGTATTGTTGGTCTTCAATAATATACACAGTTGTCTTGAATTGACTGACCTTGGAGAGGGTGAATATGTTTTGATATAATATGGATGATTGACAGCCGAATATACTTTGTATCCTCTTGGTTGTGTTTGAGTTGCTTGAGGACAAACAATTGTTTTAAGTTGAGGGTGTTTATGTGTGAGCAGACGCTAACACATTTGAGGCTTTTAACTGAGAATAATTGCAAGGTCTTAAGCAACTTTTGTAGTTTTTGATTGTTTTATCTTTGATTTTGCAGTAGAAGCCAAGATGCAAGAGAACCAACAAGGATGGAAGCAAAAGAGTAGAAATCTGAAGAAAATAGAAGAGAAGTGTGGCTGAAGACATTCCTAATAAGTTGTCATCCCTGTGATAAGTTATCAGATATACCGTCAGCCTTAGACAGAGAATGGACCTCACCTGGAAATTGTGATGACATTTCCTAATAAGTCGTCAAAGAGTTGATAAGTTGTCAGAGTCGCCATCAGCCTTAGGCAGAATATGTAAGCTGAGGTGGAGAAGTGATGACTTTTTTTGTTATGTCGTCACATTTATGATAAGTTATCAAGATTCATCATCAGCCTTAAGCAGGAAGTGCTAAAACTAAAGAGAGAGCTGACGACATTTGTGATAAGTCGTCAGACTCCTGATAAGGTGTCACGAATGTCGTCGCCTAATTCGAGGAATTATTAAACTCTGTGATTTTGTTTCCTTATTTAGGATGAAATATAAAAAGTATTGTTGAAGGTTTTCTAAAGGAGTTCTGAACATAATTTTAGAACACACATATTTTGTTATTTTTCTCTCTAGTTTCTTGGCTTCAAAAACAATTAACTTTGAAGAGATTTTCATCAATATTTTGGGATTTCTATTGTGATCTAATCTGAGAATCACTAGTTATTATTCATCTTATGGTAAGTTCATCTTTCAAATTATGAATACGTCTAGTTCTTTCGCTTATTACATTATGAGTGGATAAATCCCTTTGATCCAAATTATGGGATCTATGGGTTAAGTCTTGGTAAGATGCTATGTATTTTCGATTCTAAAGGTAATAGGACTCTTTGATAATTCTGAGATTTTAATTGTTGTCTATTATTTGCAAATGATAGATAGCACCTGCTTTGATTTGCTTGAGATAAGAAATCAAATATAGTAGGAAGTGAATTATTGACATGGACTTGGAAACACTAAACTTCCATTTAATAATCGGCGTTGTAACAATGTTGATTAACCTAAAGTAAAGTCTGGTTAGTAGATATAAATTCCGTAAGTCCGAGAGGATTAGGTAATTAAATGCTTAAGTAGGTCGATAGATATTTAGGCATAATTTCGATAGAGATAATCTGTTGTCCTACCTACTGTGAGAATCTTGAATACTATTAGCATATATCAAGTACTAAAACCCATAGTGAATATAATTCTGGTTTCCCATCAACTCTTGATTACAAACACTGAAACTAAAATGACCAATAATTATTTGCTAATCTTCAAAACCACCATTTCAGGAAACATCCAACTATCAGTTGATTAAATTGCAAACAACTTAAGTTCACACCATATTCTCTATGGGATTCGACCCCAACCTAGTTGGGTTATATATTGACAACGATCTCTTACATTCTCATTAGAGAGGTGTAGTTTGAGCGTTATCACTTATACATAGGACATTGGTAGAATGACCACTTAAATTGAAGTAGGAGAAATATGCTTGAATAAGAATCGGTTTATCATAACTCCTCTACATAACTGTCCACACTGAGAAAATTTTGGAACTACTTTAATTAACCATCTCCCCCATAGATCAAAGTCACAATCCTAGACTTGCGGACATATCCCCTCATCAAATATATAACCACAACTCTCAACACAATGGGGGATCACCATACACATAAAAGCTAAACTTCCCCTGATAAACTATACTTTGAAGGCATTTCTTTTCGGGAATGCTACTCTTAACTTTTGCTAGCCTCTATAGCCATTACCCTACAACTCAAACTCGCATGAGTATACATATCCACACTCCTTATCACATAATGATCCATTCTCCACTACTCAACACACTAACATTAGATCTCTAATCACATAAATTATAACTTAACAAAATTTGTAAAACTGTACCAAAGGCGCATATTGCCTACCCATATTTCCTTAATTCAACTCTAAATAACATTATAAAAAACTCCCCAGACTTCTCCATACTATAATATTTGAGAATGAAATCTAGGAACACATGATACTCGTACACATCACACCTTATCTAACAACATGCTACCTCAGGGTTCAACTTATTCTTATATACTTACGCTCTTATCCACTTAATGATTCAACCATAATTCATCATTTTAAACTCGTTCCAATGTCACATTCAGGTTAAGGCTGATGACTTGGTTGATAAGTCGTCACTTAGTTGACTGCCTATCACCTCAAGTCGTCACCTTGATGATAGACGGACATATTGAGGTAAAAATGGGCATAACTTCCCACTCCGATGTCGGATTAAGGTGAAACCAGTTGCGTTGGAAAGAAGACTCGAAGATCTTTGTTTTGGTATATAGTAGGACATGTAAATCATTATGTACAAGGATTAATGGTCTTTGGAAGTTGATACAAGCTGAATCATTCACTAAAACTTAATCGATAGAAGCATTCTCAACTCGTCTTTGAGTTAGGAGGTATTTGTGACCTCAATTCATATTCAAAGGTATTCCCACACTATAGAATTTATCATCACATATATATTAACAAGGAATCATTGGGTTTGGATCTATACGCATAGGAACGACAGTTTGAATTCTAGCCTAAAAATGCGGGGTGTTACATTTCATCTATGCTTTCGATTATGAATGTTATTGATTTATTCACAAGTATGAGAGGCTAAAAACCCATACATAGGGTTGTGAAAACCCTAATGGATTGACGAAGTAGGGGAAGTGTTGTTGTTGCTATAAATGGATACCCATGTATGTATTTCTTTATATTCAATATAATATTTTTCTTAATGGGTCCACACGTTAGGATCCTACCTAGATATTGCTACTTACTCCAAAAGAGAAGTAGTGACTAGGAAAAGATAAAGACAACAGTAATTTGGAGTTTAATTGTCGATCCATGCTTCTAGGTTTTATCTAATTAAGATGGTTAGGTTTCACCTAATAACTAAAGACCCAAAAGGTGATAGTTAACTGGGGTCAAGATAAGTAAAAGGACATCCTGAGACTAAAAAGGTAAAGGGTGAAATCTTTCTACTTGTCCAGAAGACTGTAGAAGGTACATAACTTATTGATTTTTCATGAAAAATATCGGGCTGGTTCAACAAAGCACGATAATCCTACGGAGTTGAGAAGCTAGGGTAAACACAGTCCTAGTGTTGAATTATGACTGATTACAACCAAAATTAATATAGTTACTTGCTAAAGGTTGCTACACAAATCCCCCCATTTACTTTTCCAGTTCTACCCGTTGACTACAACTACTGAGATCCATAATTATACATGTTCCCTTAGGATTCTACCCCAACCTTTGTTAGGTTACTATATTTTGACAGCAATCATATCATCTTCTGAGAGGAGGTGTAGTTTGGACGTCATCACAGTATTTTCAATATATCATCCAGACTCGAACCGGGTATCAATGTCATCAACATATCCTCCAGACTCAAATTGGGTAACAACATCATCAACATATCCTTCAAACTCGAATTGGGTATCAATATGATCAACATATCCTCTGACCTTACCGAATATCATCATATCATCACAATATTATCAATAATAGGCAATCAATTTCAATTATAAAGATCAAGACCCACAAGGGCTAAAGTAAATGACAAGCCCCACAAGGGCTAAAGTAAAGTACAAGCTCCACGAGGGCTAAAGTAAATGACAAGCCACACGAGGGCTAAAGTAAAGGGCAAGACCTACGATGGCTAAAGTAAAAGAGAAGTAAGGAGGAGCAAACCTTTATATCTTATCATCCATCGTCGAGGGTAATTTAGACATAAATATGTGAATATATATATAGCATGAATATTATAAAGCATTAAGGGGTTCCATGGTTAGTAGCATAGATTCTCATGTATTCAATAAATCAACCTTTTAGAACCCTTAGTATCATGACTCATAATATTAGCATCAAGAAAGCTTTCTAACATAATCACTAGATGGGCTACAAGACAAAGCATAACATAAGTCCAACACAATCTATATAGTATCTTTATGCATAGTCAATAAGCATGCCTTCTTACACCATTAACATCATAATTTCTAATATAGACAATAAGGAAGATTTCCAATATGATTTGTTAGCATAATTATTAAGCATGATCATAAATTGGGTAATAGTATAGTTAATGGCCCGAACACTAACCTAAATGATGGATTAATCAAGAGTATAGTCAAGGACTCATCATTACAAAATCCATAATTTAGTCATTTATACCTTGGGCATAACCATAAGTAATATCATGAGCAATGGCCCATTAGTAGCATATTCATTGGCCTAAAAATATTTCATCATTAGTATGAACAATGGCTAAAGCATTACATGATCTAATTTATTTATAGCATGGTCAATAATATCGTTTATGACTTAGACCATATTATAGAATTTAATAGAACGTTCATTATCTCATCCAATAGATAATCATAATAACATAATTAATAGCTTGACATAAGATTTAGCCAACAAGGCATACAAAGGAATAATTACTTGGGCATCATTCTCAATGCCATTCCACATAACCAACAAGTACCAAGAATCATCAATATTGCCTCAAAATGGCACTCTTTAGTCAATTACTAGGCGTAAGATTTCAAGGGAACTAATCACAAGTCTTGTCTTAAGGTGAGTCAACAAGCCCACATCTAAATCCCCAAAATGCATTCTAAGTCAATTTCTACCTCGGACTAGGCTAAGGTCTCTAAATCAACTCTTAGATTTATAACAAGCCACTATAAGACCTAAGGTAGATATTTTACTCAAGCACCTTTACTAAGTCCAATAGAACCAAGGCAACCTTCCCTAGTATAACCAACCAAGGCCAATTTACTCTAAGTATGAGCAACTAGAGCATTATATCTAAGGCTGAGTATTTTAATGCATTCTCATGCTAAACATGAGTAATGAAGTCAATTCCACCTAATATAATGGGAAACAAGTTAAGCTTTCCAACTTCTAAAATCCATATAGCTTAATTGGTCCAACTAATCTAAGTCTTGAATTTCATCAATCCAATACTTAAAACTCATCCCAATCTAATAAGACATCACAATTATATCAAAACATAGCTCAATCTAACAAGGAGTAAGCCTAACCTACCTCGAATCCAAAGAAAGCCCACAAACCGCTAAACCTTTGATTTTTTTTTTCGAGAAGCTTTTTCAAGGTGCCAAGCTATCAAAAACACAATCTACACATTATTACGAGAATTTCAACACCCATATTGTACCACTGTGCTTTAGGTCCAAAAATAAAATCCAAAACCACAAGTGGGTCCCACAAATGAAAAACACATTTTCGATATTAACACAACATTTATACACCACTAGGGAATCATAACCCTCAAGAATTAGATGAAAACCAAGAATAATTGGGCTAAAATCAAGACCTTGAGTAATTTGGGGTTTTGGTCAAATAATCAAGAAATTAAAGTATGAAAATGAAGGATTCATACCTTAAATTCATTGTTAATCGCATATATATATATACATATATATATATATATACATATATATATATATACACATATATATATATATATATATATGTTAATCAAGCGCTTCTAACTCACCCCCAAGAATTAATGTGAAGTTAATATATCATTTTGGGGCTTTTAGGGTTCAAAGGGGAGTAAAAATGGTCAATTTCGCGACCAAGGGGGCTATTTATAATACCTTGATCGCGGTTAAATGAGTCCGCAACATGAAAACTTATTTTTGACCTCACGGACTCATTTGAACTCCATTTTTGGCAAATAAACTATAAACTCCATTTTTCATAAACGAACTATAGACTCCATTTTTCGCAAACGAACTATGTAACCCCATTAAATTCGACGTTTCAGACGCATTGGTGAAGTTGAATTTTCCATTCGAGGTCGTTTAGTCCACTTATGGGTCCCACATCCATATCTTCTAATTTTTGACTTTTTGACCAACGGATCAAAATGAGCTCGTGTGTAGTGGGACCCAAACCAAGGGTCTACCTAGCCTAAAATCAATATTCCAAAACTATTGGAGCAGTTGAAGTTTGAACCCGAGATTGTTTTATTGAGGTTTTTGCTCGGTGACCATTCATAACTAGTGAAGACTTCTAAACTGGAAATTGGTTCTAAAAACTAAATGAATTGTCTAGTAACCGAACTATCGATTCCAGTATGTCATAATTGATTTGGAGCAGCTATGGAAAAGCTCTACAGGGGAATATAAGTGAAATTATGGAAAATCACCTGGAGGGTCATTACATAATCTTAATTTAAATTTTAAAATGTTACTTACATAAATATTTATAATATAATACTACTTAAAGCTACTATTTGTTAGTCAAGAAACAAATAGAGATGTTGATAAACAAAGTAAACACTTAACGAGCAATAATTTAACTATCTAAATAGCAATACTAACCTAATTTTGTTTCAATATATTACAATAAAACACAAAAAATGTCAAGATGTAATTCATAGAAAATGCAATTGAACTCCTAAAAAATAAAAAAAGCCTCTTATGGCTCTTATGACGTGTTCAACACCATCACATCATCTTCATCAAACATATCTGATTCCTTAAAAAATAGTAATTTTGTATTTTAATTATTTATATAAATATCTATAATGGTCTAAATAAACTTTGAGTTTAGACTCCTTTTATAATTCTTAGTACTCTATTCTATTTTCTTTTTTATTTAGCATATGTGTCAACCCAACCTATATTGCTCAAGACCTTTGGGCAAATAAACTTATTCGATCCGAGTGGAAAAGTCATGTTCTTAAATGAACCGTAAACATCATAACCCAACCCTATCAAATTATAGGCCAGGCCAAGCCAACACCATATTGACGACTCTACGTGTCAAGCTGCTTGAAGGACTAAAGTAACGAAAAACAAAAACTGAGGGACTAAAGTATAATAAATTTCAAAAACATTTTCGGGGATGACCGAAGAGGCTCCAAGTCTCTAACCCAAATCTATTTATATATAAAAACAGAAACAAAAAAGACAGGCATCCTCACAAGAAAAATCATCATTAATTTTTTAAAAAAATAAAAATTACAAATTTAAATATAGCTTAACTATCATCAACATTTTATTTAAAAATTTAACTTCAAATTACAGCTATAAAAATCAAATCTGAGTAACTGTCAACCACAATGTCACGATGATCTATACAAGTTTCCCACAATATTCCCACGACACAACTATCATCACCATTTTTCTTTAAAAATTAAACTTAAAATTACAGCTTTTAAAAACATTAAAACTGCCACAATTTACCAATAATACAATTTAATCATTTGAAAAAATAAGTTTCCACAATACTCCTACTACTTAAAAATCAGCATTTATTATTTTTGAAAATAATAAAAAATTATCTTTAAAAAATAAATCTAACTGTTAAACAAATCAGCATTTATTATTTTTGAAAATAATAAAAAATCTATCTTTAAAAAACAAATCTGAGTAACTGTTAAACACAATTTCAAGATAGTTTCCCACAACGCTCCCACTACTTTAAAATAGTTTTTCATTCACGACTCTGTTTAATATATCTCAACTTTCCGTGCATTGATTTTATTCTTCTTACAGAAAAAAATTAACAAATACAAAAATGACTCTATAATTTCATAACATTTCCCAAATTACAAGCAAATCATTGCAATGGAATTTGAAAGTAAGAGTTGTTCGGCTATGGATAATGTTGGATAAATTCAAACCTGAAATGCCCTATTCAATGGATATGATTTTACAAGATGCAAAAGTTCGTTGTTTTCTTCTCCTTTTAAGTTTACTTCTTTAAATTTGTTTTCATTATTTTTAAACGTTTTGAATTGATTTAATCATACTAATTTTCATTGTTAATTTAAGGTTATCGTATACATGTGTCAATTGGCAAGTACGATATAAAGTTTTTCAAGAACAAGATAGAGGAACTCGAGTTATATCTCATGAACTACTTTGTTGTTACATCGAATTCCATCAAAATTAAGACTACGGCATACAAACACAGGTCGATTTTCATCAAAATGACTTTTGTTGAGAAAACTGTTGATCCTTCATTTGATATGGACATATTTAATTTGCGTTCATTTGACGAACAGAAAATTCATCATAATGCTAATGACACTAAACTTTTTGGTAATTACTCTTTTAACTCACTTTACAACTTATTGATTAATATGTTTTTTTAGGTTCACTAACCTTTATATTTATAAATGTTGTTGGACAGGTTGTGACATATGAATCGGTTCAGACCTGCCATCAAGACATCAATAATAGTGTCTTTATAAATGTTGTCTTGGGAGATGAAAAGTAAGTTTTTTTTTCATTTCACAGTACAAATTGTAAAAAAAAAATACCATCAGAAAATAAAGTATCATTTATGCACTAATTGCATAACCTATTATACAATATACATGAGGAATAGGCTTTCAACAAATTTATAAGGGAAACTTATGGATCGAATTCAACCTTATATGACTGCATCTACTGGTGAACCTTTGATTGTGGTTCTTCAATTAATGAAGGCTCAAAAATTTAGAGGTATAACTAATTAAAACTGTAATGAAAATCATATTTATCAAAGAAAATTATTATTTTTCAGATTGTAAAATATTATTTCTACAAATGTCTATTCTGTTCGTAGTTGTTGGTATCAAACTAAGCTATGGATAAATCCATCTCTGCCGTAATCTATTGCATTTAAATCTAGGTTTGTCACTACCTATTTTAGAAAATATTGATCAATTAAAATTTCTGTATATTATATAAATTAAATTATAATATTTTTTACTCAGATTAAATGCAACATGTGATTCTAACTATGAATGATTTAGTCAAACAAGTTCTCAACAAAGTTATTCTATCACTGATGAGCTATCCAAAGGAATTGTACCTTTTAAATATATCAGTGATCTGAGCCAATGCATCAAAGTGAGTTGAATAATTTTTTAAGTTCATATTGACTTTATACACTCTGTTAGAATAATTATTAACAAAACTATTTTTCATAAATAGGAAGCTACCTATTTGATTGCTACAAAATTTGTCAGTTTGGATCCTAAACATGGATGGTCATATTTGTCTTGTAATAAGTGTCTCATAAAGGATGAACCTAATGAAAACCCATATTTTTGCTCAAAATGTAATGCAAAAGCAAAAGTTGTTCACAGGTTGTTACATTCCTATACTAATTTATTTATCTAACAAATAAAATACTTTATCAAGATAAAAGAGTGAATTTCAGGTATAGGCTACAAGTTCATGTAATGGATGGAACTGGTCTTATAACTTTACTGCTTTGGAACCGCAAGGTTGTGCAACTTATAGGAAAGTCCGCAAAAGAATTAAAGGAAGGATTAATTCCCAATGATGAATGTTCATATCCAAGTAAGTTGGATGATATTATTGAGAGAAAAATCATGTTTAAGATCATGGTTAAGGATCAAATATAACAAAACATGATGAAGTCTACAAAGTGGTTAAGTTAGTTGATGATGAAGTTCTTTTCAAGGAATACAGTCATCCTTCACTAAAAGACACTATAAGTGTTACTAATAAAAAAATCTTATACATTTGACAGAATTTATACAGAAATCATAAAACAAACTTTATTGACGACTTTACTGTATGTATTAGGATCCCCTTTTTAAAGGTGCACAAAACAATGGAGGAGATGAGCTTTTTGAGATAATTATAAGTTACATTTATGATTCTATCATCCTAATTTTTCTATAAAAATATTATAAATTTGAGTTTAAGTAATCACATACCTTTTAGAATGAATTTTTGCCATTTCATCACATAATTGCATCCTGCTAATTATGTCCTCTGCAATATCAACATTTAAAAAATTAAATAGAATCATAACTACTAAAATTGTTGTTTTATATTTAACATAATATATTAGAAAAGAATTTAAGAAAATAAAATTGTAAAATGTATACTCATATTATTATTCTTTAAATTTTACTTGACACAACTTTCCACTATACAATCTTTTACAGACTCCAATCAAGAAGGATATCTCAGGTTGAGGATCATCCCTCACAGAAGTTAGTGTCAATGTTGATATGACAGAAAAACAGACTTCCAAGAGAAGCAAATCTGTGGGAAAATTCCCTATGCAGGAATATGATGATGAGTGTAATGACAAATAAGTCAACAACTAGGTTCGTAAAGTGATTAAGAAGGGAAAAAAATATGATGTGGGAACTACATGGTCAAATATATTAATGTTTCTACAAGTTTTAGTTTCAATTTATTTTTTTCATACTATAACTTAGGGTTTATGTATTGTTACAATCAGTTATGAACAACTATATTAGATGTTTGAATAATGTAATGAAAAGTATGTTTTGTTGTTTCATATTTCATTATTCAGTTTGTATGATTAGATCTTATTTATAGAAACTTAACATCAAATGTAGCCTATTTTCCTAGAAACATATTTTTTTACACAAAAATTAGACAGTGGACATATCAGTCTCCAAGGCATCAACAACTCTCAATTTCAGATATTTCATTAATGTCATTTTTCTCTTTCCATATTGTAAGTCTAGTGTGTTGATCATGGGGCACTCAACTACCTAAGTATATCTCCTAAAGAAAACCATACTATCATGTTTAATGTGGTTTCTTACACAAACAAGTTTCAGCAGACAGAATGCGGGTGTGAGAAAAACACAGTATATTCACTCAGATCGTTAGTAGTATCCTATATTCATTGTTATCTTATAAACAAATGGTGTATATATTCACAATAACAATGAGAGTAAGATTGATAAATAATATGAATTTTTTTTTAAAATACAGTACTATCTGTTAAGTATAAGATAATACATATATCTGCAGATTACGAATAAGGTCCTTGCATTGAATATCATGAAGACTTAGCCACAATTCCTTAAATAGTACAGCTGCTTGTGTTGGTGCTGCAATTTCTAGACATCCATTTACGTTGATTGTTCCAGTTTGAAAAGGTATAATTACATACCATTACGTGCATCCTCTGGTATCTGTTCATATGCAAGCAAATAAAAACTTATAAGATTATAATGATAAAATAAGAAGGACAAAGGAGAACAACTATAATAGACAATTATAGGCTTTAAGCTTCCCACGAGTGAGATCTCACTACGAACACTACTATACTTACAATTTCATGACATGGATATCAAATGATGGTATGGTTAGTTTGGTCATGTGTTATTAAGGAACTAACCCATTTAGTTCTGATATAAAATAGTGCTTTTAATGATTTTATTTTATAATTGTGGTGTCCATGCCACCTTGCATGCACATCTATTAATTTCATAGGATATCTACAATCTCCCACCAAATACGGGGATCATTTAACTCTATCCACCAAGGTGCTCATGATGAATATGTACTTCCACAACAATGAAAACTTCTTTACAAAAATTGAACATAAATATTTAAACTATTGAAACGATTGAAGCTTTGGTTAGTATTTGGAATGTTATAGTTTCAAAAAGTGCTTCAAAAATTGAAAAGTACGATACTATTTGTTAAGTGTAAGATAAAACACCTACCTTCAAATTACAAATAAGCTTCTTGCATTGAATATCATAAAGACTTAGGCACAGTTCCTTAAATAGCACAGCTGCTTGTGTTGGTGCTGCAAATTCTAGCCATCCATTTACGTTGACTGCTCCAATTTGAAAAAGTATAATTACACACCATTAAGTAGGATAATATAGTGCAAATCCAATATACACACAAATAAAAATGCAGACAATGCGACACGTCAACATTTTAGGGCAGGTGCTATAGGTACAAGATCAACAAGTGTCTCACTTAATTCAACCAGCTCACAAAGCAATTATTTTGCAGATACCTTGATAAGCTCTCTACCAAGAGTCATTGCTCTATTTGATATAACTATAGAAACTACTACATAAATAATCAACACTCGCCCAATATCTACCATATATGCGGCACCCTCAGACTCCTTTATTATGTAAGCCCTATCACATGATCCATAAAGATTACAAGCACCACATACTTGCAAGTAATTTCTTTAAACCTCAAAGAATACGTTCACAGAGAGATGTCAAATGACCATTGAACTACAATCAATCTAACTTATCCTAGAAAAAGAAATTCAAAACCAAGGACTTCTAATTATTTAAGAGTCAACTTACATCTCATTCATCGAGGTTTAGATACATCCGTAGCCTTTTCGTAGTTACCAAAATTCTTGAACAAGTTAGTTATGAAATATAAGATACTTAATATAGCTATTGAAAGAAAGAGTAACATTTGTGAGAGATAAGACACTTGTTGACTGAAGTATCTTAGCCCGTAAAATAGAAAGTCATCTATCCCAATGTGGAAATGGAAAGTCTAAAACCTTTTTACCCTAATCACAAATGACAGCAGTGTGAAAAATAGTAGTATGTTTATCCCATCAGTTTCTCTCATATACTATTTTTAATCAGCGTATAAAATTTCATCAATGTGGAGCCTGCAGTACACACAATAATGCCATCCATTTCCCAAAAATATAGATGGGATAACATTTTTACAAAAGTTACTCCTTGCATTGAAACAAATTTTTTGATATTCAAAGAAACATTCTTCATTTAGAAAATATAAAAAACAAGTGAAAATGCTACCTAACCATCTAGCAAAAGCCAAAGACTGCAGCCACTGAGAATGAGTTGGTATATATTTGCTATATCATGGTGAATAATTATAAAAAAAGGGAGGGCAATTCCTATCATTAGTTGGCACTCCAGCAGAATTAAATCATAAAAATAATTACATCCGCATGCTAAAGAGAAAATAAGTCAATTTAATAAACAATCTGAAACTAGTTGAAGTCATTTCTTACCGCCATCAATAATATCTTCTCTTCGTCTAATATTCTATTAAACCGACACTAAATATGAATCATGCATGTTCTTCAAACTGAATTGAAGAAAATATGAAGTAGAATAAACTACATATCAAAAAACTCATAACAACACATTTAGCTAAAAAAAGCATTTTGGAAATTATTCACGAGCCTCAAACTGAATTTGGATAAATATAGATTAAGAAAAGAGTACACGAATTGAGAAAGGTTGTAGTAAATAGTTTAGCGAAAAAACCTAGGAACTAAAATTTTTAATATTTGCATCCTTGCAGCAGTAGATGATCAAAAGTCATAGAAAAAAGTGTACTTTGCAGCAATGCACAAAGCAAAACACTCATAAAAAAAAAAAGAAAAAGAACTAACTGTTTCTCTCCTTTGCAGATTTGCTTCCTAGGTTGCTAACTATTTTTGCTTTTGATTAGGCCCCTAAAACATAATTCGGAAGAACAGATTCAAAACACAAAATGCTCTTTAATAAACTGCAACAACAACATATCACATACATTAAATGGGGCATCAAATATTAAAGTGAAATTTATGACGTCTTGGAGATGCAGATATCTGTCCACATATATTTATGTCTGTTTAAAGTTTAATAAATATAACAAATTTATTTTGATTGTTACAGTTAATGGGTAAGCTACATCGGTCATCATTCTTTCATAAAACACATTTAATAAAGCTTTAGAGGGACTCATTGCGAAAACTATAAAAATATTTATAATAAATCACTTGACAAACAAAATTCATTTACAACCATAAGGATGATTCTAATGCTTTTGGGTAATCCTATTGCATGTGTGTTGTTGTTGTGACCAGTTCACCAAGCCCAAATTAAATTAGTAAGTCAACAGCCAGACTCAGATCGATACAACAACAAAGTGGTAGAAACAATAAAAAAGACTGATTATGAAATATCAAGATCCAGTAGATGAGAAAAATAAACAGGATGAAAGGATATTGAATTCACTTGCTAACTAAATCAGAGTTCGGTATGACAGATCTCTGCAAATTCTGCTGCACATTGATGATGCTATTCACTTATTGAATATGCGATTTGTAGAAGTTGATTAAAAAAAGCAAACATAACATATGAACACAAATTAAGATAAATTAAGTAGAATCTTGTACGGGATAATACAGAACTTACTTCAATTTTGATGAAATATACTATATACCTTTGTGTCTAAAAAAAATTAGGACCTGTATGTCATTAAATAAAACTTGATATAATTGCTGATAAATTAAAGTTAAATAATAAAAAAATAAAAAATTGAATATACTCAACTGCATTTAACAACTGTTATTTTTCAGTATTTCATATCCTTTTCAAAAAATACAACAAAAACTCACTTTATCATGGAAGATCAAAAGAAACTTGCAAGAAAAAACAGAATATTCTTAAGGAAGAATAAAAAATGAGGAAAATATTCGTCAGATAATAATGGCATGAATTTTGTTCCTTTGTATTCTTTTCAGACATTTTATATTGCTTCTTCAAAACTTCTATGATATGTACACTTTTACCATACTATTAGATACTTTTTCATTTTTGAAAAAATATATTATTTGAAAGACATAATATTTGAATCTAAAGACACATTTATGTTTTCATGTTTTCAAAGTACTTACACATTATACATAAATCAACAGAAATGTAAAGGGACATTTATTCATAAAAATTACAGATGTAATGCATTTAAATGAAAATATATGTATCAAACCCTTTACTTCATAACGACATTATTAGTATTGGTATGACAACTACACCATTCAATGTTAATTTGTATTTGACAGATTCCGAGAGCAGTTCATCTTCAACTACAAAGCATTCTAAGGGTAAAGGATTGTTGGTGGATGAGAATACTTAGTCAACTTATTTAAATAGGCAATATGGTGATATACCAGGTATTTCATTAAAAGAATACTATAATTCAATATTTTACATATAACATCGTTATTTAATTCTAGTATTTATGTATAAAAGACATTTGCTCTCAAACCAACAAACTCATGATGAATATGTAGATGAAGATATGTTTGAAGGTATATCGAATGCTACCCAATAACAATTGATATTGTTATACTGTATTTAATATAATAGATTATATACATATTATTTTATTTTCATTATTTGTGGTGGATGTAAACGAAGATTGGACAACTAATAATGAAGGTCATTATATTTCTTATTATATTTACATATATAATATAATTCGTCTATTGTTTATAATATGTATGATGACTGAATTTATATTTATTAAATTATAACAATACTAGATTATTGGGACATAGGAAATCATACTTGTCAATATGAATACTGCGGAGCTTACTTCTGGTACGAAGAAAGAATAGAGAAGAAGTACAAAAATAGAAAGCCAGTATTCACTTTGTGTTGTGGTAGTGGAAAGATTAAGCTGCCAAATTCAAAAGAACCTCCTTCTGCACTAAAGGAATTATTTCTTGGATCAGGTACATATATTCATTTATAATTTAAATACAGGAACATCAAAACATATTTATATATAAATTTTAATAAACGTAAACTTGATGTAGGAAAAAAAAAAAAGCAATCATTTCAAAGAGAATATTCGAACTTATAATTTCATGTTTTCTTTTACATCAATGGGAGGAAAAGTCTATACATCTGTCAATCAAACAAAAGGACTAAGAACATTCAGATTGCCTAGGCAGAATTATAATATAATAGGAAGCTTATTGCCGACTGAGGGATCTATTTCAAAATTTGCACAATTGTATATTTATAATATGGAAAATGAGGTGAACAAAGAATACATGATATTAGGTGAGTTATTGCTCAATAAAATATTTAACTATATTTTAAAAATAATCATAATTTTACTGTACTTTGATAATTATTTTTTCTCAGTCATAGTGAAAGCAACAAAAAAATACATTCTGAAATCGTCAATGTTGTGAAGGAAATGCTAGATAAACACAATGTGCTAGCTAAGTCTTTTAGAATGTTTAGAGATAGATTTTAAGAAAATCAAAATTTAAATTTGCGTCTCAGATTGATAAGAAAAAGAGGCTTTGATGGAAGAAGATACAACTTATCATCAATTTCAGAAGTAACTGCATTTGGTTGTTGGTGATTTTGAACCAACAAGGTCTGACAGAGATATCATTATTGAAACTTAATTTGGACAACTTTAAAGGATAAATGAATTGAATGCATCATATTTGGGTTTACAATATCCACTACTTTTATCATATGGTGAAGATGGATACAGAGAAGATATTTTCTCAAATGTTTATAAAGAATCAACACGTGAAAGAAAATGTGTTAGCTGTCGTGAATCATCTAATACAAAATTCAAGAAAGGAAGCATGAAGTTTCTATAATTGTATCATCTAAAAGATTATTTCATCAATTCTTGGTTGATGGATTTACAATGATAAAATCTTTTAGATTAAATTATTGTAGGCTTAATAAAAAAAAGTTGAGATCGCACTTTTATAAAAGGTTAGAAAAAGTTTTTTAAGGAGAGATACTGAACCATCTTCTCAAGGACAAAGAGTTTTATTGTCTTCCTCATTCGCTAGAGTAACATGTTACATGTTGCAAAATTATCAGGATGCAATGGCAATCTGGCTAGATATCCTGATCTCTTCATTACATTTACTTGCAATCCAAAATGGTCAGAGGTAACTAGATTTGTTAAGTGTCGGGGATTGTCTCCAGAAGATCGATCAGATATTTTAACAAGGATTTTCAAAATCAAATTGGATCAGTTAATAATGGATCTGCGAGACAATAAAGTTTTTGGAGAAGTAAAGGCAGGTATAATTTTTATGTTGTATCTCAATAATTACATTAAAATTTTTAATTATTAGTAAGTTATTATTAATTATCAACATAAAAATATAAATATTTATCTAATATATCATTTTATATAGTAATTTATACGGTTGAATTTCAAAAGTGAGAATTGCCTCATGCATATATTCTACTATTTCTTCATAAAAAATGTCCAAATGCTGCCGATATTGATGAAATTATTTTAGCTGAATTGCCTGATAAATTAGTTGATCCTCTTTATTATGCGATAATTACAAATTTCATGATACACGAAACATGTGGTTCTATAATAAAATCTTCTCCTTGCATACAAAATGACAAATGTACAAGGCACTTTCTAAAAAAGTTTGTTAAATCTACTTCGATTGATGAAGAAGGATATCCAATCTATAGAAGAAGGAATAATGGAAGATCTGCTAATAGAGCAGGTATTGATTTGGCTAACAGATGTGTTGTACCACACAATAGATTTCTGTTACTGACATATGGTACACATATTAATGTTGAATGGTGCAATCAATCAAGATCCATTAAATACTTGTTTAAGTATGTTAATAAAGGACATGATCGTGTCACGGTTATTTTTTCACAAAGTGAAAATATTGATGACTCAAGAATTGTTGATGAAATAAATATGTATTGTGATTGTCGGTATATATCACCATATAAAGTGTCTTGGAGAATTTTTAAATTTCCAATCCATCACAGAAAACTACCTATAGAAAGCTCATCTTTTCATCTAGATGGCAATCAAAATGTAATTTTTTTCAGATGATTATTCAATTGATACAGTGGTCAACAGACCATCTGTTAAAGAATCAATATTTTTAAAGTGGTTTAAGGTTAGTAAAGAATTTTCTGAAGCAAGACAGCTAACGTATGTAGAATTCCCTCTAAAGTTTGTGTGGAAACAAGAATCAAAGAAATGGGAAAAAAGGAAAACTTCTGCCTTTTCCATTGGCAGAATTTTCTTTGTTCCATTAGGATTCGGTGAGCAATATTACCTTAGATTATTATTGAATGTAATTAAAGGTCCAAATCTTGTGAGGATCTTAGAAACATTAATGGTTGTGTTCACAAGACTTTCAGAGATGCGTGTTATGCTTTAGGTTTATTAGACGATGACAAAGAATATGTGGATGTGATAGTACAGGTAAGTAATTGGGGAATGCCATTATATTTAAGATAGTTATTTGTTATGCTACTTTTATCGAATTCAATGTCACACCTTGAAATTGTTTGGCAAGCAACATGGCATTTACTATCAGAAGATATTCTTCCTGAAGAAAGAAGAGTTTTAGATAACCCAAGTACTTAAATAATGCTTTTAGTTTTTTAAAATACTCATATAAGAATAATATATTTTATTTCATTAACTTAGATTTGATGACAGATGATAATACACACTTATGCATTATTTAATTATGATTTCATTGATCATATCTTTCATTGACTGTTTTTAAACACAACTTTTATCTTTACTGTACTTAATTTTAATATGTTTTTATTTTTTCTCAGAAGCTAACCTGACTGATGATGATATGAAAAATCGTTGCTTGCAAAAAATAGAAAACTTTTTAAAAGATTCTGGAAAAAGTTTTCTTGATTTTTCAACAATAACAATGCCTATTTATAATGATGAAGAGATTGGCCACAACAACAGATTAATATGCGATGAAATGCATTAAAATAGGCATGCTTTAGCATTGGAATATCAGCAATTGATTGAGAAATTGACAGATGAGCAAAAGTCAGTGTATAAAAAAATAATAGCATCTGTGAATGAAAACAAGGGTGAATTTTTCTTTTCATGCGATTTTGGTGGAATGGGTAAAATTTTTATTTGGAAGACTTTGTCTACTTTCATAAGATCTAAAGGAGATATTGTGTTGACAATTGCATCTAGTGAAAATGCATTACTTTTGTTACCAGGTGAAAGAACTTCTCATTCAAGATTTGCAATTCCACTAAATATAACTTAAGACTCAATATGTAATATCCAGCAAGGTACTCCTTTAGCAAATTTAATTATCAAGACAAAGTTGATTATCTGGGATGAGGCACCAATGATGCATAGATATTGTTTTGAAGCTCTTGATAAAACATTAAGAGATATTCTTAGCTTCAAAGATTCATCAAATTCACAAAGACTATTTAGAAGTAAAATTATTATCCTCGGAGGAGACTTAAGACAAATATTACCTGTCATCCCAAAAGGTACTAGACAAGATATTGTTAATGCAACTCTTAATTCTTCATATTTATGGCCTCATTATCAACTATTGAGACTAATAAAGAATATGAGATTGCAAGGTAATGAGATAGGTACACATCCGGATGAGTTGAAAGATTTTTCAAATTGGATTTTAGTTGTTGGCGATGGAAGGATTGAAAGTTCATTTGATAGAATAGAAAACGTTTCTATACAAAATGATCTTATAATAAAAGAGTCTATTAATCCAGTATCAGCTATTGTGGAAAGTATGTATCTAGATTTCATCAATCATTGCAATGATCTAGGATATCTACAACAAGCAACCATTCTTGCTCCAACTCTTGATATGGTGGAATCAATTAATCAATAGATGATTTAGCTCAATCATAATTCTGAAAAATTATATTTGAGTTCTGATAAAATTTATAGCTCTGATCATACTTATTTAGCTTTGGAACATATACATACATCAAAATTTTTGAATACTATTAAATGTTTCAGAGTTTCAAATCATGCTATCACTTTAAAGGTTGGGATTTCAGTGATGTTATTAAGAAATATTGATTAGACAACATGATTGTGTAATGGAATAAGGTTGATTGTTACTAAACTTGAAAATCAGGTAATTGAAGCCAAAGTTTTATCTGGACAGATGCTTGGACAAAAAGTGTTTATTCCAAGAATGACTTTAACAACATCTGATGCAAGAATTCATTCAAGTTTCAAAGAATACAACTTTCAATTACTGTGTCTCTTTCCATTGACAATCAACAAAAGTCAAGGACAGTCTCTATCTCATGTGGGATTATTTTTAAAAAATCCAGTATTTACACATGGACAACTGTTTGTAGCTCTTTCCAGAGTAATAAGTAGAAAGGGATTAAAAATATTGGTTTATGGTGAAGATGGACAAATAACAAATGAAGCTACAAATATAGTGTATAAAGAAGTTTTTCAAAATTTGATCTGATACTCAGTGTATTTTTGGAGATTTATCTACCATTATTGATTTGAATGTGGTTGAATCAGAATATGAAAAAGATCTTTGCATATTAATGTAATGCGACACCCCAACAAACAAAGGATGATTGCGAATGTAATAAAATCTTTATCATCTCATTGCTTACACTTAATAGATGTTCATTTAATGTATTCATTTTGATTATAATTTTTTTTAATGAAATATTACAGGAGAAAAATATTGGATCCAATATGTGTCATCAATGCCAGAGGAACGACTAAAGATCCGTTGTTAGGTGCATCAAGTGTAAAACAATGTATTTTTTTGTTTCTTAAATTACCAAATGGTACTGTAAAATTTGAATAACTATATTGTTGTTTGTATTTGTTTATGCGAGTAACTTTGTCCGACAACTATCAGTACAAATCGATGACATTTTACATTACTGAAATAAAAAATATCAACTTTGTCATCCACCATAAACTCTCTCTCCTATTGTCTAAATACATGAATAAAGTCTTAACCATTTACATGGATATTATCAGTAAATTGAACACAAAATAAGAAAAAATTTCAGACAGGAGGTATATTTTTCATTTTGTTCTGCTAAATCATTATAATAATTCTAAAACAGTATGAAGATGAACAAAAAACTCTTTTGTAAAATTTTTACAAAGACTGACAAAAGTATTACCAACCTCGGATGGTCATCTTCTGATTACCTCAAAAAGTTCGTTAGACCTATGAACGTCATCATTAGCCTGGAAAGATACTTCCAGTTGAAAATCAATAAAAACAGACAAAGCTTTAAGAAAGTTGAAAATTGGATCTTAACCATAATAAAGAATACAAATATTGCAAGAAATTTACTAATGGGTTATTAATTTTATTAATGCCCAATTAAATTTATTAATGTACAGTTAGCCTTCCAAACATTAACTACCATGTCACAACTCACATGCATGGTCATGTGATTTATTGCATAACAGGTAAACAAAACAAAACACCAATAACAACAAAAAAGTTTAGGTTTGAAAAACAAAGAGATAATTCGACCCTAAACTTGACACTAAATTATAACTTTGACCTTAAACTTTGATAGTGCACAAATAGGACCTTTAACTATTCAAAACCTGAACAAATATGACCTCCGATTTTGCAACTCCATGCGTGAGTCTCACTCGTGCCTACGTGAAAGGTAATCCAATCACACGGTGTCACATTGTTAAAAGGGCTGACTTGGAGAGAGGTCATATTTGTGCAGTTTTGAATAGTTAAAGGTCATATTTGTGCACTGTCAAAGTTTTGCTTTTTGTGTTAAAACGTCATTTTTATTCTTCTTCTTCTTCTTCTTCTTCTTCTTCTTCTTCTTCTTATTATTATTATTATTATTATTATTATTATTATTATTATTATTATTATTATTATTATTATTATTATTTCTAGAGCAGCAACACCTAACTTTTTTTTAATTTTAAAAATTATTATTATTATTATTATTTTGTTTATTTCTATAGTAGCAGCACCTAACTTTTTTTTAATTAAAAAAAATAGCCACTAGCAAGGGTCGAACCCACGCAGTAGGCTGAAGGAAGCACCCAAGAAAAGCAAATAACACCACTGGGCTATCTAAGTGCCTTGTTTCATGTGGTTCAACATTAATATACGTACATAAATATACATTTTCTATCTTATATATATACAACATAATTTTTTTATCAAGGGGGTTCGGGTGAACCCCATGGCAACCGCGTAGGTCCGTCCCTCGTTAATTTAATAACGTTTAATAACGTTAATTTAATAACATTTTAATTGCATTAATTTGATAACGTTAATTTAATATACTACTACTACTATCCTTAATAACATTAATTTAATAACGTTTTATTAAAACAATAATTTTTTTTATTATTAGTATAGTTTCATCTTTAATTTAATATTTAAATAAATAATATTTAGATATATTATATAACTTAAATTCGTCCTTTGCTTTATAATATATATACATATCCGAGCGATTTTTTCGTATGAGGCTGACCCGCCTAATTAATAAATCTTCAATATTGCTCTTTTTTCGCAATGACAAAAGAAATTAGATGCCATTTTCATCTTTGAACCAAAAATAATGAAAAAGTAATAGTGAAAAGTCATTTAAAGGTCATATTTGTGCAGTTTTGAATAGTTAAAGGTTATATTTGTGCACTGTCAAAGTTTAGGGTTATATTTATGTATTATGCTCTTAGATTTTAAGCTGGACGCGCTCAATTTTGCGTGATGAACATGCATTTTGCCACGTAGAATCGGAGGTCATATTTGTACAGTTTTAAATAGTTAAAGGTCATATTTGTGCACTATCAAAGTTTAAGATCAAAATTATAATTTGATGTCAAGTTTAATGTCATATTTATGTATTATCTCAAAAACAAAATGAGCCTAAAATAGTTCACAAAAGTTGTCATTTCAGACATGTAGTCAAGTACTAACTAGAGTCTAGGCCAATATCGTTAAGATGTATGAAAAATAACTCACCATGCATTCTATTTCACCAACAGAAAATAAACCATCCTTGGTTACTTCTGCATACATGAATAAGTCACAAGCCAGAATACTAACATATTTCGGCAATGGGATTCTTTAAGACCTTTTCTTAATCATGTAGGATTATTAAGACTATTAGAAAAACTAACTAAATAACTGGAAAGATCTCCACAAAATACTGACCATTGCTCTTTACATTCCGGTGCTTTAGTATAGCTCCTTCGATATCTCTGTAACCACGATTCATACAAGTTGTTGTGCGCCAATCTAAAGGGACAAGAAACTGAGTAAGCTATATTAAATAAAATCTGGTTCTAAAGTTTCTGCACGTGCACCAGCGAAAGGTCAAGACAAACTACTCACTTTTGTGATGTTAAACATCGTGGAGGAAGTTGCAACCTTATATACATGAATTGGGCTGACTCAATAACCTTAGCCACCTTAAACATTTAGAAGAAAAAAAGTTTGGACAGTGATTTATATTCCTATTAAGAATCTTACATCCTTGTTGTTTTCTTTAATATCATGTCCTTACTAAAATGATCATGATCGGTGACCAGACAACAACGTTCCTCACTGTTAACTTTAAAAGGCTCATCTCTAGAAAAGCATGCAAGCCCTTCTACTAGATAAGGGTACCCCTCCTTTCTGGGTTGATAAACTTTAGATGTTGCGAGGAGACCAGTGAAACCTTCTTTTGCCGAAATTGGCAGAGCTACCTCATTGCTAAAAAGCAAATTTTACACGGCAAAAGGTTGCAACGCCTGCACAAATAGACATAGATTCATATCATTTATTTATTATCTACATTGATCTACTTTAGATATACCAAGTTTTAAATGAGATGTTAAAAATTATACAAAAAAATAAATTCATTAAGTTCACCAAGCATTGCTTAGCCTTGTGGACCACTCATTATCTGCAATCCACAAGATTCTATTATTTTATTTCCAATCCATCAGACTTAAGACTCTCTATGTTTCATCAACTTCAACAGCACTCGACAAGTTCTTTGTAGAAGGAAAAAAATAAAAAGGAAAAAATGAGTAATCTTTATCAAAAATCACCCTTTTCTCTCTCTCTCTCTCTAATTGCTCAAAAACTTCAGAAAAAGTTGATTACGGTTTCAAAAGTTCTATCTATATATCCCCTACTATTCCATACAGATTTACTATTATCCAAGTAAGTCACATTTCTTGATTCCAATTCTCTCCAATTTTCCGTGATAATAATTATTATTAGAATAACTATTTGAGAAATCAACTCAAGATTTGACTAGACCCATCAAACAAGAAACAACAAAGACCACATAAAAAAAGACTTACTCAAATAGTCAGCAATTGCAGGTCCGTTTAGCAGCCCAAGCAATTGTCCTTGTCATTGAAGGTCTGTTTGGTATATCCAGTTGTCTGTGATTGAACCACCAACATATGTCCTTGATAATTGTCGGTTCGACAAGTATGATAAGTGTAAATATGATTTTTATTTCGTACCGATGAGCAAGACATTTGCTAGAAGCCTCCCCATTTACAACTAATATTCACCATTTTCAGAAAAAATAATTAATTAACACATGCAAAAAAAGTAATTAACTCATAAAAAAATTATCCATCAAATTTACACTGAAGAAAATATTTTTTTTGTTTTAAAATTAAAAAATATCAACTCATACTCATAGATCAATGTCAATCATTCTAATATTCAAAATCCAAAAAAATTATAGTAAACACAAGCACTTTGAAACTTTCAAGACATGCAGAACAAAACTACTTCTCTTAATATAACTTTACAAAATTAACACTTTAGAAATATTTAAAAGAGATTTATAAATTTCATTTTTTATACACATAGAGACAATGAAATATCTCAATATCGATGTATTTACATCAATACAACTCAATATACACAGTGTCTTCTCATATATTGAACCTAGGGATAAAAGCGTATACAAAGCATAACACTACTTAAGAAAAAGTAGAAATGTTGTTTCTGTTGTTTCTAATAAACCCCAAGCTCAGGACAAATGTTGTTTCTGTTGTTTCTAATAAACCCCAAGCTTAGGACATCGTTTCACCCGTACAACAATAAAAATCAAGGATTTTCATATACTGTATTTAATCTTTTTTCAACTTCTTCATATAAAGCAGATAAGTAATTTACCTCTAATTAGAAAATTCAACACAAAAAATTCTTTCACGGAGAAGATCTCTACAACTAGATTGATCATCTGGATCAAATACAAAAATATAAACTAGATTTTTACACATAGATATAGACAAGCCATAATTCGTTAAACTTCAATTTCTGCTTGACAAGCACTTGCTTCATATTCACCCAAAAAGAATTTTCAATATTTGATCAACAAACAAACTTAAATTATTCAACAATAACATACTCAGTGTATTCTCAACTAGTGAAGTCTGGGTACAAGCTTAAATCATTAATACTAAAATAAAAGTACGAACTGAAAGAGTGTTTTTTTTTTTTTTTCACTGAGAACACAGTGTTCTTTTTGGAAACATGGTAAAGTCACCTGAGCTTTCTAGAAGTAAGATACAATGTAGTGTCCTTAGATATTTTGTACTTATATTTTTAATATTTAATTAGTTTGGGACTTTTGAATTTGACCACAATACTTTTAAAATTTACAATTAACTTTAAATATAAATAATAAAAAAAGTTGGATAGTTATGGAGTTATATTATACAATATCATAAAATTGAAATAATTATTGAAAATAGTTATTTTATGTTTTTCAAGATATATAATTAGCTTTCGATATATTCAACAATTAAATATAATTAATGTGGATTTGTTTTAATTACTTTGTAAGAGTAATAATTTTTATAAAGTTAAAGTGTATATTTATGTTAATTTTCATTAAATAGAATGGTTTCAATAATTTCTAATTCCTTATTCTCAATTTATGTCATTGATTTATATGTATTATCTTTATTTATAAATCATCTCTTATAGGTCAAAATAAGATTTAAGAATTGTTATATTAAATATAAATTGTATTTTTAGAATACATTTATGATAATTGTTAAATTTAACATATATCTACTTATTAATTAACTTATTCCATTAACTATAAAAAATATAATGTTTTAATATAAATTAATAAGTAATAAAAACTATATACCATACTTAATTTGCTATGCATTAGAATGCTTCATAATGAACTTGAAAATAAAATATTTACAATAAAATTACAAAGGTTATACTCACACATTAAAATTACTAATCTAATTGCATTTTTAAAGTAGAGTTAGCTAAAAAGTATCAAATATTTAATAAGAATTTAACCTTATTTTTTCATTTAATAGTAAATTAAATACCCATCTTTTATGTAATACGAAAACATATCAACTAAACTGTATTAATGAATATTGTACAATTAAATATGTATTTTATATGATCATTTGAATTTTTATTTATTCATATCAACTTAGTTAAGGTTGGATTGGTGATAGATTAGACATATTAAATAATAATATAATAATAATATTAATTTACTATATAATAATTTTACAGTTTTATACAAAAACTCGATATCTGAAACAAATATTTAGTAATACATTTAGGTGGGCGAGGGGTATGCGGAAACGGAAGAAATGAATAATAAGAATATATTTTTGTCAATTAGATTTAAGTAGCCGTTACTCAGGTTTCTGAACGTATCTCTCTCTAAACTAAACAATCAACAACAGCAACCCTGAAAAATCAAATCTTTCTATATTTGATTTCACTTTACTACTTCCATTTTCTTCTTCTTCTTCGCAGTAAGGTAAGTCTTTCCATTTGCTGTTTACTACCTGGCTTTCCTTTCATTACTACTTTTTTTTTCATTGAAATGACAAAATATTTTTTTTTTTTTTTTTTTTTTTAAATTTTGGATGTAATGGAAAAATCTTCTTGTTTAAAAATCAATTCGTGGGTTTTGGTTTTCTTTTTGCTTTGCTTTAGTGATTTCTTGCTTAAGGAGCTCAAGAAACTGATTTCTTCATCTGGATATGCTTTGCTTTAGTGATTTCTTGCTTAAGGAGCTCAAGAAACTTGTTACTTCATCTGGAATTTCCTTTGATTTTTATTTTTTCCCCCTGAAATTAGAGATGATGATTACCAAATCATCTTTCACAAATTAACTGTTTGATTGTTTAAATTTTTGACATTTTCTTGATTAAATCATGGGTTTTGGGTTTTTTTTATGCTTTGGTTTAGTGGTTTAACCCTCATGGAGTTTAAGTTGGCTCTATAACTGTTTTTTTTCTCTAGTTTCTAAACTTTTAGTTTATGGTTTGATAATTTCATGTTAAGAATGGGTTTTTGTTTTGATGATTTTAGTCATGGGCCCAGTAATTGTAGTCTGGTTCGTAGTGTTGTGGCTGTAGTTTGGGGCTAGTGGTGTTGGCTTTTTTGCATCCCGTACTAGTTTACTATACACTTATTTTTGTGTTTGTTATACTGTTAGTTTGTTTTGTGTACCATACTAGTTTATATGCGCTTACCTTTTATATTTGTTATACTGTTATTGGTTCTAAGCCGGAGGTCTATCGGAAACAGCCTCTCTACTTCTCTTGAGGTAGTGGTATGGTCTGCGTACACTCTACCCTCTCCAGACCTCACTAGGTGGGAATACACTGGGTATGTTGTTGTTGTTGTTGTTGTAGTGATTTATAATGATTCGATTACAGTAAATTATGCTTTATTTTTTCTATTTTCTTGAATTTTAGTTGGTGATTTTGGTAATGGTTTGATATTTCATGTTAAGAATGTGTTCTTGATTTGGTGATACTTTCAGTCTTGGGCCCATAATTGTATTTTACTACTGTTTAGTGATTTATAATGATTCAATTACAATAAATTATGCGTTTTTTCTATTTTCTTGAATTTTAGTTGGTGATTTTGGTGTATGATTTGATATTTCCTTTTTAATAATGTGTTCTTAATTTGATGATTTCAGTTATTGGCCCAATAGTTTTATTTATGACTGTTCAATGATTTATAATGATTTCTGTTATACTATATTATTTTTGAATAGGATTGTAGAGTTCACAAAGATGGTGATACGCACACCATTGTCCAAGACTGCAAGCACACCTTCTCGTTTCCCAAACAGTAGAAGGACAACCCCGTCGCGTACTCCTGGAGGAGTTGCAAGGATTAGTGAAGAAAAAATCCTTGTCACAATTCGTGTTAGGCCTCTTACCCCGAAAGAACAAGCGGCCTATGATCTTGTTGCCTGGGATTTCCCAGACGAACAATCAATCATCTCCAAGAAACTAATCCATGAACGACATGCTGGTCCTTATTCATTTGGTTAGTTAATTAAATGTGAATTACTTCTTGTTGTAGGTTCTGATTTTAGAATTTTGTCTGCTTATTATTATTTATTCTGTGCCAGATTATGTCTTCGACCCGACATGTTCAACTAGCAAGGTCTATGAACAAGGAGCTAAAGATGTTGCTCTCTCTGCTCTAAATGGGATAAATGGTAGAACCACTGTACATTTTATTTTAGGATCTAATATACATCGTTTGGTTTATTGTTTGAACTGAGGAGACCATTCAATTAATCTCACACCTCTTTTGCAGCAACAATATTTGCATATGGGCAGACAAGTAGTGGGAAGACATTTACAATGAGGGGAATAACCGAAAGTGCTGTTAACGACATTTATGAGCACATCAAATTTGTACGTCTTACTTTCTCCACAATCTTTGGTTTTTCTATGATTGAGAATTGTGGTTTTGATATCTGGATGCTTTTCCTTTTTTGTGCATTACAGACTACGGACAGGGACTTTGTGCTGAAATTTTCTGCTATAGAAATATATAATGAGACAGTAGTAGACCTCTTGAATCGTGAGGCTGGCTCACTACGCCTGTTGGATGATCCAGAGGTAAACAAATGCCTTAGTTAATGAGTTCAAGTTTCTTTACTAGAATTTCCTTAAAAATAAATCTTTCCTGAAATTTTTGTCTCTGACTGCAGAAAGGTATTATTGTGGAGAAACTAGCTGAGGAGATTGTAAAGGATGGCCAACACCTTAGGACCTTAATTGGTACCTGTGAAGGTAAGTTACATATTTTTGGTTCAACAGAATATTCTTTAATGATACACTATTGCTTTATCGTATGATATCATAGAAGAATGTAGACTTTGAAACCGCAGTATCTATATTTTTAAGTCCAGGATTTTTCTCTTACCTAGTGGTTGAAGATACTTGTTACTTGCTGCAGCCCAGAGACAAATGGGTGAAACTGCTCTAAATGATAAAAGCTCAAGATCTCACCAGATAATCAAGCTGGTAAAAGATTCTGGTCTCTTTCCTACTAAGTATAAAAGTATTTGACACGATAAAGTTTCTTCTGCACATTTGATATGGGATACGAAAAATACATTGAATAGATAGGGATCCGAGGATGTGTAGGCCAGAAAATTAAAGTTGAATTAAATCATCATTTTGAAGTTCTTGTTATTTTACTTGGTTAAACCACTTGAACTATGTTTTATATGCTAGTTGAAGAGAGCAAATCTAATCTACCCAATAACTAGCTCCTTAACTATTAACCAAGATGCCAAGTAATTGTTCCTTAACTATTAACCAAGATGCCAAGTAATTGTTGTATGTGGCTGCTGCATCTTTCAATGCTGGGACCTGACTTCTAAGGTGGCATCACAGCATTCCTTTATAGTATAATAAATGTCATATTGGTAATCTCATGACATATATGTATTTTATCTCCTTCCGTACACATTGCTTTTACATGAGTTGTAGCCCCCTATCCATACAGCTGGCATCTCAAAGTGGCATCACAACAATGCTAATAATCAATGTTGGTGATTTATATGGAACATTCTTCATAGTACTAGCAATAAATGTTGTGTTTGTACTGTTATGATGTATTATGTATCTTACCTCCTCCCATCCATATTGTTTTTACATGAGTTATAGCACCACCCTACCATACAGCTGATGTATTGACCTTTTGTTCAGACCATTGAGAGCAGCATCCGGGAAAACTCAGGGCGAGTGAAATCTTTCTTAGCAGCTCTGGTGAGGACCTCACATACCTTCTACTATATATTTATAATGCCATTAATTAAATGCCAATATATGATACTCTTAATACTGTAGAACCTTGTGGATCTTGCTGGGAGCGAGCGTGCCTTGCAAACAAGTGCAGATGGTACAAGGTTAAAAGAAGGTAGCCATATCAACCGGAGTTTGCTGACACTGACCACTGTGATCAGAAAATTAAGGTAATTGAGAATACAGCAGTATTCTTTTCCCTTTTCTTCCACCCAAATACCATGGTATCAGTTACTTGGTAAAGTTTTTGCTACTTAGAAGAAAGTGATCACATTGCTTTCCTTTCACGCTATTGTAACCACATCTCTTGTTCTCGTTTTTCTGTATTATTTGCATATGCGATAATGGTACTGCTTTTAGTGGCTTGCCATTGCTGTCGGTGATAAATCTTTCATGAATCATATCGTGTTACGACCTAGCATTCTTGCTACTTTTAAGAACAATTCATTTGATAACAAATCAGTTAGTAGCCTTGGGACATTACTTTTTGAATTTCATTTGCAGTGGTGGAAAGAGTGGTCATATTCCCTACAGAGATTCAAAATTGACGAGGATATTGCAGCCTTCACTAGGTGGAAATTCCAGAACAGCAATTGTTTGCACTATGAGTCCTGCTTTAAGCCATGTGGAGCAATCACGCAACACTCTGTGCTTTGCAACAAGTGCCAAAGAAGTCACAACCACAGCCCAAGTAAACATGGTATGAGATTAGTGGTTAATTCGAAAGCTACTAGTGACTTTTAAGGAACTGTGTCATATTACTATTTCTCCCTGTTTTCTTCCCCTTAAAATTAAATACAATCAAATCTCTCATAACAATAAACAATTTAAGGGGCTGTTGGTCACAGACTAGTTATGTTGAGATTATATTACGGAGATTGTTGTACGGTTGATACCAAATAATATTGGTGTGTAAATTTTACTTGCTTTAAGAGATTTTTTGTCTAGTTACTAATATCGATGTATATACCTTATCAAAGAAAAAAAACAAATATCCATGTATAGCTAATAATTTCTGATCTCATATTCTAAAAGCCATAAAATAATACATAAATTCTCGCATAACTTATGTGGTATGAGCAAATACAGATTTTAATGAGGCCAGCCTAATGTTGTATTAAATTGTGCAGTGGAGTTTTTCTCTGCAACTGTAAACCAAAACCCCCTACCAAATCTCATACAATAAACAGTTTAAGGGGCTTTTGGTCACATACTAGTTATGTTGATATTATATTTCGGAGGTTGTTGTACGGTTTAATACCAACGAATACTGGTGTGTGAATTTTACTTGTTTTAAGAGATTTTTTTTCTAGTTACTAATATCGATGTATATACCTTATCAAAGAAAAAAAAACAAATATCCATGTAAAGCTAATAATTTCTGATCTCATATTCTAAAAGCCATAAAATAATACATAAATTCTCACATAACTTATGTGGTATGAGCAAATACAGATTTTAATGAGGCCTTCCTAATGTTGTATTAAATTATGCAGTGGAGTTTTCCTCTGCAACTGTAAACCAAAACCCCCTACCTGGTTGTTAAACCAACAAATTATCTCATCGAGTAAATTAAGTCTGTAAAAAGTGGATTTTCTTTCAGAGTGGATATAGTCCAAACAACTTCTATCGTACGTACCGTTGCTTTTTGTTTAGTTACTTTTATCCATGTACTGGCAATGCCTGTGCTCTTATCCATATTCTATTAGGCATACAATAATACACATACACAGATTGTTGTATTACTTAGATGTGTAATAGCACATGCGGACTTTAATGAGTCCAACCAAATGGTTCATAGCTATGTAGCGGTTGATTTCCTCTGCAACTGTTACCAAACAATGCCCAAGTGATTGACTTATACCTACAAGTTATGTCGTGAGTAAATTAAATCTGTAAAATGTGGATTTGCTTTTGGAGTAGATGTGACCTCTAAACAACTTAGGTAATAGATACCGTTTCTGTACTCTTCTGAGCGTGCATTACAATAAAAATCAGGGAGTCTTTATTCCACTATACTTATTCTGCTTAGTAATTCTACAGTTCAAAGACCTTCATATTTGACTCCTTTCTTGTTTTACTTTACTTCTCCAGGTTGTTGCCGAGAAGCAATTGCTGAAGCATTTACGAAAGGAAGTTTCCAGACTTGAAGCAGAGCTCCGAAGTCCTGACCCTTCAGCCTCTCCATGTTTAAGATCTCTACTAATCGAGAAGGAACAGAAAATCCAACAGGTACCACTAATACTTTCTAGTATAATTGCATTTCCAGCATCATTTTTTCTATTACTGAAGGGGACAAGAAGCAGGATACTAGTACCACTAAGCTATTGATACACAAGCGCTTCTAGTATCAAAACTTTTGTCATATTCTGAAGTTATTACTTTTGGCATCTATTAGCCATGTACTGGTTCTCATTTCAATGTGTCAAGAGTTACTTTTTTATTGCATATAAAGAGATAGAGAGTAGAAGATGGGAAAAGAATCGTATGTTATTGATTGACTGACTTTTGGTTTTCAGTATCTGTACAAGACTATATATAAGACCTATATCAACAAGGATAGACTTGAAGTTACAACAACTATAAGAACTCTACAACAACTAGGGTCTAGTAATTATCCGTTATTACGCCCCCGCAAGTTGGTGGTGTCAACTACACCCAACTTGGAAAAATGCTTGACAAAAGAGACTCTTGGAAGTGGTTTGGTCAGTATATCTGCCACTTGATCAGCCGAGTGAAGGTGTTGAACTGCGATATCCTTGTTTTGAACTTGTTCACGAACAAAATGAAAATCAATAGCAATATGCTTCATCCGACTATGGAACACCGGGTTGGCACAAATGTAGGTGGTGCTAACATTGTCACAAAATATCCGAGGAATGTCTGAGATACGAAACCGAAGCTCATGGAGTAATAAACTTGTTAGCTAATTGGTCTCAGAAACAGTAGCAGCGACAGCCCGATATTCTGCTTCTGTGGAGGAACGGGAGACAGATCTTTGCTTTTTAGAGGACCATGATATCGGAGAGCTGCCAAGGTAAACAACATAACCTGTGGTGGAGGTTCGATCAAGAGAATCTCCAGCCCAGTCAGAATTTGAATAAGCTAGAAGACGGTGATCATGTTCTTTGGCAATCCGGAGGCCAAATGAGGATGTTTGGTGTAGATACCGAAGGAGACGTTTCATGGCTGTCCAATAAGATATAAAGGGCTGGTGCATAGACTTTGAGAGTTGGCTGACAACAAATGCTATGTCCGGACATCATGTTCTTTGGCAATCCGTAGGCCAAATGAGGATGTTTGGTGTAGATACCGAAGGAGACGTTTCATGGCTGTCCAATAAGATATAAAGGGCTGGTGCATAAACTGTGAGAGTTTGCTGACAACAAATGCTATGTCCGGACGTGTAAAAGAAAGGTAATGAAGTTTACCGATGATCCGCCTATAAAGAGAGCCATCAACTAGAGAATCTTCCACGGACTCTGGGAAATAGTTGAAGCCATTGGTGTTGGAACACCTTTGCAATTTTGCATATTAACTTCTTGCAAAAGATCTGTAATGTACTTCTGTTGAGACAACAAATATTAACTTCTTGCAAAAGATCTGTAATGTACTTCTGTTGAGACAACAAAAGACCACCAGGATAAGACAATACTTCAACACCAAGGAAATAATGAAGTGGACCAAGATCCTTCAGCGAGAATCGGGTTGCAAGATATTATCAGTGATGCTTTGAACACCACGAATCTGATTACCAGTAATAATTATGTCATCAACATATACTAGGACATAAACAATAAACTCAAAATTCTGCAGGATGAACAATGAAGAATCAGATTGGGACTTAATAAACCCCAAAGTAACCCAATAATTTTTGAGTTTGGTGTACCAGGCCATGGGGTCCTGTTTGAGTCCATAAATAGCTTTTTGCAGCTTGCAAAGATGCGTCGGATTTGCAGAAGATTCGAAACCAGGTGGTTGGCGCATATAGACTTCCTCATCAAGACGACCTTGCAGGAAGGCATTAGTGATATCAAGTTGACGAATGGGCCAACTTTATTGTGTTGCAATCGCAAGAACTATTCGAACAGTTGCTGGCTTTACCACAGGAAGTGCATTGGAAGTCAAGGCTAGGTCGTTGTGTGAATCCTTTGGCAACCAAGCGAGCTTTGAACCTGTCAACAGAACCATCAGGATGATATTTAACCCGAAAAAGCCACTTACAATCCACCACATTTTTCGAAGGATCACATGGTACCAACTCTCATGTACGGTTCCGAACTAATGCATCAAATTCATTTTTCATAGCTTCACGCCAATGTGGGACTTGTTGAGCTTTCTTCTTAAAGGTTCTAGGCAGGGAGGAAGTGGTTTGAACAACAGTGTGGAATTGCTTAGGCTTAAGGCTATTAGTCTTAGATCGAGTAATCATGTAATGAGTGGGCGTTGATGTAGAGCTAGGGGCAACAAGAGAAGGTTGTGGGGCCACGGGAGATGGGACAGGTGACGAGAAAGAGGGTTGTACTATAGGGTTCTGGGTCAAAGGACCAGTAGACTTATTTCGACGTTGGTAAGTGATTATTGTGGATTGCGGCTGCGTATTTAAATGGGGAGAAGAATGAACTGGTGAGGCCAAAACATTTGGTTCAGGTGAATTGCGGCTGGAAACTGAATTTTGTATGGTGAGGGAAGGGGGGAGTGGAGATGCTTGAGAAGAAGTAGCAGATATGGGAGAAATTGAATTACCTGAGATGGTGGTTCCTGTTGGGGTAGAGGAGATGGGTGAGTACGTGTCCACGGGTTGCTGCACAATTTGAGTGGGAAGCTCATAAGAATCATGTGAATATTGAGTATTATCCTGCGGCTGCTGTTCAATTAAACAAATCTCCGAAGACACATTTTTATTTTGTGTTTGTCAAATAAGAAAAAATATTTTCGAACGAAAACTGGTTTTCTAAAAATAAAACGTCACGAGAAAAATATATTTTGAAAGTTAAAGGATCAAAACATTGGTGGCAGTAATGTTTATTCGAAAATCCTAAATAAACACATGGTGTCGAACGAGGCTCGAGTTTGTTTTTGGCATATGTTTTGACCCATGGATAACATAAGCAACCAAATACTTTAACGGAGTCATACTTGGGCATAGTTTGAAATAAAATTTCAAAGGGGCTCTTATGCTGAAGATTCGGTGTAGTTAGCCTATTTATAAGATAAACCGCTTGTTGACAGGCAAAACTCCAAAAATGTGAGGGTAAAGATGCTTGGTGCAACAAGGTTCTAGCAGTTTCAATAACATGCCGGTGTCGTCTTTCGACTAGAGCAACTCTCTGTGGAATATATGAGGGGGTGACACTCAGTGTTCTATGCTATGTGCTTTGAGATACGACTATAGACTCTGAAATTCGCCACCACCATCAGTGTAAAAAGATTGAATTTTGGTGTTGAATTTGTGTTCAAGCAATGGATGTAGATTTTGGAAAACTTCCAAAGTTTCATTTTTTTATTTTAAAGTGAACAACCACATGCATTTTGAAAATTGATCAACAAATAACACATAATATCTTTTCTTATCAATTGACAAAAAAAGGCAATGAAACCTGTGCATTTTCTGAAAAAGGATTTGCAAGGGCTTATTGCTTCGCAATGAATTTTCTGAAAAAGGCAACTTGTGCATTTTATTTGAATAACAAGAATTACAAATGGAGCTAGCTTTAGGATATGAAACAGGAAGGGAAAATTTAATCAACATAGTATCTAAAATGCGACGATTAGGATGTGCCACAGGTGAATTAGAACAGCCACATTGCATTTAGGAGAACGATGTGTGCAGCCCGGTGGCCACTCATACAACCCATCTTTATTCTGCCCTCGAACTAGAGATGCCCCCGTACTCAGATCCTTCACAAAATAATGGAAAGGAAAAAATTCAATACAGGAATGATTATCATGACAAAACTTAGAAACAGAAATAAGATTATTTTTAATGACAGGGGAGCATAAGGTATTGAGAAGTTTGAAATGATGATTTGATGCATTTATGTTAGCGTTACCGGTATGGGATATTGGAATGGTGATACCATTGCCCTTAGTTATCTCTTTGGTGTCGTGGTAGTCATGTACAGTGGCTAGGTTTTGAGTATCAGATGCAATATGATAAGTGGCTCCACTGTCGACGATCCAAGGGGACTGTTGAGAAGGAAAACGAGCAGTAAAGTTTGTCCGGGCTTGCAGATGGTTATGTAACTGCGATCTGCAGACTTTAGCGGAATGACCTACGCGATCACATAGTTGGCAGCAAAGGTTTTTGTCAGAGGGCTGCTGCTGGTTGTTTCTTCGTGGGTGTTGTGCTTGCCGTTGCTGATTATTGGTAGGAGAGTGCCATTGCTGATTGTTGGCAGGAGGGTTCACACCTGGACGACGGTTGCTGGAGTAATTGTTGTTGCTCTGGCGAGAAGGAGATGAGCTAGTCTTTTGTGCTATAGCAACAGTAATAGGAGTTGATAGCGTCTTCTTGTCTTCCTCATGTTTGAGGAAAAACTCATAATCTAGAAGCTTTTCATAAAGCTCTTCATATGAAATAGGAGAATCACGAGCACGAATGACAATAGAGAGTTCTCGAAATTCAGATCTGAGTTCACTGGGAATTTTCACAATGAGTTCCGGGTTTGATACCGGTGCACCAGCAGTTGCAAGTTCATCACAAAGTGATCGAACTTGATGAAGATAATCTGTGACTGGACGACAATCTTTAGTAAGGCGGGCCAATCGATCTTGTAAGCTGAAAATTATTGTTTGAGATTTGTTCGCATATGCAGTATGCAAAGCATCCCAGGCAGCTTTGGCGGAGACTGCAACAGCAACAATGGGGGCAAGCATAGGATCAACAGAGGCTAAGATAGCATTTTGAATTAGTTGATCTTGGTGATACCAAGAAAGGAACTCAGGGTTATCAACGTCTTGATTGTTCTGAGAGATGGTGCAAGTGGGTGTAGGGATGGAGCCATTGAGTTTTTAGGATAAACCCCACGTACCTCAATTTAGAAATTTGATGGATGATTCTTGAAGCCTATGGTTTGGGGATTCCAAATCTTCAATCAGTTTCGAAAATCTACGGTTGAATCTTGAGTTATTTGGGTTTTAGTTTGAAACCCTAGAGAGTGTCCTTGTGAATTTTTTTAGAAAATATGAATAATATGGTCACTTGGGAGTAAAATCCCGTATTTAAGCTGATAAGGGGGTGGAAAATACCCAATATACCCTAAATGAGACGGAGTAAAATATAATTGGGAGTCCAATTTTATGGGCCACCGCGACGCGCCACTATCGTGGTGGCTCACTGGAAATTGACGAATGGGATTTTTAGGGTCACCGACGTGGAGCCATCACGTTGTCCCACTGGTTGGGACCTGGAACTTCAGCGCGATGCGCCACAATCGCGCTAGGCTACTGGAATTTGACAATTGTTAAATAGACCACCTCCGCGACGCGCCAAGCACCAAAATGACGGTGTTTTACGACTAGGACTTAAATTAGCCATAACATCTTGCCTGAGTATCGGATTTGGGCGAATCTTATATCGACAGAGAGCTCATTCAATTTCCTACACTACATAATTGATTAACATGGAAAATTTGCATAGGATTTATGGCTTTTGGATCATCTACACATAGAAATAACAGTTTTCGTTCTAGACCGAAATGCGGGGTGTTACAGTTCTGTCATGTTGAACTGAATTATGAGCAATGCTTATGATAGCTTTATCGTCACAGTATGTACTTTATTGGCAAACTCATAGGTCTTCTTAGTTCTTTCAAAAATCTGTTGAGCCACAATATTTCTCAAATTCCATGTGCCATGGATCGATACTCAGCCTTAGCACTAATGCGAGCCACCACGTTCTGCTTCTTACTCCTCCATTCACTAAATTTACCCAAATAAATGTACAATATCTGGACGTAGACCTTCTATTAATAGAAGAACCAGCCTAGTCCGCATTTGTATAAGCTTCAACACTTTTTGGCTTTTTCTTTTTAAAGAACAACCCTTTTCCAGGAGAACTCGGATACCTTAGGATTCGATACATAGCTTCTCGGTGTTCTTCTCATGGAGAATGCATGAACTGACTAACTAGGCTCTTACAGCAAAGGCAATATCAGGCCTAGTATATGACAAGTAAATCAACTTCCCTACCAATATCTTGTATCGGCCCCTATCAATTGATTTTCCATCATTCGCAAACTTTAGATTCGGGTCAATTGGAGTTTCAGCTAGTCTACAACCACTCATTCCCGTTTATTTTAACAACAACAACAACAAACCCAGTGTATTCCCACATAGTGAGGTCTGGGGAGGGTAAGTGTATGCAGTCCATACCTCTACCTCTAAAGAAGTAGAAAGACTATTTTTGATAGACCCCCGGCTCGAGACACGGAATATTAAACAAATTCATAGTAAAGCATGGAACAAGATGGCATAACATAAATACGACACCCACAAGTAATAGTAAACAGAGAAAAGTAAACAGATTCGTAATAAAGCATGAAACAAGGTATCATAACAAGAATAATACCCCCACCAAGTAATTCCCTACACTAGCGACCCAAATTGACCCTAGCCTTCTGCCCTAATTCGCGTCTTCCAGATCTTCCTATCTAAGGTCATGTCCTCAGTGAGCTGTAATTACTTCATATCCCGCCTAATCACCTCTCCCCAGTACTTCTTCAGCCTACCCCTACCCCGCCTAAAACCATCCAAAGCTAGCCTCTCATACCTACGAACCGGGGCATCCATACCCCTCCTGATCACATGTCCGAACCATTTTAATCGGACTTCCCGCATCTTATTCTCCACTGGAGTCATTTCAACCTTCTCCTTGATAGTCTCATTCCGAACTCTATCCCCCTTAGTCAGCCCACACATCCAACGTAACATCCGTATTTCCGCTACCTTCATTTTTTGAATGTGGGAGTTCTTAACTGGCCAATGCTCCGCTCCATACAATATGGCCGGACGGACTGCCACCCTGTAGAATTTGTCTTTAAGCTTGGGCGACACCTTCTTATCATACAACACCCCCAAAGCGAGCTTCCACTTCATCCATCCCGCCCCAATACGGTGCGAGACATCCTCGTCAATCTCACCGCTACCCTGAATCACGGACCCGAGAAACTTGAAACTATCCCTCTTACATACCACCTGTGATTCCAACTTCACTACCACCTCATTCTCCAGCCTCACGTCATTAAACTTGCATTCCAAATACTCTGTCTTGCTCCTACTCAACCTGAACCCTTTAGACTCAAGAGTTTGTCTCCACACCTCTAATTTATCATTCACACCCCCCGCGTCTCATCAATCAAAACTACATCATCTGCAAAAAGCATACACCAAGGCACCTCTCTTTGAATACGTTACGTCAACACATCCATCACCAAAGCAAACAAAAAGGGACTAGGAGTAGATCCCTGATGCAATCCTGTCAAGACAATGAAATGCTCTGAGTCTCCTCCCGCCGTCCTCACCTGAGTTTTAACTCCATCATACATGTCCTTAATTGTTCTGATATATGCCACCGAGACTCCACTCACCTCCAAGCATCTCCAAAGCACCTCCCTGGGGACTTTGTCGTATGCCTTCTCCAAGTCGATAAACACTATGTGCAGGTCCTTCTTCCTTTCCCTATACTGTTCCACCAGCTTCCGTACCAGATGAATTGCCTCCGTCATCAAGTGGCCAGGCATAAATCCAAATTGGTTCTCCGAAATAGACACTATCCGTCTCAGCCTCACCTCGACCACTCTCTCCCAAATCTTCAAAGAGTGACTCAATAACTTAATACCCCTATAGTTATTGCAACTCTGAATGTCATCCTTGTTCTTATAAAGAGGGATCATAGTACTCCACCTCCAAGCCTCGGGCATTTTCGCCGTCTTGAAAATTCCGTTAAATAATCCAGTCAACCACCTTAAACCAGCCTCGCCAGAAAACTTCCAAAAATCCACAGGTATCTCATCAGGCCCCGTCCCCGTACCCCTTCGCATCCTGCGAACAGCCTCTCTAACCTCCTCTACCTTAAAACGTCTACAAATCCCGACACTCTTCTGAGTGCTCCAGCTCCCCTAACACAATAGCTTTATCCCCTTCGTCATTCAAGAGCCTATGAAAATACGACTGCATCTATTCTTAATGTGACCGTCCTCTACCAACACTGTACCATCCTCCCCCTTAATGCACTTCACCTGATCGAGGTCGCGACCCTTCCTCTCCCTAGCCTTAGCGAGTCTAAACAACTTTTTTTCCCCTCCTTTCTCCTGTAACCCCGCATATAAGCTCTCAAATGCTGTCGTCTTAGCCGCCGTAACTGCTAACTTAGCCTCCTTCCTAGCTAACTTGTACTCTTTCCTGTTTACCCGCTTCTCTTCTTCGTCCTTACTCTCAACCAACTTAGCATTACGCCCTAATCTTAGTCTCCACTTTCTTCTTAACCTCTTCATTCCACCACCAATCCCCCCGATGATGCCCGGCCCGGCCCCTAGAAACACCTAACGCCTCACTAGCATCCTCCCTGATGCACCTAACCACCCTATCCCACATACTATCCACGTCCCCCCTACACTCCCACACCCTCATTCCCACCAACTTCTCTTCTATCTCCCACGCATTCACTGGCACTTAATTCTAGGTCTACACTCCTCACCCCTTCTCTTCCTATCCTTCTTTATACCCAAATCCATAACCAAAAGCCTATGCTGGGTCGAAAGATTCTCACTCGGGATGACCTTACAGTCCTTACACAACACCCTATCCCCTTTCCTAAGCAATAAAAAGTCAATTTGGGTCTTGGCTATCGCGCTTCGAAAGGTGATCAGGTGATCGTCCTTCTTCGGGAAGCCCGAGTTCACCACCACCAGCCCAAAGAACCTCGCAAAATCCAATAGAGTAGCCCCCTCTTTATTTCTTTCCCCAAAACCAAAACCACCATGCACATCACCAAAGCCTCCCGGTAACGCCCCGATGTGCCCATTGAAATCTCCTGCTACAACAATCTTCTCCGAGCTAGGCACGCCTCTCACCACCTCATCCAAAGCCTCCCGAAACCGCATCTTCTCCTCCCCATCCAAGCCCACTTGCGGCGCATAAGCACTACACACGTTCAGGGTAAACCCCCCAGTGACCAACTTAATAGTCATCAACCTATCGCTGATCCTCTTTACCTCTACTACCTGACCTCTAAGCTCTTCATCTACTAAGATGCCAACTCCATTCCTACGCCTCTCGCTCCTAGAGTACCAAAGCTTGTAACCATCCACATCACTAGCCTTAGACCCTACCCACTTGGTCTCTTGAACACACGCAATATTAATCCTCCTCTTTCTAAGAATCTTCACAAGTTCTATGGACTTACCCTGAAGAGTCCCTATATTCCAAGACCCAACCCTCAGCCTACCAACTCTATCAACACGTCTTTCTCTACCGCCCTTGAGGCCAAACCTTGGCCTCCCTCCCACCCCCGCCCCCACAACAGCCCCCCGCCCCAACCCCCTCGGACATAACCCTATCCAATCATCAATGCCCACAGCCACTAATACAAGAAAATATAAGAAAATATAAACAATGGTAGTAACAAAGCAGCAGCAGGAAATACAAGGCTCACACAAATTAGAAGAAATAATCAAGAAACAAAACTAAACTCAAATAGGGAGAAAAAACAAAACCAAGGTAAGGACAAAACTAACAGTAAGAAAAATAGAGCACACTAATGGCCTGGCACCAAGGACAGCCAAATAATAAGGAGCGGTGCAAGTCACGAATATACTACAGCAGACACGGAAGTAAGATACAAGAGATAGTACGATAAATAATATGAAGCAACATAAGAGGTTCAAAAACAGCAAGACAATAAAGACACCCTCAAAGCACACACTATATCCAAATTATAAGAACAACAACTACTAGAAATCCAAATAACAGATAGGAAATCCCACGCAAAGTACAGGTAATGAAAATATCGAAAAATCGCGCGATAAAATAAAGTTCAAGGGTTAGAAGTCACCGAAATACGTATATCATGTAATTTGCTCTTGCTTGTTGTGCTGGAACCAGGCAAATTGGGTCGCCGGAATTACTTCGTCGGAAAGTCGCCGGCTCAAATCTGGACAGTAGTTGCAATATCCGGTAGAGACCCCCACCTGGATTTTCTGGCTCTGCCGCCTTCACCACCGATGTCCATTGAACTAGTCGAACCAGTTCGCCAAATCCGATCGCGGACCAGTAACTAACAAGTTGCTGCCTTCGCAAATCTGCTGACAGTGGAGAGGGGAGAGAGGGAGGGAGGGGGAAAGGGAGAGAGGGGGAAAGAGAGGGAGAGAGAAGTGTGCCTACCTGTCGCCGGTGTTGTTTCGCTGCCGGCGTCTACTTCACAGAGACTGACCAGTCACGTCAAAGAGAACGCAGGGGAAGGGAGAGACCAAGGGAGAGAGATGGAGCAATGTACTTACCTGTCGCCGTCGTCTGTTTCGACGGCGACGGCATGGTCAAGTTAAAGAAGGCATTGAAAGATACGTTTAGTTAGAGAGAAATAGCTAAAGAGAGAGAAAGTTCAATCTGTTTCCGACGGAGAGAGAAGATGTATCGAAAAAAGGAAATCGTTGGCCGATCTGGTTTCTCTCTCCTCTCTCCGACGAGGAAAAAAAATGTATATGACCCAACTAGGAGAAAATGGAAAACAGCTACTCCTTTGTGACACTATAATTTCTTGTTTTGATCGTGCAACCTCCATGTCGAGAAAATACTTCAACTGGCCTAAGTTTTTTATGTCAAATTCTGAGGCAAGACGCTCCTTTAGGTTTTTTATTTCAACCACATCATCTCCTGTGAGGATGATATCATCAACATACACTATAAGAACTACTATTTTTCCTTTTAGTGAATGCCGAGTGAACATTGTGTGATCTGCTTGTCCTTGCAGATATCCTTGCCTTTTCACAAATTGAGTAAACCTTTCAAACCAAGCCCTTGGAGACTGTTTCAGGCCGTAAAAAGATCTTCTAAGTCTGCATATCTTTGACTTGTACTTTTCTTCAAAACCTAGTAGGGGATCCATATAGACTTCTTACTCTAGTTTCCCGTTCAAGAAAACATTCTTCACATCTAACTGTTGAAGTGACCAGTCAAGGTTTACCGCGATTATCAACAGAACTCTAATTGAGTTTAGCTTAGCTACTGGAGCAAACATCTCAAGATAGTTAATGCCATATGTCTGTGTGAACCCCTTAGCTACTAGGCGGGCCTTACCTCTCCAAGGATCCGTCTGACTTGAATTTGGTAGTGAACACCCATTTGCAGCCTACTGGTTTCTTTCCCAGGCAAATCTACCAACTCCTATGTCTTATTTTTTTCAAGAGCTCGCAATACCTCAAAAATAGCCTCCTTCCACTCGAGAACTCGTAGAGCATCCTGCACATTTTTTGGGATCCCCACACTCGAAAGTTGTAAAGTAAAGGCTAAATAACTAGGAGACAACCTTTTATAGGAAACAAACATAGAAATAGGATATTTAGAAAAATTTCTAACACCTTTGCTTTTTGCAATAGGTAGGTCTAGATCTGACAAGGAATTAGAAATAGAATAAGTTGGAAGATTTCTTTGAATTTCAGGAAGGTCTTGCGGAGTTGTCTTTTGACAGTGTTGAGGACCGACGGTCTTTTTTTCTTAAGTTCGATTCCTTCTCGGATACACCTGCATTTGTTTTGTTTGTTCTCTGTTCCCATTTTTATTTTTGTTATTTGAAGGCTCTACAGGTTTAGTATCAAGGTTTTTATCATTTAAGTCACTTAAGTCCTTAGCATCTCTCGAATCACTGTCCTTTTCATCTTTTGCATCACACCTATTCATATCTTCTCCAAGATCCCTCGCATCAGTATTTACTATAATATCTAGCCCATAATCAGTATTTATTGTAATATCTAGCCCATCATTTGTCTGATGTCTAGTTTCCTCAATATCCCAAAAAGACAAATCTTCACCTACGTGGTACTCCCTTGAAGATGAGTAGTAAAATGGAGTTGGGATTCAAAGAAAGTTAGATCCATTGTGACAATTATCCTCCTCGACTGAGGATCATAACACTTATATCTCTTTTGATTTGGAGCATATCCTACAAAAACACACTTCTTAGCCCTTGATTCAAGTTTACTGCAATTATGAACATAAACAAAGGTTGTCCACCCAAAACTTTCAATGGCAGATTTGTAGTTAACTTAGAACTAGGAAAACTCTTTCTAAAAATGCTAAAAGGTGTTTTAAATTTGAGAGGACGAGATGGCATCCTATTAATAAGATAAGTAGCAGTCAAGAGAGCCTCTCCCCAAAGGTACTGTGGAACCTTATATGGTAAACATTGATGCCCTAGTTATCTCTAATAGGTGCCTATTCTTTCTTTCCGTGATGTCATTTTATTAAGGTGTATTCGGACAAGAGATTTGGTGTACTATCCCAGTTTTTTCTAAAAAAACTTCCATTAGTTCATTAAAAAATTCACGACCATTGTCACTTCGAAAAATCTTGATTTTCTCATTAAACCGCGTTTCCTCCATAACTTAGAAAGTCTCAAACACATTTTTAACCTCAGATTTGTCTTTCAATAAAAAAACCCAACTCAGTCTAGTATGATCGTTTATAAAAGTTACAAACCACCGTTTTTCAGACATTGTGTCTATAAAAGTTACAAACCACTGTTTTTCAGACATTGTTGAAATTCTAGCCGGTCCCCAAACATCACTATGAATCATCATAAAAGGTTTAGAAACCTGATACTTTTGAGAAGGTGATGCTTAGCCAATTCACACTAGAATAAAAACGGATTTTTATTTTTAAATAACTAAGGTAACAAATGTTTAAAATAATAAAAACTTGGATGTCCAAGCCTATAGTGCCAAAGCATGACTTTATTTAAAACAAAAGTAGATTTCAAACAAGTAGGATTCAGTTGTAGAGAGTTGTCCCTGTTGTCAAGAAATAAAGGCCTCCATATTTTCTAGCACTGCCAATCGTCTTTCCCAAGACCTTTTCCTAAAATTCACACAAATCAGAGTAAAGAATAGCACGACAATTAAGAGAACGGGTTAATTTACTGACAGAAACCAGATAACAAGAAAATTTTGGAACATGAAGAATATCATGAAGTGTGAGGAATGGTGATAATTTAACAGTTCCTTTTCCAGCGATTGCGGAGAAGGAACCATCAGCTATCTTGATTTTATTATTCCCTGCACAAGGAGTATAAGTAGAGAAAGCACGAGAACTTCCAGTCATGTGATCAGTAGCTCTTGAATCTATGATCCAAGAATCCTTTTGGTTGGAGTTAGCACTAAGAAAAGCAGATGGTACGATACCTGGTTCAGCAATAGAACAAGAAGGATTAGAAGGATTTGGTACATTTGCACGGAACTCGGGAGATTGAAGAAGTTTGTGCAGAATCTCTAGTTGTTCCCCTGTGAATGGAGATGAATCTAATGGAGGTTTCTGCTCCTTCTCAAAATGAGTTGTTTGGAGGGCTTGACCATGTTGATATTGGAAGCTACGATTATCAACTCCCTTTGCTTCCAGTTTGGTGGTTTCCCATGAATTTCCCAACTTGTTTCACGGGTGTGCCAGTGTCTTTTGCAATGATCACACCATGGAAGCTACGATTATCAACTCCCTTTGCTTCCAATTTGGTGGTTTCCCATGAATTTCCCAACTTGTTTCACGGGTGTGCCAGTGTCTTTTGCAATGATCATACCATGGCCTTTTCTTTCTGTTATCTTCATTTTTCATTGGCAAAAGAGCTGAAGAGTCTATAACAGGTTTTAGTTCAATATTTAAATCAGGTTTTAACATAACTTTTCTCCTAGTTTCTTCTCTCTTAATTTGAGAAAAGGTTTCACGAAGTGTGGGTAGAGGAGTTTTCCTAGGATTCGTGACCTAACCTCATCAAACTCCCAATTTAATCCTGCTAAAAAAAGGTTAAACCCTCTCATTTTCTTCCTTTTTTTTTCTTTCACACTATCCATAGAACACTCACATTTATCATTATAATACTGGTCTAACTCCTGCCACAAAGACACCATTTCGTTATAATAAGCAGTGACTTCTTTGTCTCCCTGCTTAGCCTGCCATAGTTTAATTTTCAACTCAAATATTTGAGAAGCATTTTCTACATCAGAATATGTCTCCCTAACGGCTTCCCACACATCCTTAGCAGAAGGTAAAAAAAGTTAAGGTTTATCTATGACTGGCTCTATGGAATTTATTAACCAGACAATCAAGAGTGAATTCTCTGATCTCCAAGTGTTGATCTTTGGGTCTCCGACTTCTAGCTTTTTCGTTTCTCCGGTCAGATGTCCCAACTTTTTGTGACCAGCAATTACAAGCTTTACGGACTGTGCCCATTCCAGGTAGTTCTTTCCGTTGAATCGATGAGAAGTTAACTGGAAGGACATGTGAGAAACATTGCCTCCCTGAGTTATCATATTTTCTGTAGGAACTTCTAGAGAAGACCTTTTTGTTTTCTTTTGATGTTCCAGAAAGATGATCTCCTTGAAAAATTGTTTTTTCCATTTGATACTAGGGGAAAACGTCTCGCTCTGATACCATGAAAGTTCAGATGTTGCAAAAGTATATTTTTTATTCAAATCTGCTAGCTGATTTTGTGGAGTAGATTTGATTGAAATCTGCTAGTCATTATGGAACAGATTCTGCCTTAATCTGCCAGCTCATTCGACAAGACCTAATATAGAAGACAAGGTAATAGGGGTGGTTGGTCTAACCCCTCCCCATATCCAACACTATAGCTAGTTGATTCATCAGCTACGGTAACGAGAGAGGGTGTGTTGTGTAATTGAAAAAAAAAAAAAGGGCAGCCCGGTGCACTAAAGCTAGCGCTATGCGCGGTGTCCGGGTAAGGGCCCCACCACAAGGGTGTATCGTATGCAGCCTAACCTTGCATTTCTGCAAGAGGCTGTTTCCAAGGCTTGAATTTGTGACCTCCTGGTCCCATGACAGCAACTTTACCAATTACTCCAAGGCTCCCGTTCTGTTATGTGATTGAAAGTTAGAAAAAAAGTATCAGTTACCTGTCATGCGATTCGTGGCGCCTGAATCAATCACCCATCTATTATTTGAAGAGGTGATGAGACATAATTTTTCTGACTTAGTAAAGGCATTAACTGAAGTGGATTCCCTCAATTTCTGATATTGAGACAATTTAGCAATATCCTAAGTCGAGACCAGAACTTTTTATCAGAGAATGAAATAGAAGCAGTCATTTTCTCAACACACAATATCAAAAATAAATTGATAGAGAATTTCCAAAGTTAGAATTATCCAAACCAAATCTCTCTTGGACAGAAATAGAACTCCAATTAAATTTATCACTCGAACAAATCAAAGAATCAAGTGAATCTGAACCCAACTAAACAAACTCGAAGAATTAGCAAATAGCCAACACGTCTCAAATTATAAAAGTGAAAAGAAGACCCAGATAAGTGGCAATCCGATCTGAACAGGGAGTCTCACTAAAAGACAAAGTTCCCAACACAGGTAGCCTCCTGATATTACTTCGGATTCACAGAATTAGAACAACTTATTAGAAAACGAAACCTGACCAAACAAAGTAGCGGCAGAATCTGAGGATTTGTTGCCCTGAGAACTAATGCAAAGCAGCCAGAAATATCAAAGGTGACCTGGGAGCTTTGAACTAGACCGAGGATGGTCCACTCACGCGCTTTCATGCGCCTTACAAAGTGGGTTGTTGTAGTTCAGTTCGCCAGCGGGTGAGACACAAGCATGTCCTCTCCAACGATCTGGGAAATGACAAATCAGACTAAAGCGGTTTAGCCCACATAGGTGGTGAGAGTTGTACTCCAAGTCTGCAACCACCTCCAACAGTGAAGTTGTCACTTTTCCTGTGGAGTTGTTGACCCGATACTAGCGAATCAGAAAAGAACGCTCTAATACCATGTCTTTCATAAGGTATGAAGGAGGAATAAGATGTGTATTACTCAAAGATTACAGTGAAATAAGTATGCAAAGAGAATAAGCTAACTATGGTAATTAAATATTCAAATCTATAAAAATCATCTATATACATTATCATCTTGATTCTGTAACATTATCACACCAGACTCCCGAAGCGAGCCTCCATTTCAACCATCCTGCACCTATATGGTGCGTGACATCCTCGTCAATCTCTCTATTCCCCTGAATCATAGACCCAAGATACTTGAAACTATCTCTCTTCCGAATGGCCTGGGAATCCAATTTCACTACCATGTCAGCCTCATGCGTCAAATCATTGAACTTGGTACTCCAAGAGTACTACCATGTCATGTTAATACTTCAATTTACCTAAATGTACCTGCACAGAAAACCTGCTAATTTTGCATGTAGTCATGCAGATAGACCCCTTTCCTACAATGACATTTGAACTTGTATGACATAGGACCATTGTAGTACTTACGAATTATTAAGTTCATATCTTCTCAGTGTGAAGTATTGATAGTTGTAGTTCAAAGATACTTGTAAGTTCGGAAACAGAATATAGCTAGTTGAGGTGAATTGCCAAGTACCCTGCTAATCTAATATTCTTACTTATGAATCATTGTATATATTTTTATCCTAAAATTTTTCGAGTATACAGATGGAGGAGGAGATGAATGAGCTGAAACGTCAGCGCGACCTAGCACAGTCCCAGCTCGAACTAGAAAGAAGATCAAAGAAGGAGCTCAAGGTACAAAAATATTGATGCATTTAGACAGAACCTAACTTTCCATCCTTTTTTTGTGTGGATTTGAGTCTTGAAAAGTACAACTTGTTGGCACATACTCATTTCAGGGTTCAGATCACCATGGACCTTCTCGTCAAGTAGTCAAATGCCTTTCATTTAATACTGAAAATGGAGAAGTTTCCGGATATCTTTCTACAACTGTGGGAAGAAAAAAGTTACTTGACAGGCAGGCTGCAATCAGGAGGTCTACCAATTCAATCAATCCATCTATGCTGGTGCACGAGATCCGAAAGCTTGAGATGAGACAGAGGCAGCTTGGTGATGAAGCAAACCATGCATTTCAGTTGCTTCACAAAGAGTTTTCATCTCACAGAATTGGCAGCCAAGGGGCCACAGAGACCATTGCAAAGTTATTTGCAGAAATTAAAGAACTGCAGAAAACAAGTTGTGTTCCAGAACAAATTGAGATAAAAGATAAAGCCAGCTTGAAAGAAGAGATTGCACGGCTGAGATTGCAGGAAAACATTATTGCATCTTTAGAACAGAAACTTGAAAATGTGCAGAGATCTATAGAAGAATTAGTCATGCATCTTCCTAGTTGTCAGGAATCTGTTGATTTGAGGACTCCAAAAAAGAAAAAGGTGTTCCCTTTTAATTTGAGTAACACCAGTAACATGCCAAATGTAATTCGATCACCATGTTCTCCTATGTCTGCTTCATCCTGCAACATCGTGGAGGGTGAGATTGAGAACAGAGTACCAGAATGCAACAATGTTGGATCTGCTGGTGATTCATTCTGCTGCCAAAAAAGCACTCCAATTAGAAGAATGGACAGTAACTGTATCTCATCAAGGGAGGGTACTCCTGGATCAAGGCAGTCAAACTCTGTGAACATGAAGAAGATGCAAAGGATGTTTATTAAGGCATCTGAAGAGAACATCCGGAGTATTAAAGCTTACGTTACTGAGCTGAAAGAAAGGGTGGCTAAGTTACAGTACCAAAAGCAGCTGCTTGTTTGCCAGGTTAGGATTTATTTTCGCTTTCCTTGTGGCTTTTTTGACGAGATATGCAAAGTCTGGTTCAGGGTTTTTAATCATTGCAATTTCCTTTTCCTTTTGTTTGACAAATCAAAAATATCACTTGGACTGATTACTGTGTGATAAGTAAAACCAGGTGCTGGAGTTGGAGGCAAATGAGGCTGCACATGATGAAGCTGATATACCCGATCAATCTCCGTTGTCATGGCATTTAGTGTTAGAGGACCAAAGGCAGCAAATTATAATGTTGTGGCATTTGTGTCATGTGTCTTTAGTGCACCGTACACAATTTTACCTGTTATTTAAAGGGGATCCATCAGATCAGATTTACATGGAAGTTGAGCTTAGGAGGTTGACATGGTTAGACCAACACTTAGCAGGGCTTGGTAATGCGAGCCCTGCACTTTTGGGTGATGAACCTGCTGGCTATGTCTCATCAAGGTATAGTTTATTCTTTCAGGAGCACTGTCATCCATGTATTTTATTTGAACTTTTTTAAGGTCTTTATTTGAAGTTTTCCAACTCTTGACTTATTATGAATATACAGTATTAAGGCACTGAAGCAGGAAAGGGATTATTTAGCTAAAAGGGTGAGCTCGAAGCTAGACGCAGAAGAAAGGGAAGTGCTCTACTTGAAATGGGACATCCCCCCGGAAGGAAAACAGAGAAGACGGCTTCAGCTTGTGAATAAGCTCTGGTCAGATCCTCTCAACTTGCAGAATGTACGCGAAAGTGCTGCAGTAGTAGCGAAGCTTGTGGGATTCTGTGAAACAGGGGAACATGTTTCAAAGGAGATGTTTCAGCTCAATTTTGTTTCCCCCTGTGACAAAAAAACATGGTTAGGTTGGAATCTGATATCAAACTTATTACACTTGTAGTTACAAATAGCAAGCTAATATTTTAATAGTTGAAAAATGAATCTGAGTGTAGATTTTGTATCATACTTACCTGTACAATATTCAACTTTTTTGCTTCTAGGAAACACACATCTTGCTGAAAATTTTGCAAAGAGGTTTAGTTTTTTTTTTCTTTCAAGAAAAACTAAAAATAGAAATCATGAAAGATTATGATACTCGATGCAAACTAAAAATCTGAGTCTAGAATTTGTTACAATTGGCCATCAAGATAGAATTATTTAACCATCACCTATATCCATAAAAAGTGTAGTAAACTGTATTTCTCATTAAACATAAACACTTTAGATAGGCATCACTCTCAAAAAAATTTACTTTGTCTTTGAATATACAAGCTTTAACTTTCCCCTTTTTGGGTGCATTCTCCTTCTGTTCTAAATAAGAATAAGATGCAAGCTCCCAGGTAGAGGTAAAACTCTCTGCTTTCCAATTCTCATCATCCTTTGATTGACTAATCATAAAAACTTATCGCACTCCGTATTTGTATCAAACATCAATGAATACGACACACGTCTTCACATATACTTTTATCACTAAACTATTGTGAATTAACATGCATTCTTATCTTAATTTTCCATCCAACTGTAGTAAATTAACGTAGTTTGATATCAGTATCACATTAGCTGGCTTTGAATGAATATGATCATGCTCATTCTACTTAAATGCAATATGTTAAAGTTGAAGCATAGTTGGTTTGACCAAAATTTTGATGATAGTTTAGTGTAGTTTTTGGACATTGATGTGTACTCCCTTGGAAGAGCTATGTCTGATTCTTATCCCGTTGGAAGATCTAAGTAATAACAAGTATGGGATATGTTATGCTATATTATGACTTACTTTAGGGGTATTAAACATGGACTAGAAATTAATGATCCATTCAAAATTTATGGATTGGACACAAGATAATTTCATAGGGATTCTTACACACTATATACAAGTGATAAAAAAATGCCTACAAAATGACCACATATTTATAATCTATATCAATATCTATAGTTTGTACCTATCTATAATCTATATGCATATCTATAATCTATATCTATAATCTATAATATATTAAAAGTGTGAAGACTCTTGACAAGAAAAGTGATTTGAACTTTTTACCCTTCATTAAAAAATTTTGCTCTAGACAAAATCATCTTTTTCACTATTTTTTCTTAATTATTATATATTAAATATTAACTATAATAAATATATGGAAAGTTTTGATACTATAATAATACATGAAAAGTTTGGTATCCCTAACTATATTAAAAATATAGAAAATACTCTATTACCACCTTGAACAATACGCGAAAAGACTGATACACATCCGAACTTTAGGAGGGTCCTATCCCATGATTAATTAAAATCGTATTTTTGACAACCTTAGTGCTTACATGGCACATACATAGCACAACACACTGAAGGGTCCACGTAGGCACTAAGGTTGTCAATAATGATTTTAATTAGTCAAAGGGTAATAGGACCCTCCTAAAGTTCGGGTATGTCTCAACATTTTTGCGTATAGTTTCAGGTGGTAATATAGCATTTTGCAAAATAAAAACTACTACTAAATACACGGGAAGATCTTCTTCTTAAAAAAGAACTCTACAACTCTATTTAAAATAATATCTTAGTCAAACTTAGCAAAACAGACGCTACTTCTCTTTACTTTTTCTTCTAATTGCTGCTTCTCTTTACTTTATCTTTCTCTTTTAGTTTTGGTTCATGATTGTCGTCTTGCATGGGTTATCATCTTTCTTTCTTTCCTTTTTAATTCTTTTTAGTTAATAAATTTATATATTATATATGAATTATGCATAGTCGACAATTGATAATGGATTCTCCCTTTTGCTAATTTATCGTGTAAGTTAAAAAATTTTGTTTGAAAAAATGGACAAAACACGCATGTTTCCCCGGATGAAGGCATGACAAACCATCACAATAGAGGTACCATTATCTGATTTGCAACTCACATGGTAAACCAAGTTGAGCATCAACTATTTCAATGAGTCGTGACCTCAACAAACTTCTAAGATCAAAGAATGAGGCTCTTTTCACTCTTTTCACCTTCTCTTCAGAATGGTTAGGAACATTTGATATCTACGGGGGCCAAAGTCATCCTCAAAAAGGTATTTCAAACCTGAGTTTACTTGCTTGATGGTGGTTGAATGATATTTAGAAGTCGTTTCAATTCCTTCTTCCGATTTCAAGAAATAGAAATCTTGAACCAGTAAATGAATTATATCTATTTTATGGATGTTAACTTAGAATTTGATCAAGAAAACAATCATAATGAATATCCTAATAAATACTAATAAATGTAATAATCCCAACCGTTAGGAGACTTTGACAGATGCAAATCATGTTGCCTCAATTTCATTTATAAGGACTCAAGCAAAGGAAATAGCTGAAAAAATCAAAGATTTATCTACCAAAAAAAATTAAAGATTTGTCTCTATCCTTTTCAACTATTTTTTATGAAAATTATTGAGTGTAGGGATAAGCGAGGGACTAAAAGAACCCTAATTTGTTTTGAAAACATTGTTCAACATAGAAAATTTTTATTTTTTATTTTTTTCCTTTTTACAAAAAATAAATAAATCTTTTGAGAATAATAACAAAGAATGAGATTATGGCTTAGAGATCAAAAAATAAATCATATGTAGGATTGATATTCTTTGTTCTATGGTGCTTTCTGTATGTGCATAAAAACTCCAAGTACTTATAACTTAGTCATGTAGAAATTTTTTTTTTAAAACGGTTTTTTGTGAGATATTATGGCCTCAATTATTGATTTGTAATATTTGCCTTTCTTGGTTTTAGATAAGATGATAGCAACAATATCGCTTAAGAATAAAGACTTAGTTTGGGCATCATATACTACTGAAAGATATCATTCTACCGTAATAGGACTTATCTCAAAGATTCAAATTCATAAACTTTGAATCTAAGTTTGCCTATAAGTTTCATTAACCATAAGGATACCCACGTGTTAGATTGTAATTGATTGTTGATGTGTAAAATACTATTGAAGCAAGAAAAGCATATCTTATAACTTTTATTGGGGAAGAACACTCTAGCTTTTTGTCTGAAACACAACCCAAACCAATTCAAAGGAGAAACAGAGGAAATTAAAAAAAAATGAGGAGAATGAGACGTTCAAAGAATTTCAACAATTTAGCATTCTTGATTTGCTTTTTTTTCTTTCTTTTTTTGTTTCTGGTGATCATCTAAGTACTTTTATTAGTTTTTACAACTCTTGTTGTTTTTGTTGCTAAACATGCACAAGTTTGTTTTATGGTTGACATAGCTATCCTTTTGTAATTTATTTGCAGTAATGTACTTTATTCAATCTCTTCTTTGTTTTCATCATTTCATGGAGTAGATAAGTTTATAATTTTGTGACTTAATTAGTGTGTGTATGGATAGACTCAGAACTTTTGGCTTATAAGTCATGAGTTAGGAATTCATGACTTTTGACTTATTTTTACTAGCTTAAAAATAGATATTTTATCTTATGCCTTTAGCTTTTGACTTTAATCTTGCCAAAAATTCTTAGAGGATATTTTGATCTAAAAACACTTAAAATAATTCAATCCAAACGGGTCCTTAATAGAAAAATGGAGAAAGAGATCGTGTCTTTGTACTTTAAAGTAGTGAGCTCCATCTTTGACATACTAAATTTGGTTTTCGGCCACTCCAATTGATCTTACCATCACGACCAAGCCATTAAATAGCAACTTTGTTAATGTCAATGTGTCTAATTTGATGTTGTTTAGAGTTACAAAAGGTTGCTTCCTCCTAAGGAACATAATGATTCGGCTGTAGAAGTTGATGAGTCTTTTTCTTTCATCTTCTAAGGATTCTTTTTGTTTTTTTTATTCTTACATATAAGACAATGTTTTCTTTCATCTTCTAAGGATTCTTTTTGGTTTTTTTATTCTTACATATAAGACAATGTTAGATTTTGTGACCCGAATTTTATTGATACGGTCCTGAAAAGTTCGCAATGCGACCTATTTTGTGATTTTTATGGGGTCTGTGGTGGTAGTGTAGGGATCTTGGAGCCGACCATTGATCCCGTTGGTGGTGTGGGAGTGAAGCCCCCGTGGTATGGACCTGTACGTTTTTGGGCCTAGAATTTATTTGCACACATGTATTATATAAGTGAGATTTAGTGGGTCGGTTTTGGATGTTCAAAAAATACGTCATTCTCCTTATTGTATTCTCCATAAATTATAGTGAAATTCCTCTTCCTCTGCCTGTGGTTCTTCCTACAAGGTTTCCATGTAAATTTGTGTGTTCATCTTATTTTTCTTTTGCTTGTGGTATTGTTTATTCTATCTGATTATAACAAACATAATAAACTAAGATAATTGAAATACAACATTTGTTTATAGCATTTAAATAAATATAACATTTATTTTGTCATAACTGCTCAGAGCCAAAGGAACACACCATATTTGATACTCTACTACACTTGATTATTGATTTGGACGTTCATCGAAATCTTATTTTTTGAAGCTTTAGCATGATAAGGTCAAGAAATGAGTTGAATAGTGCATCTTTGGCCAATGTGGTAAAATTTTGGTGATGTAATGTTAAAACATGCCGGAATGTTAATTTATCATGTATTTTGTTAGCTATTACATAAAATAGTATAGTTTATGGGCAAGTTAGGTGTTGCCGTTAGTTTTGAATGTAAATATGAGTTGTTTATGGGAAATTCTAATTGAAGTAAAGTTTTTAAATATTTCTTTGGTGTTATCATAGGTTGAATATTGTCAATTATTCTGAAAAACACTGTATCAAGTGGACGAATTAGGAGTATTCTATGAGATACTGTATAATATAGTGTATAGCTCTCTTAAAGTTGAAGAATTTGATCTTGCATAGGGAGATGGCAGAAAAATTTGGTGGTAGGTTGTAATATCCCGTATTTCTCAAGCTTAACTTAACTCTCAGTTCATGAGTTATCCAAAATAAAATTTTTGAAATGCTCAGTATTTTTCAGTTTAGAGCCTATCATTGCGTAGGAAATTGAATTAGCTTTCCAACGATATAAAATTCACCTAAATCCAATAACTGGGTAAAAAGTTATGGCTATTTTAAGTTTCAGTCATTAAACACCATCATTCAAGCCAGTAGCACATCGTGGAGTATGTCAAAATGGCAATTGTCAGTTTTCAGTGAAGTGCGCCACAACTTATTTCACAATTATTCATTTCTAGTGTACCAATGCGATTCCACTGCGTCGTGGTGAACTTCTAGGTCCCAACCAAAGTGGCAATGCGATACCACCGCATTGAGCCACCATGCATTTTCCCAGTTGTCAATTTCCAGAGACACGGCGCGATAGCACCGTGTCGCGCCAGGTGCCTATTTCAAAAAATTTCGACGGAAATTAAATATTTCATCCACGGTTAAAATAGTCTTTTCCCATGATTTTAGCATGCCCAGATATGGAATTTAATTCCTAAAAAATGTTTTAAGTCACTACTCACTCAATTTATTCCCAAATTAAAAGCACTCTCTCAAAACTACAAACCCTAGCTTCAAGAAAACAAGAGCAATCTCAAAGGATTCACCAAGAACTTCAAGAAACTCACAAATTAAGGTATGCTAGATGTTCATCTATGGTTCCTTTTACCAATAGAGTCCACAAATCCATTTTTAAACTACAAGATTGTTGAATTATGAACTTCCATGCTTGAAGTGAATTGAATTCATGTTCATGTTATTATTGGATTTTAGTCTATGATTAAATTACATGCTTTTATAAAATTAATCATTGTATGTGTTGAATTACATGATCTTCATGATAAACCCTTTAATTTTCAAGTTGATTGTTGTAGTCGTGATAACTATATGTTTTGATTATTGTATAACGTAAGCATGTTCCCCATGTGTTTGATAAAATGCCTATGTGAATGAAATAGTGCCATTATAACATGATAGCATGTATTCCCCATTTATGTATAAGTAGATGCATTACAAGTGTTTGATTAAATGCCTCTATGAGTGAACTATGGACAAATATATATTTTTATGATTTTCAAGAGTATATTATGCTTTATTTTTCATGCTATCAAGTCCTGGGGATATTTAATACCCGACAATTTAGTTGTGTGCCTAGAGCTAATGTTAGTTACAAAATCTCAGTCATGTCACAATCAGTAGTACTCTCAGTCAGTTACAGAATTTAGTATAACTCAGTCAGTTATAGAACTCAGAAAAATTCAGTAAGCTTAGTATCAGTCTAGTCCAGATCAGTATACTCAGTTCAGTATCTTTCAGTTGAGAGTAAGATTCAGCACCGAGTGAACCCAAGGATGGGGGCTCACCTGCCAGTAGAGGGTGTGATCTTTAGAAGCAATCTTTGCATTCCAGAACTATGTAACCAATGTAGGTTGAGACATCAAACCTACCAGTTGAAGGTTGATAAGGTGTTTTAACCTGCCAGATGAGGGTTCCACTATTCTCATTAAAGTACCTGTCAGATGAGGGTAACTCTTTAGTGTCCTTACCCGTGGCACGGTACTGACACCCTTCCAACTGGGGTCATAGGTTGGACCCCAACTCAGTTATCTTATTTGGGGCATGCGGTTAGATGATTACCTCCCACTATCTCAGTCTCAGTCTTCAGAATAGATTTCAGTTCAGTTTTACAGAATCAGGAGTGTCAGATACAGTTAACCAGTATCAGTAAATCAGTTATCAATAACTTTAGATATCAGTTACTTAGTTTCAGAATTCAAGACTTAGCTTTAGAAAAGCTTAGTCATAATATTTATTTATATGCATATTAGTGCATATTTAGTATTTACAGCAGTATCAGTTATCTATGTACTCTCATATTCAGTTACTCTATATCATACAGTCAGTTATTATTCATGCATATGAATCCTTGCATTCATCCTTACCTCATATAGCATACCATTACATTCCATGTACTGACGCATACTCTTTCTTTGAGCTATAATGTCTCATATCATAGGTTCAGACACTCAGGTTTCTAACCGTGCATAGATAGATTCAGATTCAGCCAGCAACAGTAAATTAGTAGTGAGTTCTCATCATTCGAGGATATTATTTTGTTACATTATTTCAGTAGACTCAGTATTTTAGTAGATGGAGTTAGTTAGGGGATTGTACCATAAACTCCACTTTCAGACAGTTTTAGATTAGAGGCTTTTCAGACTTGATTTTAGATAATGTTCAGTTTTACAGATTGTTATTTCAGATGATATGATTTATCAACATTTCAGATATTTTGAACCTTATGGTATTTCAGTCTACTATTTTGTATTTATTATAATATTATGTTTCAGTGCTCACAACATATATCAGTTATGGATTAGCTTGTGGTCCTTCGGGGTCATAGGCACCGTGTAGTGTACTGAGTACAGACTCAGGGCGTAACAATCTTGGTATCAGATCCAGGTTGACCAGAGTCTTAGGGAGTATGAAAGCCGCATCAAGTAGAGTCTTTTGCATGGATATGTAGTATGCCACACTTATAGACAGAAGGCTGTGAGATGTTTTAGCAAATAGTTTCCCTTCTTTCAGTATTTATGTCGTGCAAGTGAGCATGAGCTCAAGTTAAACTCTCAGTCTAATCCCTTTTCTCCTTTTTATTTACAAAACATGCCTCCCAAAAAAGCTAACGAAAGAAGAACCAAAAATCAGTCAGCACCTCAACCCGTTCAGGCAGATCCCCTGGACGAGCATGTCTCTCATGCAGAATTCAGAGCTGCATTTACTACTCTATCCAACTCTGTAGTAGCTAAAAATGAACGACCAGTTGTTATTCCGGCTAATCCAGTGGCCAATACTGTTGCAGCCAGGATTTGAGACTTCACTCGAATGAATCCTCCCCTATTCTCAGGATCTATGCTAGAAGAGGATCCACAGAGTTTCTCGATCAGGTTAAGAAAGTCACAGATATTATGGGAGTAACTTCCAGTAAGAGTGCTGAGTTAGCCGCCTATCAGCTATAATATATATCTCATACATGGTTTAAGAAGTGGAAGGTAGTCAGGGGCACAGATGCAGAGCCCATAGAGTGGGAAGAGTTTGTTACTGCTTTCCTAGAGAGATTCTTTTCCTTAGAGCTGAGAGAAGCCAAGGTGTTAGAGTTCATCAATCTTAGGCAGGGCAGTATGATTATGAAAGAATATTCCCTTAAGTTTACTCAGTTAGCCATGTATGCTCCCCATGTAGTAGCAGACAGTAGGTCCAGCATGAGCAAGTCTATATCTGGGGTATCAGATATTATGGTTAAGGAGTGCAGGACAGCGGTGTTAATTAAAAAGATGGAAATATCCAAGCTCATAGTCTATGCTCAGCAGATAGAAGAGGCTAATATCAGAGAGAGAAAAAGGTAGAACAAGAGAGCTAGAACAGGTAGCTTCAATTTTAATCAACCTAAGTCAGAGGGCAGTAACCGTTCCCAGTTTTATCCAAAATCTTCAGTTCTAACTCTATCCTTAGCCAGTGCTCTAGTACCTAAGTTCAAAAATGGTAACAGCAATAGAGTTCTAGGCTCTAAATCTCAGGGTAGTGTCAGCAATGTTTGAACAAATCCTCTTTGTCATACATGTGGCAGAAACCACAAGGGTGTCTGCAGAGCTGGCAGTGATGTTTGTTTTGGGTGTGGCAAGCCAGGCCATAAAGTTAGATACTGTCCTCAGTCAGGTTCTCAGGGTTAACATACTCGTTCTTCAGCTCAGTCAGGTTGCTCGAATCAGCAGGGTGCCGCTTCCAGTACCACCAGTGGGCTACGCCCAAATAGGCTTTATGCACTTTAGTCTAGACAAGATCATGAAAATTCTCCTGATGTGGTCACTAGTACATTACAGATCTTTCATTTACATGTTTATGCCTTGCTAGATCTAGAAGCTTCTTTATCTTTCGTAACTTCTTATATATCCGTTAACTTCAGAGTCAGTCTAGAAATTCTAGTAGAGCCTTTGTCAATTTCTACCTCAGTGGGTAAATCTATTAAGCCCGATGGGTATACAAGAACTGTTCGGCTATGATATCTCAGAAAGTTACTTCAGTAGAACTTGTAGAGCTAGAGATAACAGATTTTGATATTATTCTTGGCATAGATTGGCTCCATTCATGCTATGCCTCAGTTGATTGTAAAAACAAAATAGTTCATTTTCAGTTTCCAAATGAACCAGTCCTTGAATGGAGGGGTAGTACCACAATGCTTAAGGCTTAGTTAATTTCATACCTTAGAGCGAGAAAAATAATATCCAAGGGATATGTCTATCATATTGTGTGGGTCAAGAACTCTAGCTTAGGAACTCCCAGTCTTGAGTTAGTTCCATTAGTAAATGAATTCTCAGATGTGTTTCCCGAAGATCTTCCTGGAGTTTCTCCCGTTAGGGAAATTGACTTCTGAATAGAACTTCTTCCAGATACTTAGCCTATATCTATTTTGCCATACAGAATAACTTTAGCAGAACTCAGAGAGTTAAAAGAACAATTGAAAAATCTCCTAGATAAGGGATTCATTAGACCCAACATCTCCCCGTGGGGCGCACCAGTTCTATTTGTGTGTAAGAAAGAAGGTTCTATCAAAATGTGTATTGACTATCGTCAATTGAATAAAGTCACAGTCAAGAATAAATATCCACTTCCCAGAATTGATGGCTTGTTTGACCAACATCAGGGCGCCAATTACTTTTCTAAGATAGACCTCAAATCAGGCTATCATCAACTTAGAGTCAGAGAATGTGAAATTTCGAAAACAACTTTCCGAACCCAGTATGGTCACTTTGAGTTTCTAGTCATGTCCTTTGGTCTTACTAATGCCCCCAACAACTCTCATGGACTTAATGAATTGCGTGTTCAAACAATACTTGGACATGTTCATTATTGTCTTCATTAATGACATTCTTGTCTATTCCCGTAGCGAGAATAATCACGCAGATCACCTCAGAATCATACTTCAGACTCTTAGAACTCATTAGTTGTTTGCCAAATTCAGTAAGTGTGAATCCTGGCTAAGGTCAGTAGCATTCTTTGGTCATATTATTTTTGGTGATGGCATTAGAGTTGATCCTCAAAAGACTGAGGTGGTGAGAAACTGGCCTAGACCCATCTCTCCATCAGACATCTAGAGTTTCTTGGGTTTAGCTGGCTATTACCGTTATTTTTTTGAAGGATTTTCTTCTATTGCATTCCCCATGTCCAGATTGACTAAGAAGAAAGTCCAGTTTTTGTGGTTAAATTCTTGCGAGAAGAGTTTTCAGGAATTGAAGACTTGACTCACCTCAGCCCAGTTTTGACTCTACCAGATGGTTCAGAAGGGTTTGTTGTGTACTGTGATGCATCCAGAGTAGGTTTGGGTTGTGTCCTTATGTAGAGAGGTAAGGTCATAGCCTATGCCTCCAGACAGCTTAAGCCCCATGATAAGAATTATCCGACTCATGACACTACTAGAAAAAAATTAAAAAACCAACCACAAAAAATTGACCATAGAATGTGGTCAGAAAAAACCGACCACACGTGGTTGAGTTTTTAATTTTTAATTTTTATTTTAAAAAGCAACCACATGTGGTCACTTTTGTATTTTAAAAAATTTAAAAAATTATTTCAATAATTTTTATATTAATTATAATTTATTTTAAAAATAAAAATTTTAAAAAATAACAAACTGACCACATGTGGTTGTTTTTTAAAAAAATAATTAAAAAATATTTTCAAAAACTGACCACAAGTGGTCGGTTTTTAAAAATTCTTTTTAATTTATTTTTAATAAAACCGACCACTAGTGGAGGGTTTTTAAAAAAATTGAAAAATATTTTAAAAATCGACCAGTGGTCGGTTTATAATTTTTTTTTTTAATTTATTTTTAGAAAAACTGACCACTAGTAGTCGATTTTTAATTTTAAAAAAAGAAAATACTTTTAATAAAACCAACCACTTATGGTCGGTTTTTAATTTTAAAAAAATACTTTTAAACATAATATTTATATGTAATCAAATATATATATATATATATATATATATATATATATATATTAGTTTCATAAAAAACAATTATTCCTAATTAATATAATAATTTTTTGAAATTACATTGATCACACGTAGTGAATAATCAGTGTAATAATAATAAAAATCAATCAATCTTTAAATTTTTGAAAAAATTACACTTAAAAATATTTCAAATAAAATAAATAAATTATGTTAAACATAATCTTTATCTTTTACTTATGTTTCAATATATAAAATAAATATTTTCCTTCATATATACATTAAATGACATTAAACATGCATAATTCGTATAATGAAGATGTGTATGTGTATATATATATATATATATATATATATCATAACGTTGAGATAATAATATTATGTTACTATTTCAGGCATAATACTGTAATATATAACCGATAATTCATTAGAATATAATGAACGTGTTCTATTTTAAGATATTATACTTGTGGACGTGATATATATATATATATATATACGCATTCAAAAGTTCATATATATAAATATCCTTTATATATATATATATACATATCATATAGTGATCGATTGATGAACGATTTAGTCAAAAACTAGTATATTAAGCTAATCAAATATAATTAATCGATCACTCATCTGAGTATGTATATGAAACACGTCACATCATATTATTGTATAATATACTAGTGTACGTATGTGATATATATTGTACGTATTTAGAACTTGGTATAGTCGATAGTGTATTTATGTGTATGTATGTATAGGTATATATATTTATGTATATCTCGTGTAGTGACGCATGTAGTAATCGACAATTGTGTGTGATGTTTATATACTTATTTGATGTTTATATATGTTTATATATGTGTTATGTTTATATACTTGTTTGAAAGTTGATAGACAATTGAATATATGTATATATATGTATATCTCGTGTAGTGACGTATGCAGTAATCGAAAGCTCGATAACTGAATCTATATATCAAAATATTTTGAATAATATATTGATATCATACTACTTAGGAAATAGATATATTATTTAGTGTGAATATGTAGATAAACATATATTATTGAAGTTGTAATAACGTAAGACAAGTAATCGATAATTTATTTGATTAACATATTGTATTACGAGGTATATGTACATATCAATGAATTTTATAATTTATGATAAATTTTTGATTAGATAGCATTTAATTATGATATTATATTTATATATAATATATATATATATATATATATGTATGTATAATATCATAATTAAAAGCTAATTAATAAAAAATTTATCATAAATTGTAAAATTTATTGATATTATTATACGATTGAGGAAATATACTACTCGTGTTATTGTTATAAATATTATAGAATTTATTAAAAAATTAATTTGTTTAAAATTAATTTTAATTTGTTAATTGATTGATTTATTAATTGTAATAATTAAAATAATTTTTTTATTATTTTGTCAAAAACCGACCACATGTGGTCGGATCCTAAATTTTTTTAATAAAATATCTAGAAAACTAACTACAAGTTGTCGGTTTGATTCACTAGCATTGTTGTTATGTTCTTGTTATTATTTATATTGATGTCTAGTGAAGTCGTGTGTGGCCTTGTTTGATTCACTAGCATTGTTATTGACATCTTGTAGGCCTTTTTGTTGCTTGTTTCTTGAATGTGGGTTTGGTAGGTGACTTATTTGCTTGAAAATAGTTAACTCTAGGGACTTTAAAGAAGATTTTTTTATTTTGAATGTGGTTTGTTTGGTGACTTAGTTGGTTCAAAATGGTTAAGTCTAGGGATTTTGAAGGGGATTTTGTGTTTTGAATGTGGTTTTGTTTTGATACTTAGTTGGTTGAAAATGGTTAAGTGTAGGAACTTTAAAGTGGAATTTTTTGTTTTGAATGTGGTTTGGTAGGTGACTTAGCCGCTTGAAAATGGTTAAGTCTAGGGACTTTAAAGGGGAATTTTTTATTTTGAATGTGGTCTGGTAGGTGACTTAGTTGCTTAAAAATGGTTAAGTCTAGGGACTTTAAAGGGGATTTTTTTTGTTTTGAATGTGGTTTGGTAGGTGACTTAGTTTCTTGAAAATGGCTAAGTCTAGGGACTTTAAAGGGGATTTTTTTTTGAATGTTGTTTGGTAGGTGACTTAGTTGGTTGAAAATGGTTAAGTGTAGAGACTTTAAAGGGATTTTTTTTTGTTTTGAATGTGGTTTGGTAGGTGACTTAGTTGCTTGAAAATGGTTAAGTCTAGAGATTTTAAAGGGGATTTTTTTATTATGAATGTGATTTGGTAGGTGACTTAGTTGCTTGAAAATGGTTAAGTCTAGGGACATTAAAGGGATTTTTTTTGTTTTGGATGTGGTTTGGTAGGTGACTTAATTGCTTGAAAATGGTTAAGTCTAGGGACTTTGAAGGGGATTTTGTCTTTTGAATGTGGTTTTGTTTTGATACTTAGTTGGTTGAAAATGGTTTAGTGTAGAATTTTAAAGGGGTTTTTTTTTGTTTTGAATATGGTTTGGTAGGTGACTTAGTTGATTGAAAATGGTTAAGTGTAGGGACTTTAAAGGAAATATTTTTGTTTTGAATGTGGTTTGGTAGGTGACTTAGTTGCTTGAAAATGGTTAAGTCTAGGAACTTTAAAGGGGATTTTTTTATTTTGAATGTGGTTTGGTAGGTGACTTAGTTGCTTGAAAATGGTTAAGTCTAGGGACTTTAAAGGGGATTCTTTTGTTTTAAATATGGTTTGGTAGGTGACTTAGTTACTTGAAAATGGTTTAAGTGTAGGGACTTTAAAAGAGATTTTTTGGTTTTGAATGTGGTTTGGTAGGTGACTTAGTTGCTTGAAAATGGTTAAATCTAGGGACTTTAAAGGGATTTTTTTTTTGTTTTGAATGTAGGTGACTTAGTTGGTTGAGAATGGTTAAGTGTAGGAACTTTAAAGGGGATTTTTTTTATTTTGAATGTGGTTTGGTAGGTGACTTAGTTACTTGAAAATGGTTAATTCAAGGGAGTTTATTGGAGATTTTTTTGTTTTGAATGTGGTTTGTTTGATGACTTAGTTAGTTCAAAATGGTTAAGTCTAGGGACTTTGAAGGAGATTTTGTGTTTTGAATGTGATTTTGTTGTGATACTTAGTTGGTTGAAAATGGTTAAGTGTAGAACTTTTAAGGGGATTTTTTTTGTTTTGAATGTGGTTTGGTAGGTGACTTAGTCGCTTGAAAATTTTTAAGTCTAGGAAATTTAAAGGGGATTTTTTTGTTTTGAATGTGGTTTGGTAGGTGACTTAGTCACTTGAAAATGGTTAAGTCTAGGGAATTTAAAGGGGATTTTTTTTATTTTGAATGTGGTTTGGTAGGTGACTTAGTTGCTTGAAAATGGTTAAGTCTAGGAACTTTAAAGGGTATTTTTTTGTTTTGAGTATGGTTTGGTAGGTGACTTAGTTGCCTGAAAATGGTTAAGTCTAGGGACTTTAAAGGGGATTTATTTGTTTTGAATGTGGTTTGATAGGAGACTTAGTTGCTTGAAAATGGTTAAGTCTAGGGACTTTAAAGGGGATTTTTTTGTTTTGAATGTGGTTTGGTAGGTGACTTAGTTGGTTGAAAATGGTTAAGTGTAGGGACTTTAAAGGTTTTTTTTTTGTTTTGAATGTGGTTTGGTAGGTGACTTAGTTTCTTGAAAATGGTTAAGTCTAGCGACTTTAAAGGAGATTTTTTTGTTTTGAATGTAGTTTGGTAGGTGACTTAGTTGCTTGAAAATGGTTAAGTCTATGGACTTTGAAGGGAATTTTTTGGTTTTGAATGTGGTTTGTTTGGTGACTTAGTTGGTTGAAAATGGTTAAGTCTAGGGACTTTGAAAGGGATTTTGTGTTTTGAATGTGGTTTTGTTTTGATACTTAGTTGGTTGAAAACGGTTAAGTGAAATGGTTAAGTCTAGGTATTTTAAAGGATTTTTTTTTGTTTTGAATGTGGTTTATTAGGTTATTTAGTTGCTTGAAAATGGTTAAATTTTTGTGACTTGATCTAATTAGTTGAATCTGATTGATTGCGTAGATGGAATCTGATTATAGTTGGATATATCAACGGAACAATGATAATAAAATGGGTATTAGGGAGGAATTTATTGAAGGTGTCGAAAGATTTGTTGAACATGCTAAGGCACTTGATATTTGGGCATGTTATCGAGTTATTCGTTGTCCTTGTGTTAGATGTGATGGTATAAATCTTTTAAGTGAAGAAGATGTAAAGGGACATCTTTATAGAAAGGGGTTTTACGAGGAATTTTTAAGATTGTGTGGTATTCATGGGGATGTAGTGCAAAATAAATTTGTTTTTGGAGAAAGTAGTAGGTCTACAGGGCATAATGAATATCAAGAAACTAGGATGACAGAAATGGTGCACGATGCTTTTGGGATGCAACACGGGGTTGACCTTAGGGAAAATGTTAAAGATGTTCCTAATCACAAAGTGGGCAATTTCGACAAAGAATTGCATGTTACTAGTCATCCTTTGTTTGACGGGTGTCCGAACTCTCGTTTGTCTGTTGCTGTTATATTATTAATTATTAAATCTAACTGAAATATTGCCGAAAGAGGAATGGACTCAATGATAGACCTTATTAAAGAGTTGTTGACTCCGGCTTGGAGGTTCATGATTCTTTATATAGGGAAAAAAGATTGGTGTCAAAGTTAGGTCTCTCCTCGGTTAGAATTGATTATTGTGAAAATGGCTGCATGTTATACTTTAAGGAAGATGCTAACCTAGAGTTCTGTAAGTTTTGTCAGCACTCTCGATATAAGCATAGTTCTACTGGAAATCAAATTGCTATTAAGGCGATGCATTATTTACCTCTTATACCACGGATGAAGAGGTTATATGCTTCAAATAGCTCAACTCCTCATATGAGATGACACAGTGAAAATAGAAGGCCCAATGATGTTATGCATTATCCATCAGATAGAGAGGGTTGGAACTTATCTAGATTTTGCAGTTGAGCCACGAAACATTCGATTGGATTATGTGCAGATAGGTTCTCTCCTTTTTCAGTTGGTGTTCTCCATATTCATGTTGGCCTATATTTATCACTCCTTATAATCTTTCTCCTAAAGTGTTGATGATTAGTCCCTATATATTTATCAATTGTGTTATTCTTGGCCCGCGTAATCCAAAAATCGGAATAGATGTCTACTTGCAACCTTTGATTGATGAACTTCAAATTTTATGGCATGAGGGGGTTGAAACTTGGGACATCTCTCTTAAATAGAATTTCAATCTGCATGCATATCTAATGTGGACTATTAATGATTTTCCTGTTTATGGAATGTTATTTGGGTGGATGGCAGCTGGAAAGCTGGCTTGTCCATACTGCATGGAAAAAACAAAATCTTTCACATTGAGACATGGCAGGAAAAATTCATGGTTTGATTGTCATTGTTATTTCTTGCCACCTGATCATGAATTTTGGAGACTCAAGAATGCATTCAGAAGGAATAGAAGGGAACATGATGGTCCACCTCCAAGACTGTCTGGTCATGATGCTTGGGAAATGGTTCAGGATTTGCTTAAAGCCAGCGAGGAACGATTGTACAGGCTTGATAGATATGGCATTTCGCATAACTGGACTAAGCAAAGTATATTTTGGGAGTTAGAATATTGGCCAGATAATTTACTTAGAAATAATGTTGATATCATACATACTGAGAAGAACTATTTTGACAACTTTTTCAACACAGTTATGGATGTCACCGGCAAAACAAAGAATAATCCTAAGTCTAGACTTGACTTATCAGAATATTACAACCATAGAGAATTACACTTACAGAAGGGGCCCAACGACAATGTTCTTAAGCCCAAGACTAGTTTTACATTCAATATGTGAGTGGGTTCAAAGTTTGAAGATTACCAATGGATATGCCTCAAATTTGGGAAAGAGGGTTAATATGACACAAGGAATCTTGCATGGAATGAAAAGCCATGATTGTCATGTTTTCATGGAACAATTACTTTCAATGCTTTTATTGGTTTACCTAAAAACATATAGAAACCAATAGCAGAGATCAGTTTGTTCTTCAAAGACTTATGTGCCACCACATTAAAAGAAGAAAATCTGGCACGAATGGAAAGTAATATTGTTGTTATCACCAACAAGCTGGAGAAGATTTTTCTGCCAGTGTTCTTCGATGTGATGGAACGTCTTCCCATTCACCTTATGCACGAAGCTCGGCTAGGCGGTCCAGTTCAAACTAGGTGGATGTATACATTCGAACGGTAAGCATTTGCAATATATTTAAATTCATACATATCTTTTTTAAATAGAGTAAACATCTAACCTTAAGATTGTACAGGGCAATTGGAAAATTGAAAAGGGGTCCCAAAAACAAATATAGGGTGGAAGACTCTATAGTTGAGGCATATCTTACAAGAGAAACTTCTCAATTTTTTTTCATACTACTTTCGTGATGAAGTTTCTTGTTTAAGAAACCAACCGAATCGTCATCAGGACAATGTGAATGAGCCTCATTTGCAATCGATATCAATTTTCAATCAATCTGGTTGTAAGACTAAAAATACTACACCTCGATGGTTCACTCCCATGGAGCGCAAATCAACAACTTTATGTGTTATGCTGAATTACTCGGAAATTGAGCCATTTCTGAATTAAGGAGATTAAAATTTTAACATATCTTATTTGTTTACTCATTTCTTTAAAGAAATTAACTGTGTTTCCCATGTTGGATGTTCAATTCATATAAGACTCAATTCTACGAAAATCAAGTGTATGCATCCTTTGCAACATGGTTTAAAAATAAGGTTCGTAAGTGTATTAATTTTTCTATAAATTTTATTTATACATTCCTCAACTAAAATATATATATATGTATAATATGTTTAGGTACACCATTCACCAATTGCAGCCGCATACGATAAACTCTTGAGAGATATTTCTTTGGTTCCAGTTGAAGCTAATGTAATGTCCCAATAGAAAGTAAATGGGTTTAAATTTTCCACCAAACAACACTCCAGAACAAGAAAAACAAACAATAGTGGTGTTTGGGTTAAGGGTGATGATGATGTTGATTACTTTGGCATCATACACGAGATCTTAAAATTGGAGTATGCTGGTTTCCCAATAAAAAAATTGTCCTCTTTCGATGTAAGTGGTTTGATCCAAGCACAAGAGGCACAAGAGTACATAGGGAGCATAACATCGTTGAAGTGAACCATAATAAGTTTTATCCTATTTACGATCTATTTGTTCTAGCGCAAAATGCTAAATAAGTGTATTATGCTCCTTATCCGTTGCACAATGACAAGTCTGATTGATGAGCTATAATCAAAACAAAGCCTATAGGTCAGGTGGAAGTTGAGAATATGCTGGAGACTGCGTATCCAAATAAAATACAGATTGATCACCAGCTAGTGGACGTTGAATTAGTGGACGGTTTGAATCACCCAGAAAATATATTTAAAGAAGTTAATATTTCAAAAGAAGAGGCTGAGTTGTTAGGAGGTGAGAAAACCTCTGAAGAGAGTGAATGGTTTAGTGGAGAGTCTTCAGAAGAGAAGGATTAGTTGTGTAGGTTGTATTTATTATGTATTGATGTCTTTATGCTTTGTACAATATATTTACCTTTATGTTTCTTGTTTAAGATTGATATGTGATATACTGTTTAAGTTTGTTGTTTCCAATTTCCATGATTTATATAGCAATATAAATATTCTTGTTTATATCTCGTATTATATTAGAGCGATTTGAAATATGAATTAGTAACTTGAAATTAGTTACTTGAAATGTTTTCTTATATATTCATTTTGTAGGAACTAACTACTTGTTAACTTAACATAATTTAGATGTCAGGCAGAGATGACAAAGGTAATGGAAAATTTGATACTATGAAACCAAAAAAGAATAAACAACCTCCGCCTTATAGATGACCGATAGGTATTCATATATCTAAGGGTCGGTTTGCTGACGCGATAGCATGACCCTCATATTCTAGGCCATCCGAGGATTCGATACCTACTCCTACATATGTGGGGCCACTATATGGGTCTACACCGAATTATTCTGCTCCTATGAATGGGCCACTGCCAGCACAGTACTATCGGACGATCGCTGGCCCCTCCAGACATCTACCATCATCGATACCCTCCTGCAGTCGTCAAGCATTTTCACATAGTGATTCTGCTGGATCTATTGGGTTATTGGATCTTCAGCTTGGAGGTATTCCATTTGGTGCTTCAGATCTACCCACCCAGTGCATCCACCATCACTTACTGGGCAGTTAGGAGACAAAGATGATTCTGGAAGGATTTATCTTGTTCCAGTTGTGAGAGGGTAAGATTTCTAAATATAATAATGTTACTCATTTTTTCATTACTATATTATTATGCTCTATGAAATTATGTTTGATCTTGTATTGTAGGTTTAGGCCGGATGCTAGAGTTAGACAAAAGATGCGAATATGCATTACTCGATACTTCAACGGCTACTGGACCATCTAGAAAATGGTTCCAAAACTTGACAGGGATAGAATGTTTGAAGAAATTAAGGTAAGGATTTAACTTATTGACTACTTCTTAATACTTTGTTAGAACAAAATATTGAATATTATATTTTTATTGTAGAAATTTTCCTGGTAGGATGCTGCAAATGCATTTTTATAAAGAAGAACTTTTTCATTAGATGTAGAGCCAGATTTAATGATCTCTTGGATTATGCCCGAAAGAAATTGGTAAAACCTAAGTGGATTCCTGACCCTGCATAACAACTGTATCTTCGCCATTGGAGTAGCCCAGAATACCAATTGTTGAGCGAAAAAAGGAAAGAAAGCCCGGGCATCATCCAAGGGTGGCTCCCTACATGCTGCGGGTTCCAGAAGTACTTTTGCTGTGCTGGAAAAAATGATATGTAACTTTTACAATTTTAATTATTTGTTTCTATTTAAAATTTTTTATTATTTGAACATTGATAATTTTTTCATATGCAGGAAAAAGAAAAGGGTAGGCAAATACCAACTGATGAGCTATTCGAGGAGACTCATCTGAAAAGGAAAAAAACCGACTGATGAAGATGTCTGGGTTGAAGCTCGTGCAAAAGCTGTCCACGTAAGAAACAAATTTTGAATTTATGAATCTTTTTCTCAAAGTTGATATTATTCAATTATAACTACTTTAATATTTTTTTGACTTTTAGTATTAACTTTACTTTGAATACAGGATGAATATACGCGTCTTATTGGTGAGTATCGTAGTAGTCAGCCTCCTGAAAGTCAGGGCGACCCAATACCCCAGCATTTAGAGGTGGAGTGATGGACAAAAGCTGTGGGTCTTGCAAAAAGAGGCCATTTCTATGGATACCACACAAAATTTTTTAGCGATAATATTAGGTGTTCATCCGCCGCTGTATACTCTAACTCTTCAGTTGATAGAGAAACCATTGAAAGACTACAGAATATGATTTCTCAACTCACTGAATAGCTTGCTGAACAAAGAGAGAGATTTGCTGAACAGAGAGAGAGGCCGAAGAAGACGGAGAAGGCAACAACATCATAAATCAAGATACTGCAGCAGCAGTTCAGCTCTTTCAGTCAGACTGCGGGGGTTATTCCTCCGTGTCCTGGTAATGCAGTTTGGGCTGTAAAAGGTCTAGGCCCCCTTGATGATTTCAGCATGGATGATGATATGAAAAACTAGGACGAATTCGATGATGATGACTTTTAGTTTTTTTATTTTTGTATGTGTTGTACTTTGAATTTAGACATTTTGTTGTTTGAAACTATTGTTGTAGTTTTTTCATACACACTTTTGTTAGACATTTTGTATGTGTTGTACACTTTTGAAAGTATTTACATTTGATTTTTGATTGTTGTTGCTGCTGTATTTGGTTTGATTACTGCTGTATTGCATTGTTGTTGTTGCATGCTGTATTTGGGTTTTGATTTTAATTTTTTAAATGAATTTTTTTTTTGCAGAAAACCGACCATAAGTGGTCGGTTTTATATTAAATTTAATTAATTAATTTAATAAAAACTGACTATTTGTGGTCATTTTTTTAATAAATTAATTAATTAATTTAATAGAAAATCGACCACACGTGGTCGATGTAATATTAAAATTAATTAATTAATTTAATAAAAATCGACCACTTGTGGTCATTTTTTCCTAAAGTTATTTTTCTAATTTTAATAAAATAATAATAAATTTAAAAAAAAATATATTTTTAATAAAACTGACCACTTGTGGTCGTTTTTTAAAAAACTACCACTACTTTACTGACCACACATTTTGGTCAATTTTGTGGTCAGAAATTTGGTCAGTTTTCACCTTTTTTTTAGTAGTGTGATCTCGGGTTAGTTGCTATAGTGTTTTCCTTAACGATTTGGAGGCATTACTTGTATGGGGTGCATGTTGATCTGTTCACAGATCACAAAAGCCTTTAGTATGTCTTCTCTTAAAAAGATTTGAATTTACGTCAGAGAAGGTGGTTAGAATTATTGAAAAATTATGACATGAGTGTTCTATATCACCCGGGCAAGGCCAATGTAGTGAATGATGCTCTCAGTAGACTCTGTATGGGTAGTGTTGCCCATGTTGAGGACAGTAAGAAGAAGTTACTTCAGGAAGTTCATCAGCTTGCCCGACTAGGCGTCCGCTTTGTCGATTCAGCAGAAGGTAGTGTATGGGTGCAGAACAGTTCTGAATCCTCTCTAATTTCTGAGGTGAAGGAAAAGCAGGATAGAGATCCCAGTCTTGTTAAGTTGAAAGAGTCAGTCAGAGATCAGAAAGTAGAGGTTTTCTCTTGAAGGGGAGATAGTGTGTTGCGTTGCCATGGTCGTTTATGTGTGCCAAGTGTAGATGACTTGAGGCAGCAAATTCTTGTAAAAGTACATGATGGATGTTACTCGATTCACCAGGGGCCACTAAGATGTACCGCAATCTGTGGGAGATCTATTGGTGGAGTGGGATGAAGAAGGATATTACAGAATTTATAGCTAAATGCTCTACATGTCAGCAAGTTAAGTTGAGCACCAGAAACCTAGTGGGTCCATGCAGGAGTTCAGTATTCCCACATGGAAATGGGAAGAAGTGATTATGGACTTTGTGATAGGTTTGCCTCATACTCATTATCAGCATGATTTTATATAGGTTATCATAGATAGGATGACCAAATCAGTTCATTTCTTGCTAGGTCATACTTCCTATGCAATCAAGGACTATGCCAAACTCTATATCAGAGAGTTGGTTAGGTTACACAGAGTTCTAATATCCATTATCTCAGATATAGACACCCAATTTACCTCTCATTTCTGTAAAGCATTCCAAAAAGGTCTTTGTACCCAAGTTCATCTCAGTTCTGCCTTCCACCCTTAGACAGATGGTCAAGAAGAAAGGACTATCCAAACTCTAGAAAATATGCTAAGAGCATGCATTATTGATTTTAAGGGTAGTTGGGATGACCGCTTGCCTTTGATCGAGTTCACATACAATAACAGCTATCATTCAAGTGTTCAGATGGCTCCATCTGAAGCTCTCTATGGTAGGAGATGAAGATCTTCGATCAGTTGGTTCGAGGTAGGTGAGGCCACAGTAGTAGGGCCCAACCTAGTTTTTGATACCTTAGAGAAGGTTCAGTTAATCAGAGAAAGACTTAGGGTTGCCCAAAGTTGACAGAAATTGTATGCAGATATGAGGAGAAAGGATTTAGAGTTTGAGATCGATGATTTTATGTTCCTAAAAATCTCTCCCATGAAAGGAGTAAAGAGGTTCGACAAGAAGGGAAAGCTCAGTCCTTAATATGTCGGTCCTTATAGAATTCTCAGCCATTTTATAAAGGTAGCTTATGAGCTTGAGTTGCCTTCAGATCTAGCCTCTGTGCATCCAGTATTCCACGTCTCCTTGCTAAAGAAATGCATTGGTGACCTAGTAGTCATAGTTCCTATAGAGTATGTGAATATTCAGAATAATCTCTCTTTCGAAGAGGTTCCAGTCCAAATCCTCAGTCATTAGATTCGCAGACTGAGGAACAAAGAAGTTCCCTTAGTCAAAGTTCTTTGGCAAAACAGTTTGTTGAGGGAGCTACTTGGGAAGCAGAAATAGATATGCAAACCAAGTATCCTCACCTCTTCTCCGCAACCTCAGATCCAGCTTTAGGTAACAGTCTTACTTAGATTTACTCAATTCCATATTCAGCTATAATTATAACTCGGTATCCATTACCATTGCATATTCAGTCATGTATTCATGAATTAGTTTAGTCATGTACTCATACATCAGATATGCATGTTCAGTATGAAAACCCAGCTTGTTAGTAGCATCAGTCATAAATTCCATGCATTAGATATGCATGTTCAGTGTAAGTGATCAGTTTATCAGTAGTTCAGTAATGTAGTCATGCATCAGATATGCATGTTCAGTGTGTAAACTCAGTCTATCAGTGTCTCAGCTTAATCAGTCTCATTCGAGGATGAATATTCCCAAGGGAGAGATATTGTAATACCCTGTATTTCTCAAGCTTAACTTAACTCTAGTTCATGAGTTTTACAATATAAAATTTTTGAACATGGGAATGAATTCGTCCTTCAAACCTACTTAGTATTTTTCAGTTTAGAACCTGCCATAGCATAGGAAATTGAATTAGCTTTCCAACGATATAAAATTTGCCTAAAGCTGATAACCGGGTAAAAAGTTATGGCTATTATAAGTCTCAGTCGTTAAACACCATCATTCAGGCTAGTAGCGCATCGCGGAGTATGTCAAAATGGTAATTGTCAGTTTCCAGTGAAGTACCGCGATATCGGCACGTCGCGCCATAACTTATTTTCACTATTTTCCATTTCCAGTGTACCAACGCGATTCCATCGTGTCGCAGTGAACTTCCAGGTCCCAACCAAAGTGGCAACGCGATACTACCACATCGCGCCACCTTGTATTTTTCTAGTTGGCAATTTCCATAGATACGACGCGATAGCGCCGCGTCACGACAAGTGCCTATTTCAGAAAATTTCGACGAAAATTAAATGTTTCGTCCAGGGTTAAAATAGTTTTTTCCCATGATTTCATCATGCTAGATACGGGATTTAATTCCTAAAAAATGTTTTAAGTCATTACTCACTCAATTTATCCCTCAATTAAAAGTATTTCTCTCAAAACTACAAACCCTTGCTTTAAGAAAACAAGAGCAATCTCAAAGGATTCACCAAGAACATTAAGAAACTCACAAATTAAGGTATGTTAGGTGTTCATCTATGGGTTCCTTTCATCCATAGAGTCCACGAATCCATTTTCAAAATACAAGATTGTTGAATTATGAACTTTCATGCTTGAATTGAATTGAATTCAAGTTCATGTTATTATTGGGTTTTAGTCCATGATTAAATTACATGCTTTTATGAAATTAATTACTATATGTGTTGAATTACATGATCTTCATGATAAACCCTTCAATTTTCAAGTTGATTGATATAGCCATGATAACTATATGTTTTGATTGTTGTATAACCTAAGCATGCTCCCTATGTGTTCGATAAAATGCCTATGTGAATGAAATAGTGCCATTATAACATGATAGTATATATTCCCCATTCATGTATAAGTAGATGCATTACAAGTGTTTGATTAAATGCCTCTATGAGTGAACTATGGACAAGTATACGTTATGATTTTCAAGAGTATATTACGCTTTATTTTTCATGCTATCGAGTCCTGGGGGTATTTAATACCCGACAATTTATCTGTGTGCCTAGAGCCAGTGCTAGTTACAGAATCTCAGTTATGTCACGATCAGTAGTACTCTCAGTCAGTTACAGAACTCAGTAGAACTTAGTCAGTTATCAAACTCAGGAAAACTCGGTAAGCTTAGTATCAGTCCAGTCCAGTTCAGTATACTCAGTTCAGTTTATTTCAGTTGG
>NC_061117.1:95050606-95143677 GCF_002878395.1 Capsicum annuum | reverse complement strand
TCAGTTGGGAGCAGGATTCAGCATTGAGTGAACCTAAGGATGGGGGTTCACCTTCCAGTAGAGGGTGTGATCTTTAGAATCAATCCTTACATTTCAGAAATACGTAGCCACCGTAGGTTGAGACATCAAACCTGTCAATTGATGGTTGATGAGGTGTTTTAACCTGCCAGATGAGGGTTCCACCATTCTGCTTAGAGTACCTGTCAGATGAGGGTAACTCTTTAGTGTCTTTACCCGTGGCACGGTACTGACACCCTTCCAACTGGGGTCACAGCTTGGACCCCAACTCAGTTATCTTATTTGAGGCATGTCGGTTACCTTCCACAGTCTAGGTCTCAGTCTTCAGAATAGAATTTAATTCAGTTCTACAGAATCAGGACTGTCAGATACAATCAACTAGTATCTGTAAATTAGTTATCAGTAACTTCAGATATTAGTTACTCAGTTTCAGAATTTAGTTCTTAGCTTCAAACAAGCTTAGTCACAGTATTTATTTATATGCACATTAGTGCATACTCAGTATTTACAGCAGTATTAGTTATCCATGTACTCTCATGTTCAGTTACTCTATATCATGAAGTCAGTTATTGTTCATACATATAAATCCTTGCATTCAGCCTTACCTCATCTATCATACCAATACATTCCATGTACTGACGTATACTCTTTCTTTGCACTATGATTTCTCATATCATAGGTTTCGGACGCTCAGGTTCTCGACTACGCATAGATAGATTCAGATTTAGCTAGCAACAGTAGATTAGCAGTGAGTCTCATCAATTGAGGATATTTTTTTGTTACATTATTTCAGTAGACTCAGTATTTTAGTAGATGAAGATAGTTAGGGGATTATCCCATCAACTCCACTTTTAGATAGTTTCAGATCATAGGCTTTTTAGATTAGTTTTGAGATAATGTTCAGTTTTACAGATTGTTATTTCAGACGATATGATTTATCAGTATTTCAGATATTTTGAACCTTATGGCATTTCATCCTACTATTCTGCATTTATTACAGTATTATGTTTCAGTACTCATAGCAGCTATCATTCATGGGTTAGCTTGTGGTCCTTCGGGATCGTAAGTATCGTGTAGCATCCGGGGTACAGACTCGAAGCGTTACATAGGGTCTATAGGACTTCAAAGTCTGTAGGAGGATCAAGATTGATGAGCTTTGATTTATGTGAAAGATATATTTTTGACTAGAATATCTATTGATGATTAATGTAGTGAGTTCATGTGCCCCTTCTTTGATAGATATATACATATACAAATAAATTTGAAAGCATGTTGTGATAGATATAATTTTGTAGTGTAAAAAAATGTATTATAACTTAAACGCTTGTATGCACCAGAACTTGGCTCGAGCAACATAGATATTAATTATCATGTTTAACATATTTTAAGAAATCTTAAAATACATGGTAAGATTTTTTTTTTGGTTTTCCATTCAATGTCCGGTTCCCGCATTGGAGCCCGACTAATCCGAATTCGCGCCGAGTAGGAGTTCAAAGATTTTCTCTAGTATAATTTTGTATTCTTAAACAGTTTAATCATCTATCTAATTATGTAGAATTTGGAGAAGCATAACTCATATTCAAACAGAAATAAACACTATAAATTAGTTAGAACTTCATGGCTTACTCAAACACAAGAATTATATTTTGTCTGTATTTTATGGATACTTTTGTACAAAAGAGACTATGAAGAGGAGGAAGTTCATGAAAGAGAATATATATATTCGAATGTGGAACAATTTTTTAATAATTTGAGTTGTTTTAACGTACTCAATCCATTTATGAGCCAACCAATGTATTTATGGATACTTTTGTATAAAATGAGACTATGAGAAGGAAGTTCATGAAAGAGAACATACATTCAAATGTTGAACAAGTATAATTTAAGTTGTTTCAACGTACTCAACTTATTTATGAGCAAACCAAGGTAAATAAACCACATGTCTTGCCGAAAATCATCATTGTAAAGTACATAATATGTGGTAAAACACTTTAGAATTATCTGTATCATCATGTTCATCATTATAAATTATTATTTCTTTACTCCTGTGCTTTATTTTTATGTGTGTTTTGATGTGTTATTAATCGCCAATTACTTTGAGTCCAAATGTTTTGGTGGAGCTTATCTCCAATTATTTTTGGTGATAACAATTTGAATTTACAAAGTTAAAAAAAAAGATTTAATTTGTTCAAATATTGTGTCCTAGAGTCAAAGTTGTATAGCCATAGGTGCATACATTTTATATGAAAGATAATAATTTGTTTAAATGGCTGTAACTATAGGTAAATTTTATTTATTATATAATTTCTTTTTTAAAAATTTAACTACATGGAGATGTTTAATTATGAATAATTATAAGAGGGAGAATATCTTCATTATTTTAAAAAAAGACTCTAAGGAGATTTTTTTGGATTAATTTAATTTAATTTTTCAATTTATCTAAGAGAGGGACCATATCTTTTTAGATTATTATTTTATCAATTTAATAACAATCTCTCACTATTAGATAATGCTTTGCAAGGATGTTTTCCATCTAAAGAAATAGTTGAAGATTGGAAAAAATCTATTTTCTACTATTAGTTGCTTTTCCATCATACGCTTATATTCATGCTTTAGGGATTGTCCTAATTTTCACCATAATTGACTTTAATTTTCGTATTTCTATAGATTAGTATTATTTATAATTATATATTAGTTATTATGTAATTCTCTTATATATCTTTCAAAGTACTTAAATTTTATTAATTAAGTACACTTTTAATCGTAAAAATTTTATATTATGGTTTGAATAATTGTTTTTTATTGAAGTCTTGATTTTTTACTGTCCATCCAATTATGTTTTTTTCCTTAAAAAAGTAAATTTTTTTATGGTAAATATTTTGGGTTAAAGGAGGGTTAAAGTTTAAAATATAATATGTAAACATTAACATTGTATTATTAATTTTATTTTTATTCATGTTTTCTTTTTTTACATAATAATTTCTTTCAAAATCTTTGAGACTAGCCTTTTTTGTTTCTTATTCTTTTTATAATTCAAATTTCTTTAAGGAACAAAGGATCGTATTGTTTGAGCATAAAAGAGAATTTATTAGAATTTATGAAAATAACTAAATACCATCGTCTAATTTATAAAAGAAATTTTAGCCACAGTTATGCATTAGTACTCTTGAAGGTATATATGATATATCTCTATATCTCCTCCTTCTCTTTTATGATAAATTTATTTTTTAATTATAATTCGATTAAAAAAACAGTAAGTAATTTACTTTTAATATGTGTAGGAAGTAATAGATTGTCCAAGTTGTTTGAGTATGAAGTCAATTTTTTAGGACTATTTTCAAATGCATTTGATATCTTTTACGTAATGAATTATTTAGGACTATTTTCGGATGCATTTGATGTCTGTTACACAGTGAAATTTTGATCTTCTTTTTATCAATTTATAAAATAAATTTCATATTGGATAATATTATTATTTTATTAATTTTTTAATATTTAGAACTTCAAGAAAGTCTTCACATTAATTCAAATAAATTAAATTATTAATTACCTCATATAAATTATGTTCTTATCTGAATGATGTCACGTATTTTTATAGATAAATATTTGAACATTAGCCAAACAAATACATGCAACTATCTTTTCTAATATTAAATATATATTTCATAATTCCCCAAAACATTCTTACCATTAATACATATTATCTTATAACTTTTAAATAATTACATATTTTTCACATTTTGAGTTTTCTCTCACCTAGTACATGATAATCTCACCGCTCACGGTTACCCATTCCCTCTACCAAACTTGCCTCTTTCAATGCTATTGTATTTTTTAAAATATTTTGTGATCAAAACCACAAAAACTTCTCACAACCGTGTCCCCCCCACTTTCTCTTTAATTTTTCATCAGCGTACTATGATCCGACAATCATTTATCAATTCAATTTCACTTTTTTCATCATTTATCTGAGGTTAGTTCATATACCTAAAGAACAAGCTCGACATAATCAAGCACTGTACTAAACATAAGGAGAGAAAAGATACATCCTATACATTATAAACCAACATACAGTAGATTATAGACTTTATGTTCTTTATTTGTTCACTTTTGAATATTTGTGTTATTGCAGGCCTGAGTATTTTTCCTCACTTGAAAATAATATTAGCAAATTAGAGGATGTTCCTTTGCTTATTCTAAGGATCCTCAGATGACACACTTGTAAAATAGAGTGATTTGTCGAAGGTGATCCATTTAATCAAGTGGGATCTTTAAAACCATCAACTTTGACTTGGTTATCAATTGTTTTGTAAAAGTTTAAACTAAATGTTAATGCTTTAATTATTTGTAGGTTAAACTACATGATATTTTTTGTGCATTATCCAGACAATGAAAGAAGTATTTATAGATGTCTTAATGACTGTACTTAAAGGATTTGCTGTCATCCTTTCAGTACCTAGGAAGCCTGAAAAGTAGCATGAAGGTAAAGATAATAGTATTTGAGATGTATATGCAGGTGCAAGAATTAATGAAAGGAGAAGACCAAGGCGGGGACATGTTAATGATCATGCGAAACTAAGTAGGGGATATTCTAATGATTACCGATCAAGTAGGGAATAATTTGATATGGACTCCGTACTAGAGGTGGAATTATTTCAGTGTGTGTCCAATATCAAGGTGAACATTACTAATTTTAAAAAAAAGGTGAACATTATTTTTGTTGTTCTTTAATAAAAGATCTATGTTATAACCATATTTTTTATTAATTATGTCTAAAAAATATAGTAAGTACACATGTGATCGATGCTGAATACGAATTTGCCATCAATAAGAAAAATATTGACGCAACTGATGAAGTTGATTTACCAAATATCGATGAGACCATTGAAGAAACTACTGGAATAGATTTGACAAATGTTGATGAGGCCCTTGAAAACACTTCTTACGTTCAAAAAATTGATAAAACCCCAGAAGAAGATGTTCAAGCCGAGGAGACAAAATAAAAGGCTCCTAAACCAGTTAATCAAGTTGAGGGGGTAAATGAAAAGGTCCTCCAACTAATTGATCAAATTCAGGAAACAAAATTTTCACGACCTAAAAATGGGTCATGATGACATTATCGCGATTCAATCTTGTTAAGTAAGTCAATCACCCAAACTAATAAAGAAAAATTGAAATCAACAATCACATAAACCAAGATGAAACTTTTCCTAAAATCTAATTTTATAGGTATAAGAGCATTAAAATACAAAACCAAATCTGAAATACAAAGTCTAGCTCTGAAAGATATAAAGACAACTAAAGACGGATAAAGTCTGGATTAGCCCCAAACTCTGGAACACCTTAATACTTTAAAGAACATAGAAACTCCGAACAAGATCAGTCGCTATCTGTGGTACTCAAACTAGGATCTGTACTGAATGAGCAAAATAAGAGTGAGTAATGTCTACTTGTACTTAGTAAGTATCATAGACTAACTGAGTAAAGAAAAAAATAATATAAATAAAGAAATCTATGAGCACGTCACATGTACACAGAAAAGTCCCAAATGGTAGCTTACACCATCTCTACTAACAATTCATCTCTCTTTCTCTCTCTCTCCCTCTCTCTATCTATCTATCTATCTATCTATCTATCTATCTATCTATCTCTGTATATATCTATCTCTGTATATATCTATCTCAGTATCTATCTATCTCTCTCTCTATCTATCTCTCTCTCTCTCTCTCTCTCTATATATATATATATATATATATATATATGTATGTATGTATGTATGTATATAAAAGAACAACACAAATACACTTGAAGAATACACGAAAGCTAAACACAAATTAAGAAAACTAAGAAAATCATTAAATATGAATATACAATGCAATGTAATGATGATGGAATAAATAGTGAAAGCCATAGTATGACTTTCTGTATACATATACCAAGCTTGAAGCTCCCAAGATAGGACCTATAGGGGGTTCGCAATCCGTATACTATAACTTATATCTCAGTCTCAATCCATCTTTTTGACTTGCGTTCACAAAGAGATTCTTATAAAAATGTATTCTTTCAAAAATAGTGTTCCTCAATGGTACTGGTATCTCATGAATGTACATATATGGAATGAGAATGTAACACTCACAACCAAATGAGTATGAAGATATCAAATTCATTCAATATATATTAAGTGAGCCCAAAAATTAACTCAATATGTCCACAATTCATGATTATCAACTCTAATTAGGCATCATTAGAATAAATATAAATGTAAGACATCATTAATATAATATCAAACCCTAAATCGGATATTTCTATCATGATAAAGACAAGTAATTCTTAATAAGGCCTACAATAACTATTTAAACTCCCCCACCCTACCTACGGGCATCATATATAGAATAAATGCATTTAAATGCACAGTTAAGGCCAATGATGTCGAATAAAGTCCGCACAAGGGAAACACACAATATCAGATATCACAAGTCAACAACAACAGAATATAAGCCCCCACTTGGACACACAATAGTATAATAATCTTGAAATATAAATTCCATAGTTATTTTCCTCACCCCATAACATGTTTTACCTTATTATTAACTACCCATCTCAATCTAAAAGATGTTAAGCCATAACCTATCTCAAAACAACAAAATTCCAACCTAAAGTCCTTCAACACAAAGATTTTCCCTTCCAAACAACCTCAGATCAACTACAATAATTAAATATAGTATCTACACATTAAAAGAAAGTTAAGGATACCTATATTTTCCATATTTAAGTCTGATTCAAATGGGTTCAAAATATAAGTTCAAAATGAAAGGGGTAAAATTAAAATTTTATTTTAGAAATACATTTTTCTAAGATTATAGGAGTCTACAGTTGAAAACTCATGTGAAAATAGGTTAAAAATGAGATAAAAAATGAAAAAAAATCTATTTTTAAGCTTTATCAGCAAAAACCTCAAAATCTCATTTCAAAATCATGATTAAAAGGTGTTTTTGAAGATATAATCAATGAAAAATAATAGAGATATAAGTTTAGAGGTTACCCAAATTAACCCTCAAAAATCACCTTTCTCGAAGCTTAGAGGTCCAAAAATGAAAGAAGTTCACCAAAGTGGGTTTATATATTGTTCTGTTAATAGTACCTCATAATCATGGACCCCATCTTGCGATGCGAGGGTCAGTATTGACTAGAAAATTAATTAACCTTCGCATTTGCAGCCAAGGCTTCATATTTACGATGGTCCATGACTCAAACCATCGCATTCGAGATAGCCCTATCGAATTCACGAAGAAGGGAAAACACCCGACCTGACTCGGCTACACTTTGCGTTCATGATAAAGGATTAATATCTTTTATGAATCGGCATCTTGGGGCCCGCATTTACAAAGATGGATTCCCCTTGCACTAGATATCAGCAAAAATCTTGATTGGCATGGTTTCTAAAACCTCAGAACGAACTCACAAGATTCGTTCAGGACCCGAAAGAAGTAAGCCATATATGATACCAGACTATTTTCAATGTTCTAGACTCAATGAAAATACTAAATTATTGAAAAAAACTATTTTCCATATATTAATCCTCGAGACCCCCCTTATGAAAATTTTCAAATGAAGGGTGAAATGTAAAACAAAGGTTTTTAACCCAAACCAACCACACTATGAACCCAAGTTTGACATATCGAACCTAATGGAACTGTCTAATCGTCATCCAACACTTAGAACATCAAATATTTACCGAAGTCAACTATATGGCTTTTAAAGCCTCCAAAAACCACAAACTCACTCAAATCATTTCTGATTCCATAAGAAACTATGCCTACTATCCCCATACACCAAAATCAACAGGTAGCAACTATAAGAAAGGGAAAATGGTCAAAACATATCAAAAGTAAAATTTCACAAATCAGGTCTTATAACATCTTCCATAAGACACTAGTTTAGCCTCAAACTAAAAGGCAAGGAAATAACTAAATCGATAACTACTACGTATGTCAGAAGTGACCTCCCAAGCAGCCTTATCAACAAGATGTCATATCCACTAAACTTTAATGACACAACCCAAATAGGGGCCTTGTCATAATAGGCATCCCAAGACCAACAAGGACTGGGGACTGCCCCCTTAACCCAACCCCACCACCTTATACATCCTTGGATGAGCTGAATTTTAAGCATATAACAATATTACGTAATGCTTTTATGAAGACTTTGGGATAGGTTCATAAACATGAATGACCCAATCGAGTCTACCTATACCAAACCAACCATCCATTTTATACCAAACCATTTAGAAAGTATCAAAACATAAAATAGTAATCAAACCCAAAATGTAATACGATGGAAAAACCAATAATATCATCCAATGATGTTATCCCCAAAACCAATGCCAATTCTAAGGCCGACACCAATGTCGATCCCGCCCATGCCAACCCCCAGAAGTACCACAAAACCTCTATCCAAAAGAATACAAATATCTAATTGGGACGTGCTTCCAACCATGGACAAAACCAATATCCAAAAAAAAAAAGTAAAAAGTCTAAGACTGTCCAATATAAAATGATTCCTTGCAAAAGGATGAAAGGTCACCACTTTAGTCCAATAAGCTATCCCTGAATCAAGTACTATAAAGGAGGAGTTGAACGAGCGGATCCTACATAGCGTGGGTATACAGCCGCCAGTAGGCGGGTTAGTGGTTGAACACTAGCATGAAACTTGGGACAAGGATAAAGTAATGCCAGTTATCAAAACCAAGTGAAAACTATCCAATACAAAAAACCATAAATATACATAAATGCTAGGAAAAAGGACCGGGTTTAACATGCTATTTAAAACCCTTACGTAGGTTATGTAGCTTAGTCGTACTACTAACCACGGGCCATACGGGTTTAGATTCCCATGCTGAAAGGGTCCCAGTGCGTGTATCTGCATGACCAGGCAATATTCTTGGGATGACTAGTACATTCCTCCAATATAAATGTGACACTCGTACATGGCCATCGAAGACCCCTCATATAGGCAAATATGAGTTTTCGATTTTGATCCCCCCGGGACCGCCTCCTTCCATGGCTTAGCTTACACTCCCCGCTATTAATGTCCAATTAAAACCATTAACAAACAATCCAATTATCCATTTATTAACCAAGATAATTTAATAAACCAGTGGTATCGTCGTACCACCAAACTTGCAAGCATTATACATAGCCAAACCATTTATATTAAGGGAACAATCAAGTACCCTATCACTAGCCATATTAAACCTCTTGGGAGACTACCATGTTATCCACAAGAATTACCAATTAGCCATTAACCTTTGAAAACCATTGAAAAATATTTAAGTTTCATATATAAGCTAAAAACCAGCAAGAGTTACATTAACATAAGTCAATGCAATGAAAATATATTTATAAGCATTTTATCAAATACTTTGGGGGCATAATATAACCAAAGCCAAATTCTATTACTATTAAACCATTACCATGCACTTCAATTACCCAAAACCACCGTTAATGCATAGAAAACATAATTAAAACCATCGGAAATCATAATGAAGTATTTAACATCAAAACCCCCAAATCTATAGTTGAAAGCCACAATCATACAAGAGTGAAACTATGTAACCATGCCTTTAATATAAATTACAATTAAGGAAGAGAATCATGACTTAAACTAAGAATATTGATGGAGAGAATTCTCCAAGACAAGCCCCAAAGTAATCCCTTAGTTGAAACCCTAGTTCTTTGCCCCAAAAGCTTTTGAGAGAATTATGATATGTTTAGGAAGAGTTTCTAAGTGTTTAAGAGTAAAATAATAGGGTAAATAAACTTCTAATTATATTAGAAGTTGTGGGTCCTTATTAGGGTAAGTAGGTAAATGTCCAGAATACCCCTACTTAAATCCCACAAAAACCCAACACAGGGTCACGACTGGCCTCCTTATGAGTCGTAACCTCCTTTACGGTTGATCCCCGCCCAATCATAACCAAGCCTCAACCATGGATCAAACACTTTCCAGTATACAACTCATCCACCCAAGTTGTAACCCAGTATACGATCCATAACCATGATTTGTATCCTTGGCAGAATGTAACTCTAGGAGAATCAAACACTGACAGTTTATGAGTCACCTATATGACTTGTACCCAACAATATAACACTCACCCCTAAGTCGTATCCATTCCAGTGTCAAAAACATCCCACTGACCAACACTAGTCAGATTATGACAGGACTTCACCACTCGTACCCCATCATACGGCTCGTACCATAAGTCGTATTGGGTTCGAAGAATGGGATTCCAGGAAATTTTCTAAGGGTCCAAACCTGGGATTCTTCAGTCTCCCCCACTAGGAACATTCGTCCCCAAATGACGGATAAGGTAGGGGTAACCACACACAGGCTCATTTGCATTATCAAACATCCCTTTAACAAAGTTTGAAAACAAAGAGGCAAAGATGTTAATCTTTTCTTTAACAAACTTTGAAAATAAAGATATGTTCAAGAGCACATACCTTCCAAACGAATCCTAGGAGCAGAAAACAACAGCAGATACTTGGACTTTATGTCCTCCTCTGATTTCCACGTGGCCTTTTCCACCTTGTAGTTCCACCATAGAACCTTAACCAAAGCCACATCCTTGGTACGCAACCGACGAACTTGCCTATCCAATATTTCAATCAAAACTTCTTCATAAGACAGAGAATCTGAGATATCCAACCCCTTTAAATGAATAATCAAAGATGGATCACCAACACATTTCCTCAACATAAGATTATGGAATACCGGATGAACCAAACTAAGTCTAGATGGAAACTCTAATTCATACCCAACATTGCCCGTTCTTAGCAAAATCTCATAAGGACCAATGTACCAAGGATTGAGCTTTCTCTTTTTACCAAACTGCACTACTCCCTTCATAGGAGACACCTTAAGGAAAACCTTGTCCTCAACTGTAAACCTTATCCTCAACTGTAAACTCCAAGTCTCTATGCCTAACATCTACATAGGACTTTTGATGACTTTGGGTAGTCTTTAGCCTATCCCAAATCACCTTCACCTTTTCCATAGCTTGACGAACCAAATTCGGATCAAACAAATCAACCTCGTTGAGCTCAAACCAACCAATAGGAGATCTACACCTCCTACCATACAATGCCTTAAAAGGAGCCATATCAATACTCTTATGATAGTTATTGTTGTAAGCAAACTCGAAAAAAGGTAGATAATCCACCCAACTACCACCATAATCAATCATACAGGCTCAAAGCATATCTTCTAATATCTAAATAGTTGTCTTTGCCTGCCCATCCGACTGTGGATGGAAAGAAGTACTCAGACTCACCTTAGTCCCCATCCCTTTCTAGAAAAACCGCCAGAAGCAGGACGTAAACTACATACTGCAATAAAAAATAATCAAACAGGAAACCCATACAGTTTCACAATCTCTTGAAGATAAATCTTCGCATAATCCTCCACTGAAAAGTTAGTCCGCACAGGAAAAAAATGCATAGACTTTGTAATCCTATCCATGATGACCTAAATAGAATCAAATTGGTTTTGAGATCGAGGAAGACCTATAATGAAATCCATATGGATCTCCTCCTACTTCCATTCAGGTAACTCAATTTCTTGATACAACCCACCAGGCCTTATGTGCTCAACCTTAACTTGTTGTCACACCATACACTTGGATACAAAATCAAACACATCCTGCTTCACGCCACTCCACCAATAGATCTCCTTGAGATTATGGTATATCTTAGTAGAACCAGGATGAAAAAATAGCCCGACTTATGTGCCTTATCCAATATCTTTTAACGCAAACCATCTACATTACGAATACACAACCTTCCTTGGTACTGCAAAGTACCATCGCCACTAATCTCAAAATCTGTCACTTTTTACCCACCAACTCTACCCTTGATTTTTATCAAGGCAGAATCCAATACTTGTTTCTACTTAATCTCTACACCGAAAGATGATCTAACCACTTCTTGCACCATCACACTACCATTCTTGGAGTCAAAGAGATGAACCCCAAGATTTGGAAAATGGTGAATATCCTTCACCAATTATTGCTTTCCTTCTTCCACATGAGCCAAACTACCCATGGACAACCTGCTAAGAGCATCAGCAACCATGTTAGCTTTACTTGAGTGGTAGTGAAGACTCATATCATAGTCCTTGAGAAGCTCAAGCCATCTTCTCTACCTGAGATTAAGCTCTTTCTGCGAGAACACATACTGTAAACTCTTGTGATCAGAAAAGATTCCATGCGAACTCTGTACAAATAATACCGCCATATCTTCAAAGCAAACACAACGGTAAACAACTCCAAATCATGAGTAGGATAGTTCCTCTTATACACCTTTAACTACCTGAAAGCATAGACTATCACCTTCCCATGCTGCATCATAACACAACTAAGACCGACCCAAGATGCATCACAATAAACCACAAACCCATCATTGCCCTCTAGTAAAGTTAGAACTGGAGCTCAATTCAACTTATCCTTCAACTTTTCTAAACTCCCTCACACGCACCCGACCAAGAAAACTTAACCTTCTTCTGAGTTAACTTAGTCAAAGGAGCAACTATCGATGAGAAACTCTCCGCAAACCATCTATAATACCCAGATAAACCCAAGAAGCTCTAAATATCAGATGGAGTCATAAGTCTAGGCCACTTCTTCACCACAATCACCTTCTACAGATCCATCATGATCCCTTCATTAGAAATGACATGACCTAAGAAAGTCACATCATTCAACCAAAACTCGTACTTAGAGAACTTAGCAAACAACTGTTGTTTCTTTAAGGTTTGCAATACTAAACGAAGGTGATTAGTATGATCCACCTCACTCTTCAAATATATCATAATATCATCAATAAACATAACGAAGAAGAGGTCCAAATACTATCGAAACACCCTATTCATCAAAATCATAAACACTGCCTGAGCATTTGTCAATCCCAATGACATCACTAAAAATTCATAATGCCCATACCGAGCACGAAAAGCTACCTTAGAGATTTCCACCTCCCTAATCTTCTACTGATGATACCCAGATCGAAGATCTATCTTAGAAAAGAACTTGGGACTCTACAAATAGTCAAACAAATCATTTATCCAAGGAAGAGGATATTTGTTCCTGACCATTACCTTATTCAATTGCTTGTAGTCGATGCACATACGAAGAGAACCATATTTCTTGTGCACGAACAACATCGATGCACCTCATGGATAAATTCTAGAATGAATAAACCCTTTATCTAGAAGATCCTTAATTTTCTCCTTGAGTTTCCTTAACTCAGCCTGAGCCATTCTATAAGGAGGAATAGAAATTGCATGAGTGTCCAAAAGCAAATCAATACCAAACTCTATTTTCCTATTCGGAGGAACACCTAGAAGATCATCCAAAAGACCTATGGAAGCTCATTAACTACCAGAACTGACTGCAACAAAGGACCTTCTGAGTTAGAATATTTAACCTAGACCAAGTGACAAAGATAACCCTTAGAGATTAACCTCCGAGCTCTAACATATGAAATAAACTTCCCCCTTGGTGCTAAGGAACAACCTTCCCATTCTATTTCTGGCTCACCGGGGAACCTAAAAATGACCTTATGAGTTCGAAAATCCAAGTTTTCATAAAAATAATGCAACCAATTAAAATCTACCATACCCAACTCAAACAGATCTGCTAAAGTCTTTTTACCACTCACAGATACCACACACCCTCTATAGACTTGTTCAACAGTGACTAGATCTCTTACCAGGGTAGAAATAGAAAATGGATCCCAAATAATTTTTGGATTAAAACCAAAAGACATAGCTATATAGGAAGTCACATAGAAAAAGGTAGAACCCAGATCAAGAAAATAATATGCGTCATGAGAGAAAAATTTTAACATACTAGTAACAACATTAGGCTACGCCTCGGATTCCTGATGGGATGCTAAGGCATACAACCTATTTCGACTAGCACTAGAACTAGGAGCAGTAACAGAAGCAGATGCCATACCACCAGGTGTAGGAACAGAAGATAAAGCCACAAGAATCTTATTCGCCCCTGTACCAACCTTGTTAGATGGACAATCCCTAAGACAATGGACTACTTGGCCATATTGAAGCACTTATACCTTTCCTACTCATAAAATCCTTGATGAGGACGACCGCAAAACTGACAAGATGGACACAAAGAAACAAATTAACTTTTACCTGCCTGAGACTGGGCTCTCCCCACCCGACAATTATCACCATGATAATGATGGCTATCACCCGACTGCTGGGGATAAGGAGCACTAAAAGTAGAGAATGAACCGAAACTCCCCCACTTTTTTTTCTGCTACTTCCCTCTGTCTTGACCACCCTGAGACTGGGCACCTCCCTAATCAGAAAACCTACCCCGCTTACCTTGCCTATCTCCATATGCCACCTTCTCTTCTCATCTTCAATCTACTGCATATAAATATTCAACCTCGACATATCCATATCCTTCATAAGAAAAATAGTCTTGCTCTCTAGAATCAGATCTTTATTCTGCACAGAAGAGAACTTCCTTATTCTTGACGTCGTATCAGACCAAATTAGGAGCATATCTTAACAACTGATAGAACTTCTAAGCATACTTTTTCACAGATATTCTCCATTACCTAAGGTTCACAAACTCCTCCATCTTAGCTTTTCTTAACTCTTGAGGAAAGAATTGATCCATAGAGAAATTAGAAAAGGCCTCCCACAAACCATCCTCTTCTACATCACCCTTATCTTTGTCCCACTCCTTATGCCATAGATAAGCAACCTCTTCGAGCTGATAAGTTGCAAAGTTTACTCATTCCATATTAGTAGCCCTCATTACCCAAAAGATCTTCTCCATCTTATCAAGAAATCCCTATGGGTCGTTCTCTACCTTTATTCCCATATAAGTCGGAGGACCTATCTTCATAAACTAGCAAAGCCTAGCAGCCTCAGCAGACATAATACAAGTCGTACCATTCTCGGCCTAAGCAGCAACCAGTTTGACAATAACATGTATAGACTGATGAAACTCCGCATTCATCCTATTTCCCTGAGGGACCTGAGGAGAAGTAAGAGGAATAAGAGGAATTCCGATACAATCAGGAATAAGACCATAAGATCTATGATAAACCTCGAAAGCAGAATCACCTCCCTCAGCATAACTTACAGATGGGTCAGAAGAATTTCCTTGTGTTCCTCATCCAGGAGGAATGATATGAAAATTGAACAAACAAGTATTAGAGGAAATTCTAGGACTGAGAAGTCAAGCTTAAAGAAAGAATACCAAGAAAGTAAAACATTCCTAAATGTCTTGCAGCCTCTCCCTTATGAGTGTGGAATGCCACATACCTTTAAAAGAGTTTTACTCAATACGGTCTTGTGGACTCCCAATTGACCATGAATCTAGACTCTGATACCAACTTAACGCAATCCAAACTGTGTCCTTGTTATAATAGGCATCCCAAGTCCAACCAGGACTTGGGACCGCCCCCTTAACCCAACCCAACCACCTTATACAACCTTGGATGAGCTAAATTTTGAGAAGATAACAAGATTGCATAATGCTCTCATGAAGATTGGGATAGGGTCACAACCATGATCAATACAATTGAGTCTACCCATACCAAACCAACCATCCATTCCATACCAAACCATTTAGAAAGTACCAAAACATAATATGATAATCAAAACCAAAATTTAATACGATAGAACAACCAACAATATTATCTAATGATGTCAGCCCCAACACCAATGCCAATGCTAAGGCTGACACCAATGCCGATCCCGCCCATACCAACCCCCAAAAGTACCATAAAGCCTCTATCCAAAAGAATACAAATATTTAATTGGGACATGCCCCCAACCATGGACAAAACTAATATCTACAAAGAAAGTAAAAAGTCAAGAATGTCCAATGTAAAATGATCTTTTTCGAAAGGATAAAAGCTCACCACTTTAGTACAATAAGCTATCCCCAAATCAAGTACTATGAAGGAGTCGAACAGCTGGATCCGATATAGTATGGGTATACAACTTCTAGTACATGGGTTAGTGGGTGAACACTAGAATGAAAGTTGGGATAAGTATAAAGTAATGCCAGTTATAAAAACCAAGTGAAAACCATCCAATGGAAATAAACATAAATATATATTAGTGCTGGGAAAAGGGATTGGGCTTAAAAGTCTATTTAAAACCTTTACCTAGGTTGTGTAGCTTAGCCGTCCTACCACCTACGGGCCATATGGGTTCAGCTCCCCTACTGAAAAGGTCCCAGAGTGTGTAGCCGCACGACCAGGAAATATCTCTGGGAAGATTTGTACATCCCTCAAATATAAATGTGACACACGCACATGGCCATCGAAGACCCCTCATATCGGTAAATATGAGTTTTCGATTTTGATCCCCAAGGACTACCACCTTCTACAGTTTAGCTTACACTCTTCGCCATTAATGCCCAATTAAAACTATTAACAAACAATCTAATTATTCATTTATTAACCAAGGTTATTTTGTAAACCAGTGGTATCGTCATACCACCATACTTGCAAGCATTATCCATAGCCAAATCATTTATATTAAGGAGACATTTGAGTGCCCTATCATTAGCCATATTAAATATCTTGGGAGACTACCATGTTCTCCACAAGCATTACCAATTATCCATTAACCTTTGTAAGCCATTGAAAAATATTTAAGGTTTCATATATAAGCTGAAAACAAGCAAGTGTTCTATTAACATTAGTCAATGCAATAAACATATCTTTATAAGCATTTTATCAAACACCTTGGGGCATAATATAACTAAAACTAAATTCCATTATCATTAAACCATTACCATGCACTTAATTGTCCAAAACCACCGTTAATGCATAGAAAATATAATTAAAACCATAGGAAATCATAACCAAACATTTAAAATCAAAATCCCCAAATCAATAGTTGAAAGCCATAATCATGCAAGAGTAAAACCATGAAATCAACCATGTAACCATGCCTTTAATTGAAATTAAAATTAGGGAAGAGAATCATGCCTTAAAGTAAGAAGATTAATGGAAAGAATTCGCCAAGACAAGTCCCAAAGTAATCCCTTAGTTGAAACCCTAGATCTTTGACCCAAAAGCTCTTGAGAGAATTATGGTATGTTTAGAAAGAGTTTCTAAGTTTTTAATAGTAAAATAATAGGGTAAATAACATTCTAAGTGTATTAGAAGTCGTGGGTTCTTATTAGGGTTAGTAGGAAAATGTCCAGAATACCCTAACTTAAATCCCACAAAAACCCAATCTAGGGTCAAGACTGACCTCCTTACGAGTTGTAACCTCCCTTATGGTTGATCCACGCCCGAGCATAACCAATCCTCAACCATAGATCAGATACTATCCAGTCTATTACTCATCCACCCAAGTCGTAACCTCTGTACCCATGATCAGTATCCCTAGAAGAATGTAACTACAGGAGGATCAAACATTGACCACCTTATGAGTCACCTATATGACTCGTACCCAACCATATGACACTTACTCCTAAGTCGTATCTATTCTAGTAGAAAAACCATCCCACTAACTAACACTGTTCAGCTTACGATAGGACTTCACCACTCGTACCCCAGCATACGACTCATACCATGAGTTGTATTGGGTTTGAAGATTGAGATTCTAATAAATTTTCTAAGGGTACAAACCTGGGATACATTATTTAACCACGTGAATATCTCTAGAATGCAACTGTTTAACATCTATAGCTAAAATAGAACCAACTCCTCTACAAAGGTCAATCTCTCATCTAACTTAGCCGAGTCCCAATAAAGCATATGAGACTCATTTGAGATATAACACTAAAGTATAGATACATGAAAAACCAGATGAATGGCTAAAAATTATGGAGGTAAGGCCAACTCATAAACAACCTACCCTACTGTCAGAAGAATCTCAAAAGGATTCGTGTACATAGGGCTAAGCTTGCCTTTTTGTTAGACCTCATCATGCTCTTCATAGGTGTCACACCTAGGAAGACTCGATCACCTATCCCAAACTTCATGGCATGAAGCCTATGGTCCTCATAAATCTTTTTCCTACTCTAAGCTGCCAAAAACCTATCCTGAATTATCTAAACCCTATCTAAATAATTATAAATCTAGTTGGTACCATGGGGTCTAGCCTCGAAATTCTTAAACCAACCAATAAAAGATCTACAATTCCTACCATATAACACCATAAAAGGTGCCCTCTTAATACTCGAATGGTAGCCATTATTATAGGCAAACTCTGCTATGGCCAAACACTGCTCTGACTGGCCTCTGAAGTGCATCACACATGTATGAAGCATATCCCCCAAAACTTAAATAGTCTTCTTTGATTAATCATTAGTATAGGGGTGAAAATTTTTGCTAAGGTCAACCTAAGTACCAAACTCTTCCTGAAATGTCTGTTAAAAGATAAAAATGAACACTGAGCCTCTGTCTAAAATAATAGACACAAATGCCCCTTAAAGATGAACTATTTCACAAATATATAAATGAGTAAATATCTTGGCACTAAAGGAAATATGAATAGGTACAAAATGGGCTGATTTGGTTAACCAATTCATGATGAACCGAATTCTATCAAAACCATGAGAAGTATGGGGCAATCCAACCCCGAAGTCCTTAGTGATCCGCTCTAACTTTTATACAACAATGGGTAGTCTCTAAAGTAAACCACCCAATCTCTGATGCTCGACTTTCACTGGCTAATAACACAATGAGCTACGAGATCTAGTACATCTTTCTTCATACTACCTCACCAATAAAGCTGTTTCAAATCACGATACATCATAGCCACTATTAGATGGATGGAATACTTGGAAAAATATGACTTTTTCAAAATCAATATCACCCGTCCACCAACTATCGGCTCACAAACTTGACATCTTATTCTTAAAACACCTTTAGAATCAAGAGATGTCGCCTTAGCCTTGCCACTCAACACCTTATCTAGAATCATCATCAAACTACTATCTCCAAGCCAAAAGGCTACTCTTGGATTAAGGGATGAGCTAAAATCCCCATAATAATTGAATTTCAGCTTAAGGCATCCACCACCATGTTAGCCTTGCTCGGATGATAATGAATGATGAAGTCATAATCCTTAAGCAACTCAAGCCAATATCATTGCCTCATATTAAGATCCCGTTAATGAAAAAGTATCAAAGGATATGATAATCTGAGAAAATCTCGTAAGGAACTTCATACAAGTAATGATGCCATAACTTCAATACAAACAACATGACTTCCAACTCAAAATCATGGGTAAGGTAATTCCTCTCATGAGGCTTTAACTGACAAGAGGCATAAGAAATCACATTACCTTGCTACATCAACACTATACCCAAAATAACACTAGAAGCATCATGAACCATGATAAAACTAATGTCACCCAAATTACACATCCTAAAAGTTTAATGCAGTAACTTGTTAAATATAGAACCCAACTAGGTTGGGGTCGATCCCATAGGGAATAGATAAAAATCTTTCACGAGCTTGCTAACGTAGGTGGAAAGTACAAAAAGTAAGTGGGGTATTTTGTAAGAATTAGTAGTAATAATAACAATGCTTGGAATGTAGGGTTGACATCAGTATGAGATGATCACTAGGATTGTGTTCCCTCGAACTTCTTAACTCCATAGACTTATTATGCTCGTCAAAATATCTCGGTGTCTTGCATACAGAATTTAACAAGCTATGTAGCACCTAACTGTTTATCGACCTTGGTTTGGGTGAATTTCACTCATCTCCTCTTGGTCTTCGAGTGTCATATTACCACCCTTATTCTGGATCCCAGATTAACTATCTCTGCTCGATCTCAAGTTAATTAGATGAAGGTTGGTATCTTTAAATTACTATTAAGTTCTCCTTTTACCAATCTCAGCCTATCTCTCGAGTTAGTATCAAATACAAGAGGGTTTCTAACATTTGCTACCATTAAGACAACAATTAAAGAAAAAAACTACAATACATGTATGAATATCAATTTAGAATGACTTTGCACTTCCTCTATTTTGTTAATCCATTAGGGTTTCCATAACCAAAGTTATAGGGTTTAGCTACTCATGATTGTGAGAGAACACAGTGAATTCATAATTGAAAGCATATGAATGATCTCACAAATAATAAGAATGAAAACCAAAATCTCAACTTTATATCAAACCCTACAAACCAATGAACAAGAATCCTACGATCAAAAGTGTATCTTAGAACTCAAAACAATGTAATAAGTATGTAAAGTGAGTAAGCTAATAATGAAACATCCCATGGGTATTTATGGTTTCCTAAAAAAACATAGCAAAACCTACCCAAAATAAAGTAGAAAAATAGGATCATCCCCAACTTACGACCCAATTTATGAGCTATAGGTAGTATCTACGGGCCCTAGGTGGGTTTGTAAGAATTAGATAAAACTACAAGCTTTAGAACCACTAACCCCAAGGGTTACTACGGGGATGTAGGTACCACTTATACCTCAAAGGTTAGCCTTCGTAGGACTCAGAATAAGATTCATCTTTCAAAATTTCAGGGGACCTACCTACGAACCCAACTTACGAGCCCATAGGTAGGGTTCATCGGTAGACTTCCTGCTACACCTTAACACTCCTTGCTCCTTCTATGCTCTGTGCCCTATTTCCTATAAAACCAACACAAAAGCACATCATATCTAACAGAAAGACCTAATTACTTAGATAATTTCCTTGTTGCAAATGTTGAAAGTTCTATGAAACCATGAAAAATCTCAACCTAGAATGTTTGCATGTCATCAGGCAACTAACACATAACACAAAAACATGATGCTTAACTAAAAGAAACCTAAGGCACCTATGATAGTCAACTCACTTTAGCTCAAAATTCTTTCCCCCTTATATTTACGACTTTCAAAACCTTTGTGTGGGTCCATGTAGAACAATAATATGACACAAAGAAATCAAGTTATGTCATTACATTAGCAACAAATAAACAAGCGTATATGCAATTTACAATACCAAAATAGATAAGTGGTTAATAATATAACCTTAGTACCTTCACAATAAACAAGTACCAACTCTCACAATGTAATAATACATGTTAATGCAGGGAAAATATCAAGACACTCACACTCTCAAAATAAGCTCCAATAATATGCATGAAATACCACAGGCTTGTCCTTATTTCTATACCTTAGTTTTTTGGACAGATGGACTAGGATCACTATAGGACTTTTCTTGGCTTGATATGTAGGCTTAGGGCAGGTATGACATATTTGGGATGTAATGACTCACCCTCCTTGACACTAAACTTACATTATTGGTTATACTTCTCAACCATTCTTCTTTTATCTTCCTTTTTTCTCCTTCATTGATTATTTGTAGTGGATGTAGTTTCTTTATTCTTTTTATCTATTCACTTCTTTATTTCTTTTCTTTTTCATTTGTTTTTTCTTTTTTCTTTTTCTATTTTTTCTTTATTTTTTCTACCACACCTAACCATACTTGCATTTGATTTATTCAACATCCTTCTTCATACCTAAATTCAACTACATAGCTCTATGATAGCCTCTCTTAACTTAGAAAATTTACCTAATTTAAGGTGCACAATGTCCAAGGAGGGACGAGGGCAAAAATAGGTTCATTGTAATCAATTAGAAAGGTGAAAAGGTGAAAACAAGAAAATAGGTCAATTTAGGCTCAAATAAAGGATCAAGGGATACTTCTTCTTATTTGGACAGTCATTTAGGATAATAGTGGAATAATTCAAGAACGACCTATGATCATGTCCTAACTAACTATCCTGCAACCTATGGAAGACTAACCAAACAAGTTCTAGATTAAATACATAAAGAGAACTAGGTAAGTGCCTCACACACATGATACATGGTTATATCATCAATTACCACCTATCCAATTCATGCAATGCTAAGCTTTGAATAGATTATCCCTAATACTAATGCCATTACAAGATTCAAATAATGGTCACACATATATTTACCTCACATAGTTCACAAAATTTTTAGAAAGGATATTATTTTTTTCTTTTTTCTTTTCAAACATTAAAAACAACAAAACAGAACATGTCAACTGGACTTAAGTTCCTATTTTTTATTCTATGATGACACAAAACACAATCTAAAACATTCTAGTTGTACTAGGATAATGCAATTAATGGAAAAAGAAATCTGGCAACAAAAACCCATGGATGTGGTACACCCTCACCCCCAACTAAAAGCTAATGCACTTTCCCCACTACATACTAGAAACTGAACAACAAATGAGTGTAGGGATATACCTGGGTTGCTCTTTCCATTTGAAGTAGGCTCGCCTTCACCTAGGGTATTTTGTTGCTCATTGGTAGAAGGAGGTGGTGGTGTGTGACTAGAAGAGAGGTCTATTGCTATCTGGGTATGCCTATTCTTGTCCACCACATACTGAACTCTTGACTCTATGGTGGTAACTCCATATTAAGGTCTCATAAATTCTTCTCACTTCTTCTCTTAGCGGCAATAATGGAGCCCTTATAATCCTCAGCGAACAAATTAAAAACCATATGTGCTGGCCTAGGCAGTTGCTTCATAAAAGAAGGAATCACTGAAGAGATGACTGGAATATGGCTCTCAGCTAATGAGCGCACCATAGATCTCAATATGGCCACCTTCTCGCATAGGCCTAATAAATCAAGTACTTATAAATCAAGCACCTGGACCTCGTAAAGTCATGCTCCCATCTGGGCCTCAAAACTGTCTATACGGCCATGCAACTTTCTCATGTATTGATCTATAGCAACCATTATCCTACCCTCAACTCTAGCCTCAAAAGTCTTCAAAGTAGTCTAGACTCATGGGTGGATCTATCCAAATAGGTTGTCCAATTGGGTCTCCAAAAGTGTTTGGTAATGATCCATCTCCTGCTATAGATTGACCAACTGCTATAAAAACTCCTTAGGTACACTAGTAAAACTAACAACCAACTAATAATGGGGAAAAGTAGAAGCAAAAGATGGAGCTAAAGTGCTCGCAACCCCCTTATTACTTATAGTAGTCATGGGATCAACTCTCTGACTGCCCATATCAATATCCAACTCGGCCTCTTAAAATAAATTAACCAAAGGCCCCTTAAAATGGTCCATACCCAAGGAAGTAGGTGGCTATACTTGATATAGCACAATTAGATTGGTCGTATATCTTTTTTTTTGCCAAAACTTATACCTAAATCATCTTATCCCTAATAAAAACTATATCTTAACTTATTCTCTCCCTCATCATACTATGAAGACTGTGGTAGTAAAGTTGTGGCTGACTTTATCTGAGGCCCTATACGAATAACTTGATGTGGTAAAGTCTAGGGCCCTAGATGCATTACATGTGATGGTACGGGATAGGGGAAACTAAATAGTAATTGCTATGGGATGAGAGCCTAGCTGAATAGCTGCTCTGACTGTAGCCTATCTACGTGCTTGACCCCGAGTCTGGCATAGGACTAATGGTGTACTGTCTGGACTCACTGGATACTCCTCAACAGATCCACTCCACTCGGATAACTCATCTATCAACCTGAAATATACTCCCTTCTTCCATGTAGACTTAGGTGCCATAGTACCTATAAAAGAGTTTTTAGTGATTGAAACACCATACCAAAAAGGGAAACAAGAAAAAATTGAATTTCCATCACAAAGGCTACTTATGAACCCTACCCATGAGCTGTATGTAGTACTTATAGGGCCGTAGGTAGGCTTAATAGGTTGTAGGCAAATCCCCGAACCTTAAGGGATTTATGTCTGACACCTATGTGGCCACCTACTAGCTCGTTGGTACCACTTATGAGCTCTTAGGTAGGTTTCATGAGTTCCAACTGAGGGTATCTCAAAATTTTCCCAAAATTCCCATTCAACACAAATAAACTTTCAATTTTTAGACCAAATTTAGTCACTACAACATGCATAACTTCAATTACCACATCTATTTCTATATTATTTGAGTTAATCAACTGCTACTTCTATTTTTATTTGTGATCATAGGCTTCCCAAACCAAAAATCATGCAATAAATTAATTATCACCAATTTTAGGCTCCATATATTTCAAGAACTATGAGAATTTAACAATTTCAGGTTTATTTCTGGTACTATATCAAGTTCAATATTCAAGAATCATGTTTTAAACTAAATAAAACCAAGAATTCTTACCTTGAATGATGATTTTGGAAGTGAAAGATGAACAAGTGATAAAAGTCCTAAATTCTCTAAACAAAGCAAGCAAGTGGGGTTTTATGGAATAGGTTTTGCCTTTTAAATTTTGTAATGAGAGTTGAAGAGTTTTAATCAAGGTGGAATTTTAAATTTGAAGAGGTGGGGGATATAAGGGAAGATTGGGTCGATTTGCATGGGTCCAACACAGATTTTAAAAATATTTGACCAAAAAATTAACCCTACCTATGGACGCTACTTATAGGCCATAGGTAGTTTACGCTCCTATAGGTGGGGTCCATAGGTTGGCTCCTGTAGTATTGTTGATCCTGAATTTCTATGACCCCAACTTACAGGGCTGTAGGTTGTACCTACAGGGTCGTAGGTAGGGTTTGTCGGTTGAACTTTAGAGACCCAAAATTTCTTCTGATTCCTATGAATCAACTTATATATCGTGGGTTAGATCGATGACCCCATGATGTTCTATATATTTATACCACTTTCGATGCTTAAAATGATGAAAATATATAAGTTAATTAGGTAGTTTTGTTAGATATGATGGGTTTTGTGTTATGTTTTGTGGGAAATTAGATTTTGGATATGTTCTAGAAGAAAAAGTGAAAATTGAAGTTTTAAACCTCAGAAGTGGGCACCTATGACCCGTATGTGCTACATACGATCCGTAAGTGCCAGAAATCAAAATCCATTCACTCAAAAGTTTAGTAAAAAAGACCCTGTCACTGACGGAGGGCACCTATGGCCTGTTGGTACCACCTACTACCCGTAGGTGAAGAGTAGGTTCCAAGAAATCAAAGTCCAAAGAGTTTTTATAGTGTTTGAAGACCAAGGCACCTATGTGGGACCACATACGATCTGTAGATACCACCTGCGGGTCGTTGATGGCCCAATAAGTGGCCATCGACCTTGATTTTTCTTCGTTGTTCAGGAGTTGTTTCCTAGGGTTTCCTTGTAACCTATATTACCTCTTTGATGTTTTTTAGTTAGTTTACGAACTCTATATTCTTACAAACATATATTTGATTCCAGGATTTGATTTTGATCTCGAGATTACTTTGTTATCGATTTTGGTTGATAATTCAGTTAAAGACTTTGGTTTTTATTCATTGATTATTATGATATTGTTTGAATGTCTTCAATTATGAATACCTTTAATTGTTTCACAATAATGAGCGGCTAAACCCGTAGCTAGGGTTGTGGGAACCTTGGTAGATTAATAAAGTAGGGAAGGTGCTAAGTTGTTCTGAACTGATATTCATGCATGTATTGTGGTTATCTTTAGTTTAATAGATTTCTTAGAAGTTTCAAATGTTACGATCCCGCCTAGTATATCACTACTTATTTCACAAGAGAAGTAGATATTAGGAAAAGATAATCACAACAGTAATTTCAAGATTAGTTGATAATCTAGGCTAATCAACATCATCTACTTAAGATGATTATATTTTATCTAATAACTTGAGAATAAAAAGGTAAAAGTTAGATAAGGGTTAGTAATATGACATCTCGAGACTCAAAAGGTAAAGGGTGAAATCTGTCAATAAGTCTAGAAGACAGTTGATGGTACATAACTTGTTAGATTTTGTATGCAAGATATCGAGTTGGTTCAACAAAGCACAATAAACCTATGGAGTTGACAATCTAGGGGGAACACAGTCCTAGTATTTGTTTCTGACTGATTACAACCGAAGATGATTTATGTTACTTGTTCGAGGTTTCTACTATAAACACCCTATTTACTTTCTGTAGTGCCCATTGATTCCAGCATATGAGAGATATAATTCTACATATTCCCTGTGGGTTTAACCCCAACCTAAGTTGCGTTACTTTACTGGACAGTGACTGTTCTACCTTCTATTGTAAGGGTAATTTAGGCGTTGATCAAAATTTTGGCACCATTGTCGGGGAATACGACATTGAGTTATTGATTAAAGTTGCTGAAGTTTTTGGATTTTTATTTCTATGTTTAGTTGGGTGTATACCGGTGTATACCTAACACAAGGAGTCAAGGAAATTCCTTACTTACACTGAATCCCAACCCAAAAAGAATCTTATAACCTAATTGCACGATGATAGAACAGGTATGTGATGGCCAGCTTGAAGGGGTTAAAGATAATCTTAATGTGGTACCTCCTTGTGCTCTAGCTGAACCTCAGAATATTGCTGATCAACAAACAGAGTAGTTGTTAGTATATACAACTGCTAACTAGAGAAGGGATAAGGAGGCATGACTATTAGCTCAGTAGACAGAGCTTTCCAGGCTAAGACCGACAATTAATCATCAAGAAAAACTCGATTATAATTGAGATAGAGTTTGAGGTGGTCGAGCTCAAGTGATACCAACATACTAGTACTTTCATCTATACAATGATGAGAAGGATATGAGATATGTTGAGCCGGCAAAAATAGGAGCTGTCATTCCTCCTGCTTTGCCACTAGGTGTTAAGTTTGACATAACCAGTTCCATGATCCAATTCTTGAACTTGAAAGGTGTGTTTTTAGGTTTGGATATGGATGATTCAAATATGCATCTTGCCAATTTTATTGGGATCTGTACTTCTTATACCATACCTGGGGTAGATCAGGAGGCACTTAAGTTGAGGTTATTCCCCTTTTTATTGAATGGAGTTCCTTTTTTATGGTTGGGGGAACTTCCTAGAGGATTGATTACCACTTGGCATAAGTTTTGTAGGCAATTCTTAGAACATTTCTTTCCTCCGTCCAGGATATTATATTTAAAAGATATGATATACAAATTTAGGAACCTACATTCTGAGTCGATGTAGGAGGCATAGTATCAATTTAAGAAGAAGTTGAGCATGGTACCCAATTTTTGCATTTTAGGGACAAATTTGCTAGAGATATTTTTAGAGCCCTGAACATCAGTTCTAGAGCCATATCAGATACAATCACTGTAGGAGCTTTAATGCATTTACGCTGGGAAATAGCATCTAAGGTTTTAGACCAAATATCTCTTACTAATCGAGGGTGGTATACTTAGGAGGCTAAGAGGGGTGTTAACACTTATACCATTGGGGATTTCGGCGACCACAGAATGGGTGAAGAGTCTATAACATAGGAGATTACATAACTTAGAATTGATATTAGGTTGCTGATGAAACAGTTCATAATAATGAATGCCGAGAAATTAAACATAGTAGGCTTATAAGGTTTGACCTATAGAGTATATGAGTTTAACATGGAAGAGAAGGATAAGTATCTTGATTGAGAATTAATGAGTTTTTGATCCAAAGGTCAAGGAAACCAAGGTTGAAATTATTATGGTGATAGATACAGATATTGTAGTAAGGAGTGTGATGGTGACTGAAGGAGAAAGGATAACTACAATGAGAATGGAGATACGTATGATCCACTAAGAAGTAGTGACACTGAATTGAGAATAAAGGTATTGTTGTCCAAACTGGTGAAGGGTCAATAAAATTAGGAAATATGACTTAAGGAGATTAAGGTTGATATCTTCGGTTTGAACCAGAAGGTTGAGTCTCATGCAACTATAATTAAGTATTTAGAGGAGCAATTTGGGAAGATGTCTGCTACTTTAAATCAGAGGAAACCGGGTACCCTTCCAAGCAACACGGTTCAGAATCCAAAAAATGATAGTCATTTTCTCACTATTACCACTCAGAGTGGTAAGTCTACTATTGATCCCCAATTTCCTACTATGGATATGCCAAAGAATAATAGTACATAGTTTATGAGATACCTGCTATGGAGTCGGACTAGGAGAAAGGTGTTGACGTTAGTGTTAGTGATGATAAAGGTGAGGGCAATATCGATGAGCCTGTAGTGAAGTAAATTCCACGACTGTCCCTACATTTTTCTCAAAGACTAAAATAGAAGGAGGAAAGAAAGTGTAAGAAATTCATTGAAATACTGAAAGATTTGTGTTTGAACATCCCTTTTATTGAGGATTTGGAGCAGATGCCTCAGTATGCCAGATTTATAAATAATTGGTGAAGAAAAAGAGAGCAACTAGTTTTGAGGACATTGGTGGATTTAACCATTACAGTGCATTCACTTCTAAGTCTTTGGCCTAGAAGAATGGTGATCCAGTAGTGTTCACGATCCCATGTACCATAGGGACATCCTAATTCACCAAAGCGTTATGTGACTTTAGAGCCAACATTAATTTGATGGTGCCGGCTGTGTTCAAGCTGACTATTATGCAGTTATTGATGACAGATCGTATAGTAAAGAAACTCGTGGGCATATCATTTAATGTGTTGGTAAAAGTTGATAACTTTATTTTTTATCTGACTTTGTCATTTTAGATTATGAGGTTGACTTCAAGATGCCCATCATATTGGGAAGATCATTCATGATGTAGAGAAATGGTTGATATGGAAAAAGGGGAGGTCAAGTTCAGAGTTAATACTGAAGAAGTCACATTCAACATCTGAAGAACTATCAAACAACCAACCAACATGAGGGTGGTGTCAGTTATTCATTGTGTTGATAATACTGGAGGTTACCCCTTTGGTACCTTTATGAATTTTGAGTAATCAAGGTATCCATGTTGTACCATAATGTTAAATCAAGCACTAGATGAGAGGAAACCCATGGGCTTGTTGGTGTAGTATAAGTAACCAACTTAGCCATGTTGTGCCGCGACATTAAATCAAGGTTGGGTGGGAGGCAACCCATTAGTTTAGTATTCACAATTATTTTTCCTTTTTATAGGTACAGTAGCATAAGGAACGACCTGGAACATGATAATACATTGCTTCATTCAGAATATTATAGGTAAGGGGACTTTATGACCAACTCATGAAGGTCATAATTCCCAGGTAGGCCAGGTAAGTTGTGCTTTGAATATTAAAACAAAATTTTAAAGATTTTTGGGGATTTTCTAGACTGAAACTTACAAATCTACTTATGATGTCATAAATACCACTTATAATTTGGTATGTAGTGCAGTATATTTTAGAATACAAAGTCTAGAGAGAAGGGAAAAGGGTTGAAAAATTGGGCCCACTTATAGACTGGCACCAACGGCCCGTAGGTACCACCTATGGTCTATAGGTGGTGCCATAAGTGGCCAAGTTTTGGGACCAATTTTATCTAAAAGTATAGGCCCACACCGACCCTACCCCTAGTGCTTTTTAATCCCCTAAATTGTTACTTTAACTCCATTTAACTTCAAAATTTCCTCCTCCCTCTAAAATTCAAATTTCTCCACTTCCCCACATTTGATAATAGGCAAGAACGTGACTTGTTCTTGGTACCAACTTGTCCAAGGGAACTAATTACACATTCAAGATAGGTTTTCACTTCATTTTTTAATATTTCACTTCTAGTTCTTGGAATATAAGGTAACATTCTTGTCTCTTAATGATATTATCTTGTGCAAAACTAAAAATAAGTTGAGTTGGTATGGCTTTATCCATGATAAATATGTGGAAATCAGCAAACTTGTTTGTAGGAGCGTTGAATTAACCTAAGAATCCTAAAGTGGTGCATTATTTTATAAATAACCTATATGATCATGCCCTAAACGTAAGTTGAATGTTGAAAAGGTAGAGGAATAACAAAATTTTACAAGATAGGTTGTATTTAAAAATTTGATTCAAATAGTATGTGTGCATATTGGACATGTTTGGGATGAGTATAAGTTATATGGATATAAAATTGAGGGAAAATTTGAGGTTTTTAAATTTTGAATTTTTCTTCAAGTTTTATAGTCCCTCACTATCTTTCAGACACTAACGTTTGGTTTTTAAGGTACACATGGCATCAAAGGCTTTAAATAAAAAGAATGGTGAAGGGATGACTCCTTCAAGAGCAGCAGCTAGGTGGAGGAGTACCCAATTGCCTCGACTAGTGCTTCCCCAACCAGAGTGATGCAGGAAGTGACTAAAACCCAGAGTCATGCTACAACTGAGACTATTATTAAGGCAACCTTGGGCAAACCGTTTGCAGCAGGTTCATAGTAGGGCAGACGACCTACTTTTACTCAGCCTAGATCTCACCCATAACCTAATATACTGGTACCCAGGCCGAGGATGAAGAAGGCTGGGATAACGTCTCCATACTCTCTCTAGTATGAGGAGGGGGATGATGATGATGTAAAGTCTGAGTCACTTCTAGAGGCAGTTAAACATGAACCCCAGTTTGAGGAGGGGTCATATGATGAGGATGAGTCAAAGGAAGTAGATCAAGAGCATTCATCTACAGTACCCCAGTCTGAAGAGAGTACACATAAGACCTCACATCAGGTACCACCACTAAGTACAGAGCCATCAGCTCAGATAGACTAGGCCTCTAAGCCTATACATATCTCAGCTGATCCTATTAATAAGGTGACCTCAAGATGGTATGCAGAGGGTATATGAATACTTTATGAGAGAGAAATTTTGTGATTAAAATGGGTTGGCCTAAGAGGGTTATTTATACGAAAAGATAGATTGAGTTTTCTAAATTAGCTGGAGCACCATTGTTGCAGGCTGTGTTTGATAGGTATCAACGAGGTGGATGACTATGCCCCTAAGTTCATATTCCTCGGTATTAGTGCAATTTTATGCCTCCTACCACGCCATAGTATCTTTGACTACACCTAGAGGAAGGAGGCATGCAGAGCAACCCCAGTTAGAGTAGCTTCTTGTGAGATAGGCATCGTTAATATTTCAACGGCGACTATCCACCAAGTTTTTTTTAGCCCAGATTATGCAACTATAATATCTATAGTAGAGTGTGATCACTATTTAAGATTGGTGCCTGACAGAAGTGCCATATGAGAGCCTAATCATAGGATGAAAGCATAGGTTTGGCAAGATGGATCACCAGTTATATTTCACCTCTTGGTTTGGATTCCCCTTGGGTTGAGTCACCAGGTATGATTAAGAAGGCAAAGTTGAAGGTCACCAAAAAGTTCTAGTGGCTGTTAGTGAGTTATTGATTATGTCTGATTGCAGCATACCACTTACTTTCTTAGGATGGTGCAACATTAATTTCAAGCATAGTGGCTAGTTATGATATTGATTTTGTATCCATCATTAGATATGAGATGCATGAGCAGGCATTTGGAAAGATAACCATATTGTTCTTTCCTTATTTGGTATAGCTGGTATCTGATGAGGCTAATATGCCAGAGATTTTTGGTGTTGAAGCAAGAGTATAGGTGATAAGCATGGCCTGGACTAGTATGATGAAGGATCCAACAAACCCAATCCTTGTACAGAGGTCCCATATACCTCTGATAGTGATTCTAGCCCAATCTGAAGGCCCATCAGTTCCTATGAAGCCTACTGCTATAGAGGGAGTAGATGCCAGTATTGGTATGGATTTTGAGATAGGGGAGAAGAAATAGGCCCCCGATATAAGCACACCAAGTGAGGGGCCTACAACTACATCTACTTTAGTTCCAGCTTCCTCTTCAGAGTCAGTTAGGGCATCTCCATTGCCCTCCTCATCCCTCTACTATAGCTATATCTATATGTATTATTTTTGTATAGCATGAGTTCTTTCAGAGATTAATAGATATTCAAAGGGCTACCACCATCATGATAGAGAATATTAAGGTTTAGGTGGCATCATTGTATAGGTAGATCTATTCTTTAGTTTGAACGATGTTTGAGGTGGCAGAGACTAGATTACAGGCTACACATAGAGCTAAAATATCAGAGTTTTGAGTTGAGGTGCATGCCCGTACATATGCTTTTGAGGGTTGAGTGTCAGCTTGATTCAGTGATATTGAGGTACCCAATATAGGTGAGATTAGAGACGAGGTGTCCATACTATGAGTAGAGATACACTCTCTAACTAAGAGCACCATTCCAGCCATCTTTCTAGTTATACCTCCCATTGCTTAACTGGCACCTCCACGTGGACCTTGATGCTTTGATTTTTTCATAGAGAATGAGGAGATAGTCCCTATAGTTGGGACTAAGAGAGGTAGCAAGATGGAGTTTTAGGATCCCAGTATACCATTTGACTAGGTCTTGAGATGTGCTAGATGTGATTCAAAGGATATTGACTTTACTGATAGGTAGAGGTATGCTGAGAGAGCTGGGGGTACATATTCTAGTAATGCATCACCATTACCACCATCTCCACCAGTTCAGATACCCCATGGGGAATATCATGATGCAGACACCTAGTGTGTACCAGGTATGTCCTTATTCCTTTGCTTTACATTATTTACACATACTGAAGATAGTGCGATGTCTTTTAGTTAGGGGTAGGGTATACCATAGCAGTCATGGGTTTTTATTGTCGTGCTTTTTTTCCTGTCGGTTGTGGTATGGTTGTAAAATTGATATGTCTAGGTTAATTTTGTGTCATGTTGTGTTGTGTTTTGAATTGTGTTGTATTTTTTGTAATTAGGAGATTTTTGCGTATATAGGGAAGTTGACATATTTTCTTAAAGATAAATGATACCTGCCAAAAAATTAGTTTTTGAATTGTGTGAATATATATATGTGTGACCATTGTGGATCTTGTTATGACATTAGGATTAGGGACATAATAATCATAGCTAAAAATTAAATGAACTGGATAGGTAGTAGCATGTGATATGACCCTATGCCATATGTGTGTGAGATACTACTTAGTTTCATTTGTGTGTTGAATCTAGAACTTTCCTGGTTAATCTAACCTAGGTTGTAGGATAATTGGTTAGGGAATGATCATAAGCCATTTTTCATATTAGTCCACTTTTAGCCTAAATGACCTTCCATGTGTGAATAAATATCCTTTGATCTTGATTTTCTAGCCTTATAGCCTATCCTTATTGTTACACCTTTCACCTTTCCATTTGTCTTACAATGAATCTGTTTTGGCCCTGGTCCTCTTTAGACATTGTGCACCCCAACTCAAGAAAATTGCCTAAGTTGAGGGTGACTATCATAGGGGTGCGTAATGTAAAATAGGTATGAAAAAGGGTAAGAATAAGAAAAATAATAGTAGGGCTGGGTGTGGTAGAAAAAGAAAAGAAAAAAAAGGAATGAATAAAAGAATCACACCTAACCTGAATGCGTAATAAAAAAATAAAAAGGAAAAAATAAGGGTAGAATAAAAAGAAAATTGGTTGATAAGTGGACCCAGAGTAAGTGCAGTGCCAAGGAGGCTTAGTCACTAAATATATCCATATGTATCATACCAGTCCCCAAGCCTACATTACAAGTCAAATAAAGTCCTATAGTTATCCTAAATCTACTATTTGAAAACTAAGGTAAAGACAAATAGTGCAAGCCTATATTATTAGATGCACATTGGTTGAACCTCTCTTTTAAGCATAAGTGTCTTTTGACTGTCCCTGCATTGACATGTATTATTCTGTATGAGTGAGTGGGACTCTTTTATTGTGAAGGCATATGTGCTGTATTGCTAGATGCTTACTTATCTGGGTAGTGTAACTTGTATATATGTATGGTTGTCTGTTGCTAATGTAATGCCATATATTAATTCCCTTGTATCACACTGTTGTGCTTCATTTATATACATAGTTGGTTTTGGATTGTTGAAATAGGAGGGGGTAATGTTTTTGAGCTTAAAGTGTTTATTGACTGCCACAGCTTAATGTTCTCCTAGTTAAGTGTCTTTTTTTTGTTGTGTTGCTTGAGGATATACAAATATTCTGAGTTGAGGGTGTTGATGTGCTATGGATTCGTATCACTTTCGACACTTAAAACAATGAAAGATATGCAAGTTACTTAGGTTATTTTGTTAGATATGATAGGTTTTGTGTTATGTTTTGTAGGAAATAAGGTTTTAGAGTTGTTTTGGAAGAAAAGAGTGAAAGTTGAAGTTTTGAACCATTGAAGTGGGAATCTATGATCCGCATCTGCTACCTACCATCCATAGGTGTCAAAAATTATGATCCAGAGACTCAGAAGTTCAGAAAAGAAGACTCTATCACTGATGGAGGGCACCTATGGCCCGTAGGTGCCACCTACAATCCATAGGTGATAGAGTAGGTTCCAGAAAAGCAAAGTTTAGAGAGGTTTTGTGGTGTTTGAATACCCAAGCACCTACGTGGACTACCGATGATTTGTAGGTGCCACCTACGACTCATAGGTGGCCCAATAAGTGGCCATCAACCTTGATTTTCCTTCTTTGTTTGGTAGTTGTTTCCTATGGTTTCTATATATACCCTTTTGATGACTTTTTGTTATTTTACGCACTCTATATACTTATAAACATATATTTGATTTAAGGATTTGATTTTGATCTTAGGATTACTTTGTTCTTGATTTTGGTTGATAATTCAGTTAAAGACTTTGAGTTTTATTCATTGATTATTATGATATTATTTGAATGTTTTCAATTATGAATTCCTTCGATCATTTCACAACAATGAGCGGCTAAAGCCCTTAGCTAGTGTTGTGGGAACCCTGGTAGATTGGTGAAGTAAGGGAAGTGCTAAGTTGTTTTGAACTGATATTCTTGCATGTATTGTAGTTATCCTTAGTTTAATAGATTTCTTTATGGTTGCAAATGTTAAAATCCTTCTTGGTATACCATTACTTACTTCACAAGAGGAGTAAAGATTAGGAAAATTTAGTCACAATAGTAATTTGAAGATTAAATGTCGATCTAGGCTAGTCAGCATCATCTACTTAAGATAGTTATCTTTCATCTAATAACTTGAGACTCAAAAGGTCAGGGGCAGAGCTACGATACTTTATGGGGGTCTAGGTGACTGCTAAATTTTAAGTAGATCCTATATTATTATACTAAATTCTTAATATATATATATATAATATAGTGTAAGCCCACTAACAAAGACAGTTGCTTGGCCTAGTGGTAGAAGGATCACCGTTGAGGCTTTTCCTACCACAGACATGGGTTCTAATCCCATTTACAACATAGTTTATTTTTGATTTCTTATGCCTTAAATTAAGAACCCACAAACTTTAAATCTTGTCTTTGCCTCTACAAAAGGTAATAGTTAACAGGGATCTAGGATAAGGGTTAGTAATGCAACATCCCAAGACTCAAAAGGTAAAGGGTGAAATATGCCAATTAGTCCACAAGACATTTGATGGTACATAAATTATCATATTCTCCATGCAAGATATCAGGTTGGTTCAACAAAGCACGATAAACTTATTAAGTTGAGAAGCTAGGGGAAACACCGTTCTAGTGTTCATTTCTGACTAATTACAACCAAACTTGAGTTCTGTTACTTGTTTGAGATTACTACTATAACCCCCATTTACTTTCTGCACTGCCCATTGATTCCAGCAAATGAGAGATACAATTCCATGTATTCCCTGTGGGTTCTATCCCAACCTGTGTTGGTCTACTTTACTTAATAGCGACCGCTTTATCTTCTATTAGAAGTTTAGTTTGGGCGTTAATCGCCTCGTAAGTAGGTCGTAGGTCTACTTACCTGGACATGTCTAAAATCTTGTAGTTTTTATCATTCACTTGGTGGTTCTCCATGCTTTTATCCTATAAACAAAAACAAAGTGAACACTAAAACTTTGGGTTGCCTCCCAAGCAGCGGTTGGTTTAAAGTCGCAGCACGACATGACTATGTTGGATAGTCAGACTTCAAAAAAAGTGCCATGGGTTTCCTCCCATGAAGTTCTTGATTTAACATCGTAGCACGGCTCGATTGTCTTGGCTACTCAAACTTTGCCAAGGCTAACATTCTCACATATATCAGCCCCACCATACTTCCCATATAATGCTTAACACGAGGCCGTTCATCTTGAATAGGAATATTTTTCTCACTCTAGCTCAATTGCACCATATGAAAATATCTAACCATGACGAATGGTCTAGACCACCTAGACTTCACCTTGCCAGGAAACAAGAGAAGTCTCTAATTATACAATAAGACTACATCACTGGGATCCAATACCTTTTTTTCAATCTTCTAGTTGTAGTACAGCTTCATAGTATCCTTATACAAGGCTAAACTCTCATACGCACGGAGGCGTAAATCATATAACTCCTCATCTTGTCCAACCTCTAGTATGCAACACCACTCTAATCAACATTCAGCTTCTTCAACACCTATAGTGCCTTATGCTCAAGTTTAATCGACAAGTGGCATGACTTTTAGTACACAAGCTAATATGGTGAGCCACCTATGGGAGTTTTATAAGATTTATAGTAGGCCCAAAGTACATCATCTAGATTTCTTGACCAATCAATCTAGTTGGCATTCACAGTTTTCGCCAAAATGGTCTTAATCTCACAATTGGAGAGCTCAACCTACCCATTTATTTGAGGATGGGAAGGTATTACCACCTTATATTTCACACCATATTTCTCAAGTAGGGCCTTAAATAAATTCTTGTAGAAATGGAACCCACCATCACTAATTATAGCTCGTGGAGTACCAAATTGAGAGAAGATAATCTTCTTTAAAAATGTAGTGACACTTTGACCTTCATTATTGGAGAGAACAACCTCTTCTTCCCACTTAGACATATAGTCGAATACCACTAATATGTATATCATTCCATGAGAACTCACAAACAGACCCATGAAATCAATAATCCACACATCAAACAACTCAAGCACAAGAATATGTGTCTTAGAGAGCTCATATTTCTGTGAGATACTGTCCTATCTCTGGCATTAGTCACAAGATCGAGCATAGTCATGTGCATATTTGTAGATCTATGAATAGTAATAACTGCATTGTAGATACTTATAGGTAGTGCGAGTACCTACATGGTAACCCTTAACTAGTGACAAATAATAGACCTCTAGAATATCTATTATCTCAACTTTGGGAATACACTTACGAACTCCATACTCTCACACCCAAAATAAATAAGGATCATCCCCCAAAAAACTTTCATACTTCATACATGAATCTTTTTCTCTTTTCAAATGATAGATCTTTCGAGATGAGATCATTTGCCAAATCAACAACCAGGGGATTAAGTCTTATGATGCTGCCAAGATGCGCTTATCTGGAAAAGTTTCATTAATCTCAAGCTCATCCCCTAGTTTAATAATTGCCTCTTCTTCTAGGAGGGACAGATGATTTGTAGCCTAATTTTTTGTGCCCTTTCGATCTTTAATATCAAAGTCAATCTCTTGCAGTAATAGTACCCATCGAATCAATTTAATCTTTGTATCCCTCTTTACTATTACATATTTAAGAGCTGAATGGTCAGTATCCATAATGACTTTGGTACCTATTAAATAATACCAAAATTTTTCAAAATCAAACACCACCATAAGTAACTTCTGCTCAGCAATCGTATAATTTCTCTGTGCGGTGCTAATTATTTTGTTGGCATAATATATGGGATAAAAAATCTTCTCACGTCTTTGCCCTAGTAAAACTCCTAGAGAAACACCACTGACGTTACACATCACCTCAAATGGAAGAATCCAATCCAAAGACACAATAATGGGGACCGAGATCAACCACTTCTTAAGGCACTCAAAATCCTTGAGACAAGCATCATCAAAAACAAACTTTACCTCCTTATCTAAAAGCTTATACAATGGTTTTGAAATCTTAGAAAAGTCCTTGATGGACCACATATAAGACCCTATATGTCCTAAGAAACTTCTATACCATTCACAAAAACTGGTGGAGGCAATTTTTCAATCACCTCAACTTTTGCCTTGTCAACCTCTATCCCTTTCTTTGAAATTTTGTGTGTTAAGAACGATCCTCTCTTTAACTATGAAGTGATGCTTCTCTTAATTCAAAACTTTGTTTCAATTCTCACATTTCTGAAGTGCATTAGCCAACTGAGCCAAACAACCATCAAATGAGTCACCCACAACCGAGAAGTCATCCATGAAGACCTCAATAATATCCTCCATCATATTAGAAAAGATAGACATCAAACAATGCTAAAAAGTTGTAGGAAAATTACAAATACCAAAAGACATCCTCTTGAATACAAACGTACCATATGGACATGTGAAAGTGATCTTATCTTGGTCCTCATGGGTAATAGAAATGTGATTATACCCTGAATAACCATTAAAAAAATAATACCATCCTCTACCTACAAGTCGATCTAATATTTGGTCCATGAATATCATAGGAAAGTGATCCTTTTGTGTCCATTTATTTAGCTTTCGATAATTCATGCAAACTTTCTATCTTATGATTGGTCTAACAGGGACTAACTCATTTTTCTTATTGGGGTCCACTGTGATCCCACCCTTCATAACCACATACTGAATTACGCTCACCCATTTGCTGTTGGTAATTGGGTAAACCACATTTGTCTCTAAGCACTTAATAATCTTCTTCTTTACCATCTCTTGCATAAACTGAGATGATGTTGATGCTAAATGCTATGAACGTACTCTAATTTAAGCTGAATCTTATGAGTACAAATTTTGGATGGAATCCCAAAGAATAGGTTTCAATACTGGCTTAACCTCCTTACCTTTTCCTTTGTCCTTCTCAAGTCATTTTCTACACCCATCGATTTATGTGATGTTTCACCATTAGTCACCAAATTTTCAGTGTCTACATCAAATGTATTATCAACATCCATAACATCATTCCTTACCTCGTCAACCACATGCATAAGTGGATCAATAGTAGCCTTACTACTTTGAGTGGTGATAGCAAGGAAGTGATTTCCATTCTTTGGATTCTAAATAGTATTGCTTCAAAAAGTGCCTGATTAATGCTGATACAATACAACTGGTATCTTGCCAAACAACTACTCAAGATGCTTAATCATACTAGTATGTGATTCTACTTTTTCAATCAATCTTAATATATCTACCATGATCTTGTAATGACTCTCTAGGTAATTTACTTAATGTACATTCATTTCCAGCATTCAAGCCATCCCACAATGGATATAGGTCATTTATAAATTGCTGGAACAATCGATTCAGTTATTAGACAGTTTGTTTGGATTTTAGGATCATTTCCTTATTTTAGAGCTTTTGTTTTAAGGATTTGGCCTTGAATAAAAACTCCTAGTAGACAACCATGGATGAGAATTCTAATAGCACCATTAGCTTGGAAACATTGATTTTAGGCTGGGGGGACCCTAGATTCAGGTCTTGAGGCTTTATAAATTGATTTGGCCTATTGAGAGGATTATGTGAAAAATGAAACTATAGGTGTAGGCCCCACACTTAGTCAAAATAACCTCAAATAAAAGTTTTTATGTTTCCATTGAGTCTGAAATATCAAATTTGGTATGGTACCATATTTTTTTTATACGGATGGGGTTTCAAATAAATCTCAAGAACTTGGTCAGAGTCTATTTTTGAGTAGGAGAAATCTAGTACATCCGGTCACTTATGTGACTGCTTAAGCGGTCCTATAAATGATTATTTGACCTCTTAAATATTTTTTGTAAATGCAACATAATTCTGCTTAAGCGACATTGACCATATGGTTAATGGCCTCTTAAGCAATGATTGTGTCTGCTTAAGAAGATGTAACTTAATCCGCCTAACAGTCACTTAAGTGATATCCACTAGGCTTGCTAGACCGCTTAAGCGATACTAGAGAAACTTAAGCGGTTGTTACTTAAGAGAAAGGGTGACCTCTTAAGCGACACCTGGGGATTTTTATCCCGCTTTTCCCCATTAATTTTCCAACATTTCTTGCATTATTTTTCACACCCAATTGAGAGGTCAAAGAGAGGAAAAAGTGGGAAATTATCTATATAGGCTATGGTAAGCTAACCTTGTTCTCCTTGGTCATTCCCCATCAATTTTCCCTTTAATTTCCATCATAATTCATGGTAAATTTTTAGAAATTAGGCCTTGAATTCTTAGACTTTAAGAGTTTATTTGAGATCGATTCATGCTCTGTTTGTTCTCAACTTTTAAGAACACCTTCCTTGTTTCCTTAGGGACCTCATGATGGGTATAAATTTTGGATTTCATTTGCGGGCCTCACAATCCCATTCTTGACCGAAATGATGACCTAACTCTTAATATAGAAATATAACTCTTATTTTACCCCTAACAATGTGTAGATTATGATTTTGAGAGCGTGGCATTATTTCAGGATCATGGAGCCTAAGTGAATGTTTTATAGGCGATTTAAGGATTGCGGATCGTCATCAAGGTAGACTTCCATCTAATCTTCTTCATGAGACAGTGTATTATATATATTGCATGTTAGAGAGGGATGTTAGGATATGAATACCGGTAGAACACCATTATTTGGCCTAATTTATCAGTTCAGAGTTTAGCTGGGTGAATCGACCCTTAAGGTAAAATACTTACTATGCTTCTAAATTCCTATTACCCTAGGTTTCTCGCTTGTTCGACCTAGTTGAGGCTAATAATCCTTTATTATAAGGTTTACTACATTGATCGTTGGATTGTGATGGTTTTTTGGATTGTAATATGATCATGTCGGATGTTTATTATTGGGCCCAAGGCTATGATTATGTTATTATTCGGATTTCAAGAAGTGATTTATCCTTGTAAAGGGCGTAGCCATAGTTTATAGATATTTAGATGCTTATAATGGTATTATTTGAATATTGGTGATGGCATGAATAGATTTGGCACATCATGCTTGCTAAAAATAGTAAATTGTATGTTTTCGACTAAAAATATAGTTTTACTACTGTTTTCCTAAAAAGGAATTTATTCCCATTTTTCACTTTTAAAACAGATTCTTTCAGAACAGGAATCATACCACTTAATGAATGGTTTATGAGCTTTGCGAATAAAAATGATGTTTTAGGGCTTTGATCCAGATAAATTTATCCATGGATTTACTACTATTATTTACCTCGCTCGAGAGAGATTCTGACCTTTATTACACTTTTATGGTGATTTAGTCCTAGATTTTACCCAGATCTATGGATTTACGAACCTACCTTCTATTAGCCACGATTCTAGTTCATGCATTTTTAAATATATGTATCTTTGATATTGGATAGAGTAGTTTGATGGTGATGATAGTTATTGGAAATACAAGGTAGGGACTATGTCAGTGTATATGGGTACTCTCTAACCCCTTAGGGGTCCTTTCATCTATGATCTATCATGCTGATATGCCCAAATTACACCTCTTTTACAAGAGAGTAAGTGGTCACTGTAAAATATAGAACCCAACTAGGTTGGGGTCGAATTCCATAGGGAATATGGTGCTAATTAAGTTGTATGCAGACTAGTTGACATTTAATCATTCATTTTCGTAAAACAAAAAGGGGGAATTTGATTCAGTTAACAAATTAATGGTTTCAGTTTAACAAGATGAGATATGTGTAGTAGTATTCGAATTCAGAGAAATAGCAAGCTAGGGCTATGTCCACCTTGTAGTTTTCAATACTTTCTAACTATGGGCTTTACGAATTCATACATGTATCATACTTACAGAGAAACATATTGTATTTAATAACATAATCCTGGTGTTTCTCAACCATCAAGGGCTAATTCACTTTAGTTCTCTCGAATCAAAAGTGTTTACAAGAACAATACGAAATATCCAAGTAGTTAATCCTGTTAACGCATTAACATATGAAATAGGGGTTGGAAATCCTATATTCTTGTCACTAGTCACTTTTCCGAACTTCAACCTTTCTATCGAACAAGTTAAGTTTTAAGGAACATCCTCTATGTTTGCAACCACAAGAATTCAAGATAAACGAAGAGAGTATGATATAAGCAGGTCAATACATGATGAATTCAAAAACCCAAAGTAATAGATTGTATGTTACAAGGCTTCCATAATCCTAACAAATAAACTTAGTTACTCTTGAATAAAATGGGAACCACAATAGAAATATTCATCATACCAAAAACTAGAAGATGATATTGGTGTGTGAATAGTGAAAACAAGAGAAAAAATGTTTTTATCCTAACTAATAAACTTAGATACTCTTGAATAAAATAGGAATCACAATAGAAATATTCATCATATCAAAAACTAGAAGATGATATTGGTGTGTGAATAGTGAAAACAAGAGAAAAAATGTTTTTCTCTCTCTCCCAAGCTAAGCCGCCCTTCTCCTGTTCAAAAACTAATACAGAATAATGAATAATGATAAATTTTCAGTATCAAGTCTTTTTAATAATTTTTTCTCCCATAATTGGCTTCTAAGTCCCTAAAATAATTATAAATGACAAATTAGTCTTGGACATAGTTTCTAGGTGCAATATTTGATCCAAACTACTACTCTCTCTTATGTCATATGCCATCCGCATTCCATAGTCCCATTATGTCTCCATCTACCTCCTTAATACCTGAAATCATGCTAATCACATTGGTTAGCCCAATCACATAGAAGTAGAGTAAAAACATAGGAAACTAGGCACTTTGTTCTTCAAACTTAGCTAAAATATGGGTAAGTTATGGTGCTTAGGCGTATAAATAGACCCAAGATCACCACCCCATACTTAAATCTTTGTTCTTCCTCGAACAACTTATCCATTTGTGCATACTACACAAGTCTTAACACCCACGAAGGAAAAATAAGATGCTCAAATAGGCTCACACAATAATTATGAACAAGAGATTCAGGAACCATTACTGAAAACAACCTACCCTCAAGAATAGACTCATTAAGTTGGCAAATTCATGCATACCGTTTAAGCAAAGAAACCATATAAATTCCCCAACCTATATCAACCATGTACCCTCACAACAAGAAAGTTACCCATAATCACTCACAATCATGCAATTTCTAACAAAATGGGTACAAGAATCAAGTTGCGCTCATTCTCACAAAGAATTCTCAAATTTCAACTGATGACCATATGCTTGCCCTTAGCGTAGTGATCCACTAATATTAGAATGCTAAGATTAGGATCAAATAGGTCTTTTACGGGTTGTAATGTAGGCTAAAGGATGGGTAGGAACTATTTTGGCCAAAAATAGTGACTATCTTCCCTAAGAGCTTTAAGACACAATATTATGCAATTAAGACCAATCTCTAACAACCAATTTACACCACTTTCATTTGTACATATCTTTTGTTTTCACCCCATCCTATTAAACTCAATTAATAACACTATGGTGTGAGTATTCAACCCTTTCAAATATACACACACACACACACATACACACACACACACACACACACACACACATATATATATATATATATTTACACCCATTTCACATTATGTACCTCTATGATAGCCATTCTCAACTTAAGCGATTTGCCATAGTTAAGGTATGTAATGTCCAAGAAGGACCAGGGACAAAACAGGTTTATTGTAACATGTATTTGGAACTTTTTTTCAATAATTTTTGCTACTCCCAACCACATCAATTGCACACACCAATAACTAGACTTTGGGACATCAATTTCACTTTCTTCCCCTTACTATCAAACTCCTAACTCAAATTAATTTTACATTAAAGTACTTAGGAGCTTTTAGATCAAATTACGGTCTATTAAAGAATGGGTTAGGCTACATATGAGTCTAACAAAATAACAAGCTAAAGGATAAATGGGGCTAGCTAAGATAATGTCCAAAGGTAGGTCAAAAGAAGGCATGAACAATAGCTGTCAAAGAAATGCCTAAATCATCTCCTAAACTCACAATCTTTATTTTGCTTTGCACACATACCAGGCAAGTTCTAGCATCAGTTGCAATAAGGAATATACAACGGTCTTACACACTTATGGCATATGGTCAACTCAATTAGAAGCATTATAGATTCTTGACCCAATAATTAAATGAATTCAAATAAAACCAACAATCATAACAAGAGTAACAACTAGATCCTAAGTGTTTCAAATGTAATGATCCATCACATACTTATGCTATAATGCCATGTGATCCACAAGAACATTTATATGCAAAAAATGACTAATTTTCTCTTAAGACGGTCGTTATCCATCCATCATCGAGAAAAATACCTAATTATGACTAAATCAAACAAATATCTAACAAGAAACAAAATAAACAAAATACTAATCCCATCACAGAAATATACTAAAGAGAAGTTACTATTTTCTTAGAAAATAAGTAACAAAGTAACCAGCCACCCCACACTTAAGCTAAGCACTGTCCCCAGTGCAAATAATAAGATAAAGAACCTGGCTAGTAGTACTCCTCATCCATATTAGGAGTCATGCCACCTGCATTAAGATCATTATCAGAGCTATTTTCCTGTATTCATCATATCATCCATGTTAGCCACACATAATGAACTAACTATAATGAAGATGAGGGTGGTGAAGTCACCACCCCACACTTAATTTGTTAGTATAAACCAATTAAGTGTTATTTTCGGGTTCTCAGACTTCGCTGACATACACTTTGTTATGGTGCACCAACATTAGTCACAATACAATTCACTCACTTTGATTCCACCAATTTTACTTCAATGAAATAATTTTTGAACAAAGTTATGCCTTAGAGCTTCAACATATCAATATACACAAAACGCCATCACTTTATCACGATTTAACCAATGCCATGTTCCATCATGTAAGTTGTGAAATAATGGCCACACAACTAAACTACGTTAGTCATGAACAATTCAATCACATACAAAAGCTGAAAGTCCAACAACAATGGTGTCTACTACAACAATGATGTTTATCTTTCCAAGATACTCAAAATCCTTCTTTGACATAGACATGGCAAGAATTTAATCCACAATCCTCAAGAAATCAATTAACAATTATAACATAAAGTCACAACACTTAAGGATTAAGAAAAGAAAAACTTACCTTAAAGATGGAAGATTGAAGAAATAAAGGGAGAATTATTAAGATTATGAAGCAAAGAAGAATATTGAAGGACAAGGGGAATGTTGAGAGCAAAAGCTTGTACGACTTAGGGTTAAAATAAGGATGAATTTGGGCATTTATGTGTAGAGTCTATTTAAAGAGTGAAATCCGAATTTGATTGACCCAATTGAAAGTCGGGTACTAAGATAAACTTGGAGTGATGTGCAGCACACAAGTTATCGCATAAATTTAAGTGTGCATCACATTGGTCATTGTACACATAAAATAGTGAGCCTATGCGATATGGTGTGCGTCGCAGATGTTATTGTACAAAGGTAAGTATGCAGCGCACAATAAATCACCAATATTAAAGTATACGCCGCCTAAGGTATCGCTCAAGTGAAACAGTGAGGGTATGAAGTTGGGTATCCGACGTACAAGAAATCACCACCATTAAGGTGTGCGCCGCATAAGGTGTCGCACAAGTTAAGGTATGCGTCGCACATGGTAACACCTACTTGAGGCAATGGGCTTAGGCTAGTCTTAGGTGATGCCTTTGCCATGGCCTATGTAAACTTAGATGCCATGAACCCCATTCTTCATATTAAGCATTAAGAAAGGTCCGTACCGCGAGACTTTTTGGGTTATATTAACATAATTTGGGTCACGACTCTAACATGAATCATGACTCGAGCCTTACATAGTTGACCACTCCAACTTACATGTAATGTTCCCATTACTCCTAAACTTACCACCGTTGACGTGACTCAATTTTAAACCAAATTTTGTACCAATCACCTCCTTAGTACTTCATGCACCTATACTTAATAAAAAATACCTACAAATGGTTAGAAGGATGGGTTGCCTCCCACCAAGCATCGTAGTTTTGGTCGTGGCTCGACTCTTATTTTTGCATTTTTATTTAACATGATAAAATGAGAATAAGATCATGGGTTGCCTCCCATGTTGTGCCTGATTTAACATCGCGGCATGACTTAATTATTTTGACTACTCAGGCTTGGTCAAGATACATCGATAATACCATTTGTACCTCATCTTCATAGAATGCAGCAATGATTGAGAAAACACTCTTCTCCTTTTGTTATTTCATTGATTTACATACTTTAAAACAAACCTCTTTCCCGTTAAGCCTAAATTTCAGCTCATTTAACTCTAGGTCAACTAACACTCTCCCAGTTGCTAAGAATGGATTGCCTAAAATTATGGGTACTTCAAATTCCACTTCACAATCAAGATATACAAAGTCGGTAGGAAATATAAAATTGGCTGCCTTTACAAGTACATTATATAGAATCCCAACCGGCCTTTTCACCGACCTATCCGCTATTACAAGTTGCATATTTAAGGGTATGGGGTTTCCCAAACCTAACCTTTATAAACTTCTAGCGGTATCAGATTGATGCTAGCTCCTAGATTACGTAAGGCCTTAGCAAAATTCAGAGACCCAATCGTACAAGGGATGGTGAATGGTCCTGGGTCTGCCTTCTTATGCACCAGTGACCTTGCAGAAATGGCACTACAATGATGAAGATTATCCATCGATTCATAGCTTAACTCTTTTTTCTTTGTCACAAGATCTTTCACAAATTTAGCAAATCCTAGCATCTACACAAGTACTTCAACTAAAGGCATGTTCATTGTCAATTACTTCAAAATAGCCATGAATCTGTTAAACTTTCCTTCATCTTCTTTCTTCTTTAATCTGTATGGAAATGGGGGTGGTGGCCTTGGGATTTTAACTGGAGCAACTTTTACCTCTTTTCTTATGCCTTGCTCTACATCACTAGCATGCTTTAGCTTAGGTGGTTGTTCAACTTCCGCACTCTTCTTTTCCAAAACTCCTAACTCCACAGGAACCACTAAAGATTTATCAACCATCTTCTAATCTATTTCGACCATATCAGTATGAGAGGGTGCTCCTAATCTTGGACTAGATAACATCTTACCGCTCCTAGTGGTAATAGCCATACACAATACATTAGTATTAGATTTTAAACTATATCACTTGGTAGAGTCCTATTCTGTCTTTGGTTGAATACTGTGGATAATTGGCTCATCTGCTGCTCCAGTTGTTTAATAGCAGTTGAGTGTGAATTTACTAGTTGACTCATGGATGATATGTCACTCTTCATCGTAGTGACCCCAGAATTGGTCGCCTTAACTCCCATGTCCTCCATGGACATTATTCCTAAACTGGTGGCAGCATTATCATGGCTTCCAGGAGGTAATACAGTCCACCCCTGTCACTTTTATTCTTCCAATCTCCTCGATGGTTCCAACCTTGGTTTCCTTGACCACTGGTCTTGAAACCCTTTGGTTAGGCAAGTAGTTATCCCCCTGGTTATGCAAGTAGTTAGCCTTTTCCTCGGTGTTTGATTTAGCTCCCTTATCGTGGGACCCCGCAACTTTTACCTTTTTTATATTCCTGATAGAAAATATTTCATGAGCAGATCTATCTGGATTTTCATGTGAGCTATATCCTGATCATGCTCTTCTTCTCTCCTATGCTGCTCTGCTAATATTATATTAGATCTAGTATTACTTGCTACCACAAAATCTCTGGTATGCCAAGACCTACTTATATTAGTTATTCTTTCTAATATGTCCATAACCTCAGTAAAGGTGAGCTTTATAAAAGCTCCTCCTGCAGCATTATCTACTATTGGCTTTGTAAGTGAGTTTAAAGCTCTGTAGAATATTTCTATCAAGTATTCATCAGTCATATTATGGTTTGGGTTTTGAGTTAACTTCTTTTTAAACATCGCCCAAGTCTCATGCAAAGCTTCATTAGCCAATTGCCTAAAGTTAGTGATCTCATCCCTCAACTGTAATATTCTGGAGGGTGGAAAGAACCTTTCTAGGAAAGATCCTTTTAATTTTCTCCAGTTTATTATAGAATCAGGAGTCAGCTCATTCAACCACATAGTTGCCTCTCTAGACAGAGACAATGGGAATAATATTAAATGAATAGCATTTTGTCCCACTACAGGATTATCAAACGACTTACAAATATTGATGAAATTTACCAAATATTGATTTGGATCGTCACCAGGTAATCCACCAAAGAGTCCTTTCAAATTCAATAGCTGGATCATAGTACTGGGATATTAAATTTCACCCCAGGAGCTAGTGGTGGTAGAATGATTGCCCCTGTAGCTCCAGCTCTATCTAAATTATCGTCATCATTATCAATATCAAACTACACAGCTTGGCGGTCTAGTCTTCCTCTGAATGGATGATTTTGATTTATAGGTTCAACTACTCCTACTGCACGCCTCTTATTAGCCAGGTTAATTAAATCATCATCTCCCAGGTCCTCTTCATCTAGATTAGGTACCCGACCTAGGTTATCTATATTCTGTTAATTTAATTGAACATTAGCCAAAGCAGCTAATTTTTCAGCTTCCTATTGGTTAGCCATTCTTTCAATGAGATGAGGTTCAAGATTAAAGGGTAATAATGGTTCTCCTGAACTTTTGGTTCATGGCATAAACAACAATGAGCCTGTAATGCACAAAAATAACAAATAAACATAAAATAAGGAAACTTGACTAACAGTCAATTAACACATATAAACTCAATCGACAATCATATTCTCCGACAACGACGCCAAAATTTGATACGCCCAAATTACACCTCTCTTACAAAAGAGAAAGTGGTCGCTATCAAATATAGAACCCAAATAGGTTGGGGTCGAATCCCACAGTGAATATGTTGCTAATTAAGTTGTATGCAGATTAGTTGACTTTTAATCATTCATTTCCATAAAACAAAAAAGGGGGGAATTGATTCAGTTAAAAAATTAATGATTTCAGTTTAACAAGATGAGATATGTGTAGTAGTATTCAAATTTAGAGAAATAGCAAGCTAGGGTTATGTCCACCTTGTAGTTTTCAATACTTTCTAACTGTGGGCTTTACGAATTCATACATGTATCATGCTTATAGAGAAACATATTGTATTTGATAACATAATCCTAGTGTTTCTCAACCATCAAGGACTAATTCACTTTAGTTCTCTCAAATCAAAAGTGTTTACAAAAGCAATACGAAATGTTCAAGTAGTTAATCCTGTTAAGGCATTAATATATGAAATAAGGGTTGGAAATCCTATTTTCTTGTCACTACTCTCTTTTCTGAACCTCAACCTTTCTATTGAACAAGTTAAGATTTAAGGCACATCCTCTATGTTTCCAACCATGAGAATTCAAGATAAACGAAGAGAGTATGATATAAGCAGGTCAATACAAGATGAATTCAAAAACCCAAAGTAATAGATTGTATGTTACAAGGCTTCCATAAACGTAACTAATAAACATAGCCACTCATGAATAAATCGGGAATCACAATAGAAATATTCATCATACCAAAAACTAGAAGATGATCTTGGTGTACGAATAGTGAAAATAAGAGAAAAAATATTTTTCTCTCTCTCCCAAGATTATTCACCCTTATTTTGTTCAAAAGCTAATACAGAATAATGAATAATGATAAATTTTCAACATCAAGTCTTTTTAATAATCTTTTCTCTCATAATTACCTTTTAAGTCCCTAAACTAATTACAAATGACAAATTAATCTTGGACATAGTTTCTAGGTGCCATATTTTATCCAGAATACTACTCTCTCTTATGTCATATGCCATCCGCATTTCATAGTCCCATTATGTCTCTATCTACCTTCTTAATACCTGAAATTATGCTAATCACATTGGTTAGCTCAATTACATAGAAGTAGAGTAAAAACATAAGAAACTAGGAAATTTGTTCTCCAAACTTAGCTAGAATATGGGTAAGTTATGGTGCTTAGGTGTATAAATACACCCAAGATCATATGCCCAAGAAGAGAGATCATTTAAGGTCCTACTATTGTGAATCGTCAAGCTAAAGGAGGTGTATACACTAGGTTACTTTATTGTACTTAGATCGATTATGGTATAATGGATTCACCTTGAATTCATCCTAACATATGCATTACCTATCACCAATATGTGCCTATATCTATCAGCTTTATGAGGGGTTTCATAGGTATAGGTGTGTTGTGTGCTGATTGGACCTTTTGGGTTATGGGGCTCAATTTTGATATTATTTGTCTATTCTATCCAGTTACTAATTGTATTATTATTATGTTTAGTTTGTGACAGGTGGAATATTGGATTGGTACTAAAATTCAAGGTATGATTATGATTCCTTTCCCTTATGATTATTTTATTATATACGATTATCCCCTGGTTAGGCTTTATGGTTTTAGATCCTGATTATGTTAGCAAAAGTTCCTACTATGATTAGGAGGCCTTAAGATGATAGTATGACTAATTCAGGGTGTACCTTAAGCTTGCCCTACTCATGCATATCTATTTATCTATCTATATGTAGCTATATCATTACCGTATATCCTTCCCTTCCTTTATTTATGTTAAATATCCATTCCTTGGACTTGTTTTCTACTATATATCATTATTCTGCTCCTTATTTGTGTATTGGTCAGCGATATATATAATAGTGCTTAGATCCCTGACTTTGGCTATAATAGGATGATTCATCCTTATTGTCTCCTTAGTTTTATTATTATTAGTTTACTGGATATTGGGTATAGTTTACCTTTTTTCTTATATGTAATTATATTTGCATTATCATTGGAGCTCAATCGATAGTTGCTTACTGAGTAACACATGTTTGGTAACTACACTTTCACAGCCTGTATATCAGACTATGGGTTCTCACTGTTGTTATGTGTGTCCTGGAGAGCAACTATGGTTTGGAGCTACAAGGTGATTTCCTGGTATTTGGGGTATTACCGTTCTCCCTCTTATCTACTAGACTAATATCTATGTTGTATTCAAAGATGGGTTGTATTAGTGTATTTATTCAGTACTTTATTTTGTTGTTTGATTATATTCGAAGCTTTTGTACTGATTCCACCAGATTTTTGGACTATCTTTTATATATATGTCTTTTATTATAATTATTCTACTATTTTATTAATTTTTCTTTATAGTTCATTACTTGCAATTTTGAACTATGGGTTGGCTTACCTTCTGATAGGTCACAGTGGGTGCCATTATGACCTGAGAAATCAAGTCATGACAAATTGGTATCACAGCCAGGTTTACCAGTGTGCTGGTGGAAGAACTAAGTATCTCATAGAGTTGTATGGATCAGTGTAGAGACATTCATAACCTTTCTTCGTGAGGCGACAAGGCATTCTTAGAAAATTTTGTTCTTCACTCCCTGTTGTATATCCATATTTCTATGAGCCTCAAGTATATTATTTGAATATATTCTATCCTAGATGAGTGATACAAGGATGTCGATAGATATGGATGAGACTTTGACATGCCTTTTTAGAGCATCAACACTGCACCAGACCAGGTAGTCAGGTATGGATGTTAAAGATCTTCAATGTCAGTTAAAGAATTTTGGGGCCAGCCTAGGCTCTCATAGATTTTGCGACTACTTCACCCTTTTAACATTCAGTATTAGGATTTTGAGCCTCTTTATGGATACCTCAAAACCAGGGATGACATCTGATTCATTGAGCAATCCTCATGCCAATATTGGAATTATTAGTGTTCAATAGGGATCTTTGTCGATTTTAGAGTACAATATTGGGTTTTTTGAGTGGGAAAGACATATTTCTATGCTATATACTTTAGAGTATGATATGGTCATAGATTTATTAGAGGATTGATATTGCCACTCCGTTTAGAATTTAAGCACTTTGTAAAAGCTGGGTTTTTTTCTGTCAGGTTGTTGATCACATAAGTGTCACAGAGAGAATATAGTGAGACTTGTAAAGGGGATGATAAGAGCCATGTATCAATGTATTGCTATTGGTATTCTATCCGAGAGTGAGGATCTTCCTAGCAAAGGTCAACCTTGCTTATAGCCTATCGATTCTATGCAGATACTATTTCAGACTATAGGTCACTCTCAAATTAGTCATGGTTATCACAATAGGCAGAGTTCTCATAAGACCACGTGGATTATTTGGTATGGTTCTTTAGTACATGGCATCCATTCCAGATTAGTAGGGGAAGTGCATTAGAGTATTTTGAAGGCTTGCCATAGTCGTAGCAAGATTGGTCATTAGTCTAAGGAGTGACCCAGATGAGAGTTGGTTGTTTAGGCTGGATCAATATATATTCCTTGTCAGCCTAGAGTTCCTCAGATATGTTTTGGTTGTGAGAGAATGGTCATTTTAGTAGGGAGTTCCCTTAGCACCATTTGGTCAGCTAGTTAGGGTCAACTCATATGTCACACCAGTTTAAGGCTTTAGGAGTTTTCTATGATTATGGATAGATTGATCCCTAGTATAGAGAGTGTCCCCAGTGTGGGATTATTTTTCATCCAGATCAATCTCATAGTATTTTAGCACCTTTAGTGAGATACAGTGCGCTTAGTGCCTTAGTTTATAATTCAAATGCTCTATTCGAGTTTGAACCCAATCAGTTTTGTACTCCTTCGGGCATATGAGTTTGGATTCCACTGTGATAGGTGCACTTTTACTTCCTACCTTTACATTTTATATTTGAGTGTATTGGGGTTCTTATACCCATCCATGATTGTATGTCTTGGTAAATTTATATTGGTTGTTGTGTGCCTTGATATAGAGCTCATGATCATATGACAACCCCCATAGATTATTTCTTTTAATAGTGAATGTAGATCAGTGTTGATATTTACCTAGGGGTGTAGAATTTGGATTTAAGTTCCATTTACCTTGGCATATTGGTTTTATTATGGCCCTACAATAGTACTTGTTATTGATTTTCATTTTGGGTACCACCTATTCCCTATAGTGATATTTATATTGCTAATGTTATTATTGTCATTGTTGATGTTAATCGATCCTCTCTTTGTAGATAATTAGTCTACCATTATCTTATTAGTATCTACTTTCTCGCAGTTTTTATCCATTAGCTTAGGCACATAGGTTGGTTGGATGATTTCTTCATTGTAGCAAGGTGAGGTTCGTCATTTTTGTTTTATGTTAGCTATAATAAATCAGTTATTGAGCGGGTTATGGTAGTGGAGGTAATTTGACCTTTAATAGTTTTGTTATGGTTCTCGACTTAGAAATTTCATTGTGTAGCCTATTGAGGTTAACCAGTTTGGGGTTAGTTTTTCCAATTTGACTAGTTCATCGCCAAATAGTGGTTTTAATGTTGATGTCAAGAGGTCTTTGATTTACCTTTTAGGTTTGTTGGGTTTGTCTCCTAGTGATGGTTGATCCTAGTATTGATGCTGGAGTTTGGGTACTCTGCTCTCATCATATTTTGGTTCTTGTTCGTTGGAGTTAGAGAGTTGACATAGGTAATATTTCCTATGACCATTTCATAACTTAGTGGATCAAGTATTCATTATCGAGATGGAGTATTGGATTGATTAGTTTCCAGCTAAGGTTATATTTTTCTGATTTGTTAGAGTTTTAGTTGTTACTAGTGTAGGTTGCGGCTTTGATGAATCCTCAAGCATACTTTAGTGGTTTATGCCTTCCAATAGATATATAGTTAATTTCTTGAGTTTTTCAACTGGTGATTTATCCTCTATGGTGATTTGTGCTTTAGCTATATTTTGGTTTTGATTCTAACATTATTCAGTAAGAATATGTTTGAATTAGATAGTAAGGTCGATTTGGGTATTTGATCTTAGTTTAGACTTATTGGCTCAGCTTTAGATTTAACACCTTGGAATGATTATTTAGAGGTTATGATGGATTTAGAGTGTGGATGATTACCAATCCTTAGGTTTGATTTGGGCAGTCGAGATCCAGCGATTCAACCTTGGTATTAAAACTTCAATGGGAAGTTATAGAGCTTAGGTGTAGTATTTGTTTCATGACTTGTATCAGTTGGGATTTTATCTATAGGCTGGCTAAGCCTACTCCGTGTCTACCATCTGGTCTTTTTTAGTTCAGATGGATTATGGTTGATAGGTGTTCAGATGATCGTCTGTTAGCATGGTATGGGTTCCTTCAGCTTTGACCTTAGTTTTTAATTATTGCTGGTATTTTGGATGACCAACTTAGCAAGAGAAGTATACGTGAGTTAGATTCAACATGGATTCATCCTCAATTGATGGGACATCTTAGAGTGGATCGTTAACGAGTGGTTGCGCTTTGTACTCTTAACTTTCTATTTTAAGGATTATCCAATCTAGTTGTAGCATTGACATAGAATAAAGACCTTGTTTTGTCCATTTGTGTGCCTAGGTAGTTCTTTATGGGCTAATTTTCGTGCTTATGTTTATGAATTTTTGGTGGAGCAGATTTAGTTATCCGAAGTTAATATGAAAGAGTTTCATGGACAGGACTCGGGTGACTTTCTTCTTGGTTGAGAGTAGATAGTAGGTTGGGAAAGGCAAATGAAGGTTATATTTGGATGTTGAGTTGGTGGTATAAGTCATGACTTAGTTTTCTTTTGGCTTGGATGAGTTTTTGCTCGGTTTTGTGAAACACCCTAGGTTCTGGTCCTTGGAAATTCTTGCGTTTTGAGCCTTCTGGACATCATGTGACTTGGGGTACTTGTTATATGATAGGGTACAATTTAGGGTCCTCATCTCGTATGTTTATTAGTGTGGTTTGGTTGGTTTCTTTCCAAGGTACAAATGGATCATACTAGTCGTATATTAGGGTACTAGTGGTATGATGTCAAACTATGATGCCCTATGTCTATCCTAGGTGATTCTATTCTACCTAAGGTAAGGTTCTAGGGTACTTGTCATATGGTTGGATACGAGTTGGCCTTGGTGGTCGTATGTTGGACAGTGTTGGGGTCCAAGGTAAGGCCTAGGGTACGAGTGATGGGTACCACTCGTATAGTATGGTACAGTTTAGGGTGTGGGTGGTCGTACCCTCCTGCAGGAATTTTATACAGTTTAAGTTGGGGGTATTCTGGATATTTCCCCTCTTAACCTATTATGAACCCACGACTTAAAATACTATTAGGACTTCATTTACCTTAATATTCTAATCTTAAACAATCAAAAACTCTCTCTAAACTTTCTCAAGCTCTTGGGTTAAGCAAAGGCTAGGGTTTTCTTCAAGGTGGTAAATTAAGGCTCCAAAGGGTGATTTCTCTTTGTCCTCTTCATATTCTAAGGCATGTTACTCCTCCCTCATTATTAGTTCAACTAAATCCATGTTCCGATGAATTGTTTTCATGATTTAATTGTGGGTATTGTCTGGTTTTGAATTATAGGTTGAGAGTTTTGGTTATTAATGGTTAATTTATGTTTTCCCATGTTTTTACTTATGTTTTTCATGTTTTAGTGCTAGTTTGAACATATGATTGCATAGTAATGGTTAATTGGTACTTGGTTTTAATTTTGGAAACTATATGCCCTCAATATATTTGATAAAATGCCTATGAGAATGTTTTTATTACATAGTTGAACTTTTTTTGAAAACCATGCATGGTATAATATGGTGATGGAACTTAAACTGGTTTGGATGGTTTTAAATGGTTAAAGAGGAAGGCCTTGGAGGATATGAAATTGGTTTAAACAAATAAACTTGTGGGGTACATGGGAATCCACCAACCAAACTTAATAATGAAATACTTGTGGGTACACGGGAATCCCCATAAGTAAAAATAATTAATTTTTGGGTACTTGGGAATCCCTTAAAAGGTTGTCTAAGGACATTGCTTACAAGCTATAGTTGGTGTGACGATACCACTTCTTATAGACTTGGTTAATAATAAATGGAATTAGTGGTTTGGTTACGTGCTAATGGTTTTAATTGGGCAATGATGGCGGGTGGTGGTAGCTATCCCTGAAGGTGTGAGTCCAATCAACGGACACTGGAAACTCATATTTGTAAACATGAGGATTGGTCATGGTGACCATATACTTGCGGGGTACATAGAAATCCCCTAAAATTATACTTATATATTTGTATCATGGAGGAGGAAGCTTGTACGGGAACCCTCAATCCCTATGGTATCCCCAGTTCATGAAGCTACATGCACGGGGGTCCATCCAGGGTGTAACACTATACCCATATAGCCTTTTGGTGGTTCTAGGACTGTTAAGATTCACATACCCAGATTAATGGTTTTAAAGGCATGCTAAACTCGGTTCCCTTTCCCAGAATGAATTTAATATATATATCTATATATATATGTATGGATATGAATGCATATGGATGTTTACTTAGTTTTAAAGGTTTGCATTATTTTATCCTTACCCTGAGTGAATGTTAGCATTCACCTAATAACCTATCTACAAGCGTTGTATCTCCACCTGATACAGGAACTGAACATACTACTCCTTCTACTCAGTGATTGGATTCGGGATCAACTTGTGTTGGATTGAAGTGGTCAGCTTCCATACTCTGGAAGTTTCCATTTCATGTTATGGTTTTCTTTTTGTACTTTGGTCCTTTGATAGACTTGGTTTTGGCTATAGTCGGGGGCGTGTCCCGATCGGATATTGTTTTATTTTCAGATAGATGCTTTGTGAGACAACGATAGGTTGGTATGGGTGGTGTTGATATTGGTATCATCCTTGGCATTGGTATTGGTATTGGGGCTGACACCAATTGACGGTTTTTGATTTATGATTGTTCCATTATGTTATATTATATATGTGTATTTGGAATTCATCTGACTTCTTACGTAGGATGGTTATGGTTGGGCATTGGGGGTGGTCTCCGATTTTGGTTGGACTTGAGGCATCCGACATGACTAGGCCCTTATTTAGGTTGTGTTAGATTGGTATAAGAGCCCTAGGTTCATGATTAATTTGGAGTTCACAAAGTTGTGTCGAGTAGAGTCTCTTATAAGGGTATGTAGCATGCCACATTGGTAAGAGAGAGGCTATAAGACATTTAGGAATGTTTCTATATCTCGCATTCTATTTTCAAGATGTAGATTCTAAGGTCCTAAATTCTCCTCTAATCCCTATTTGTTTGCTTTTTAGATCATGCCTCGATAATCTGATATGCACAAAAACTCCCCTGTCCTAACTAGGGTTGATATTGACAGGACATACTCTACTCATGGGATCCATACTCGGTCTAGGGGTCCAATTACTTATTGTCCTGGAGTTCCACTGATTCCCTCTAGTCCTTCTTAGGATGACATGATGAATGCTGAGTTTCATCAGTCAATTCATATGATTGCTCAGTTAGTAGCTTCTCAGGCTGAGCATGGTGTAGTTGCTACTCCATCTTCTGAGGCCACAAAGGTTGGTCAGTTCATGAGGATGAGCCCTCTAAATTTTACTAGTGTTAAGGTAGGGGAGGATCCTCAAGGTTTTTTGGATGAGTGGAAATTATTTTTGGGGTTATGCATGCCACGAATGTGGAAGGGGTGGAGTTTGTTTCCTACCAACTGATGGATGTAGCGTACCATGCTATAAGGAATGGGATAGGGGAAGGGCTAATGTCGAGGAGTCACATCTGTAGGAGACTTTCTCTAATGCATTACTGGACCGCTTATTTCCTCAGGAGTTGAGGGAAGCGAAAGAGGAGGAATTTGTTAATCTAAAACAAGGGAAAATGTCGGTCAAGGAGTATGCCTTGAAGTTTCACCAATTGTCCCAGTATGCTCCAGAGATGGTGTCTGATGTGAGACCCCAAATGAAAAAGTTTGCTTTAGGTCTATCTCATGAGTTGATCCTTGATAGTAAGACTTCCTTGCTAATCAGGGACATAGACATCTCAAGGTTGGTTGTTCATATACAATAGGTGGAGAAAGAGTAGAAAAAGAAGGCTGAGATAGGAAACAGGCAGGGTATAAAGATTAGGTTCTCCGAGCAGGGTGGTGTCCAACAGAAAAGTGGTAGAAATGGTGGTAAATGGCTAAAAAGGAAGTGGGGGAGTTCTAGCTCTTTCTACACAACTAGTGCTCCTGCCCGAAGCTGTCAGAAGATAGACGTCAGCAGGGTGGTGATAACTTCAGGGCATAGGGTGCCCAATCTCAGGCTAGTAGGGTACAGTCAACTTTATCGTGTCCTCTTTGTAGTTTCTGTGGTCTGTTGGGTTAGGGTTTTTGTGATGAGGGAAGGGACGAGTTCTTCAAGTATGGTCAGCTAGGCCATATGCTTAGAAATTATCTAGTTGGTAAGGTTGTTTCGGGGGCGAACAAGGTTCCGGTTGCTTCGTCTTCAGTTCTAGCACCAAAGGGTTAACCATCTAGTTCTGGCACTAGTCGAAATCGTCTTTATGCTTTCACTATCCGGTAGGAATCTGCGGCATCACCTGATGTCATGAATAGAATGTTGCAAGTCTTTTCTCGTGATGTATACTTTTAGTTGATTCGGGTTCCATTCTCTCCTATGTGACCCTCTTTGTGGCTATGCATTTTGGTTTTAGTACCGAGTGTATTTTAGACTTTTTTCCGTTCGACCCCAGTAGGTGACTCTATGATTACTAAAAGAGTCTATAAGGGGTATGTGGTATCTGTTGGTTGTAAGGAAACCTTGGTGGATTTGTTTGAACTGGATATGATGGATTTTGATGTCATTCTAAGGATGGATTAGTTGCACTCATGCTATGCATCCTTAGATTATCAGACCCGAAGGTTGTCTTTAAGTTCCCTGGCGAGCCTTTTATTAAGTGGGAGAGTGGTTCCCTAGTTCCTGAGGGGAATTTTATATCATATCTTAGAGCTCGGAGATTGATATGCCCAAATTACAACTCTCTTACGAGAGAGGAAGTAGTCGCTGTAAAATATAGAACCCAATTGGGTTGGGTGTCGAATCCCACAGGGAATACTGTGTTCACTAACTATTGTGGCTGTTATTAGACAGTTGATCTAAGGCTTCGAAATAAAAGGGGTTTGGAAATGTAAACAGTGTTCTTTTCATTTGCAACAACAGTCATGCCTCCTTTCTTGGGCACACATTTACCGGGCTCACCCATTTACTATCAGAAATAAGATAAACCAATCCTGCATCTAGCCACTTAATAATTTCCTTCTTAACCACCTCTTGCATTGGTGGGTTAAGTCGGAGTTAATGCTCAATGGTAGGAGTACATTCTTCCTCAAGTTGTATCTTATGAGTGCAAATGCAAGGAGGAATACCAATAATATCAGCAATAGTCCAACCTATTGCTCTTTTGTATCTTTGAAGCACCGAAATAAGTTCTTCCACCTGTTGCTCACCCAGGTCAGCCACAATAATAATAGGCAGTGTATTCCCACTGCCCAGGAACACCTTAAATGACTAGGTAATTATTTCATCTCCAACACAGGTGGTTCTTTTATAGAGGGCTTAGCAGCTGGACTAGGACAATTTTCTAAGTCCAAGTCCAACTTATTGGGGGCATATGAGTAAGACCCCATGCCCGTTAAGGAACAAACAGTATCCTCATAATCTTCTATACCATCCTGATCAAAATTCATCAATACTGGAGCCAAGGTTTCAACAACAAACTTCTCTTCTATCGGTACTTCCTGCTCCTCCTCATAATAGACATGTACAATGGAAAACACACTCATTTTTGTTTGCTGCTTCATTGATTAGCATACATCAAATCGCACCACTTCATCATTCAACCTGAATAAGAGCTCATTAACTTGCAAATCAATCAGGACACTTCCGATTGTGAGGAAAGGATAACCAAATACCATGATCAATAGTTCAAAATCATTCAAATCCAATGCACATAATTAAATGCATATATATATATATATATGTATATATATATATATATATATCATATGCTGATATAGGGAATAAGGCTTAATATGCACTTTAAAACTTTAGCCCGGATTGTGTATCTCAACCGTCATAACATAAGAAAGCACCCACGGGCTATATAAGCCCAGCTCTCCCATAGCTGGTAGGGCCCCAGTACGTGTGGGCACACGATCCAGAAGGTATAGATATACACTATAGGTTACTTGAACCTCCCATCATATCAAGGTGACACAAGCACCGAATCATACAATGTGATGTAAAGGACTTAAACCTCCCAATCAAATAATATTAATAAGTGGGACTCGAACCACCTGATCATATAGACCCTGGCGTCAACAACTAAGATTTCCAGTATTGGTCCTTTAAGACCTCCACTTTCACGACTCATCTACACAACCCTCATTAAAGCCCAACTGAAACAATTAGCTTGTACATTATCATTTATTGGACTATGACATGCATTTAGGCATACATTGTTGGTATCGTCTTACCAACTACACTTGCAAGGTAACTTTAACATGCCACACCATTTACAATCATTTGGGGAAATCATAATCCTCTTTGGTTCAATTACGCATTAGCTTAGGGAATTACACAACCCATTAAGGTTCAATTCAAAAATAATTATGCTTCATTGACTTTTCACACTATGCAATAGTTCATGAGTAGTTTAATATGCCTGCCTTTCATATTAAAAACCAATTTCACAATGTAGGGTTGGGATCATAACCATTTAGAAAGTCACAAGTTTGGGGAATCACAATCCCTAGTTTACTCACCATTCCCATGCATCAATTTGATTTCAAAACCATTGCTTAAACATAGCCCATATAGGGACAAACATGAAACATCACTTAAACAATAATTTTTCAAGACCCTCAACCCATGTTTTCAACAACAACAACATACCCAGTGTATTCCCGTAAACTGGGGTCTGGGGAGGGTAGGATGTATGCAGTCCATACCGCTACCTCCGAAGAAGTAGAGAGGTTGTTTTCGATAGACCCTCGGCTTAAGATAAAGAATAATAAACAAGTGGATGGATGACGTAACAGAAATAAGGCGTAAGAAATATTGAAATAAAAATCAGAGAAATACAAAATACGAGAAATAAGGCAATACGTAAAAGAAAATAGGAACTAAGAAATAAGGAATAGGACACCTACCTAGTAGTGACACACACTCACAAACCAAAGACATATGTGTACAAATTTCTAAGAATACTGACTCGACTACACCAGATCCCTCCTAATGGCTTACTACAACCAACACATTCTCACTAGCCTTCTACCCTAATCTGCGACCTCCACAACTTTCTATCTAGTGTCATGTCCTCAGTAAGCTGAAGCTGCTCCATGTTTTCAAAACCAACATAAATATCTCGTACGAACTACACTTTAAAACTCATGCTTTTAGCAAATTAATAATTAGGGAATATTAACATGATTGAAATACCAAGTTTCACAGGAAGAATTCAACCCTTGAGCCCTTGGATGACCTACTTCTTAGAAACCCTAAGTATGGTATCTTGATAGATTTTAAGAGAGCTTGAGAAGTGTTTGAGTTTGTTATAAATGAGAATTAACCCCTCTTAAGTGCCTTAGGAACATGGGTTATAATCGGGTAAGAAGGGAACTGTCCAAAGTACCCTCAATTTTAAACTAAAATTTAGTCGTCAGTGACTACGAGTCACCATAGGACTTGTATAGATTCATTACGACTGGTTACCATAAGTCGTAGCCAAGACAGTCTCCAAGGCACTCATAATCTGTTGACCCTACAACTCAACCTATATGACTCGTAATGGGACCCTATGACTCATAGGGTCCAATTGTAGTCAACCCAGCAACCATTTGGGGAATAAACTGACCACCTTACGATTTGCACCCAATGACTCATAAAAAGTCCATACGAATCATAGTGAACCACTCATACTCAGAGAACAACTCGGCCATACACTTACTGATTTGGTTATGATTCGAGTCCAATGACTTATCAACACTCTCTATGACTTGTCAAGGGAGTCGTAGTCAGGACAGTAGGGATAAAATTTCACAAATTTTAAAGGACCAAAAACCCGAGGCATTACATACCTACCCCTTAGGATCATTCGTCCTTGAATGGCAGGACAAGGCATTTATTAGCATGATTTTACTCCACACACAGCTATACTTACCTGTAATAATGACAGAAAATAAAGATATTAAGGAATACACATACCTCAAGCACGATTATTTAAAATGGAAAACAAGAATGGATACTTGGACTTCATGTCCTAATCGGTTTCCCAAGTGGATTCTTCAACCTTTTAGTTCTTCCAGTGAATCTTCACTGACGACACATCTTTGGTCCACAACTAATGAACTTCTCAATCCAACATCTCAATCGGGACTTTCTCATATGACAAGGAATCAAAAATACCCACCTCCTCTACTAGAACAACCATCGAAGGATCACCCCCGTACTTTTTCAACCTCGAAACATGAAACACCAGATGAATAAAGCTCAAACTAGAAAATAACTCTAATTCATATGCAATATTACCAACCCTCTTCAAGACCAAGTATGAACCAATATAATGGGGAATGAGTTTCCTTTTCTTACCAAACCGCATCACCCCCTTCACGGGAGACACCTTTAAGAACACTCAATCACCAACACTGAACTCCAACTCCCTTCGCCTCACGTCTGAGTAGGACTTTTAGCGGCCTTAAGTCTATCCTACATCACCTTCACCTTCTCCATGGCTTGGTGAACCAAATCTGGATAAATAATTCATTTTCACCGACCTCAAACCACCCAATAGATACCTACACTTCCTATTATATAAGACCTCAAATATAGTCATACTAATGCTAGAGTGATAACTATTATTGTAGGCAGATCTATGAGAGGCAAGTGGTCGACCCAACTACCACCAAAATAAAAAATATAAGCCCAAAGAAGGTATTCCAAAGCCTGAATAATTCTTTTCACTTCCCCATCCATCTACAGGTGGAAAATGGTACTAAGGGTCACCTTAGTCCCCAAACCTCGCTAGAACGAGCTCCAAAAGTAAGAAAAGAATTGAGTACCCCAATTAGATAAGATGGATACCATGCAACTTCACGATCTCCTCAATGAATAACTTAGCAAAATCCTTGGAAAAGAAATTAGTCCTCACTTTTAAGAATTGAGCAGACTTAGTCATCCTATCCACGGGCAGCCAAATCAAATCAAATTGTTGGAAAGACCATGGAAGACTGATAACAAAATCCATATTAATTATCCCCTATTTCCACACCGGTAGCTCAATCTCCAAAGTCACTGCACCGGGCCTCAAGTGCTCCACCTACACTTGCTGACACGTCATGCACTTAGCCAAGAAATTGGCCACATCCCTCTTTATATTACTCCACCAATAAATCTCCTTTAAATCATGATATATTTTTGTTAAATTAGGATGAATAATGTAACGCGACTCATGATCCTCAGCCAAAATCCTTCCTCATAACCCATCAAAATTAGGAACACATAATCTAACTTAATACCTCAAGATTCCATCACTACTAATCTCAATAACAATCAAATTTTGCCTACCTATATCATTCTTGATTTACATCAAGATAGGATCCAGCATTTTCTTCTCCTTTACCTCGGCACCAAGAGATGACTTTGCCACCTCTTGAACAATTACACCACTATTTTTGGAGTCCAAGAGAAAATTTCCAAGACTAACCAAACGCTGAATATCCTTTACCAAATCCCGCTTCTCTTCATCTACATGAGATAAGCTTTTCATGAATAACCTATTAAGAGCATAAGCAACCACATTAACTTTACTTGGATGATAGTGAAGACTCAAGTCATAGTCTTTCAGCAACTCAAGCCATCTCTTTTGCCTGAGATTAGCTCCTTCTGAGTGAACACATATTGTAGGCTCTTATGATCAGAATATATATCAACATAGACTCTATCAAAAAAATATGCCTAGATCTTTAATGCAAACACCACAACTAACAATTCCAAATCATGGGTCGGGTAACTTCTCATGGACTTTCAATTGCCTAGAGGCATAAGAAACCACTTTGCCATGCTACATCAACACACAACCCAGTCACACCCAAGATGGAACACAATAGACAACAAAACCATCAGTGCCTTCAGGTAGAGTCAAGATCAGAGATAAAGTCAACTTATCCTTCATCTTCTTAAAACTACCCTCATAGGCATCAGACCAAAAGAATCTCATATTTTTCTAAATCAACTTAGTGAACAGGGAAACAATAGAAGAGGAACTCTCCACACACCATTTATAATAGTTGGCTAAACCCAAGAAGCTCTGAATATTGGATGGTGTCATGGGTCTAGGCCATTTCTAAACCACCACATCCTTCTATGGATCCACCATGATCCCTTCACTAGAAATAGTATGACCCAGATAAGTCACAATGCTTAAGAAGAACTCACACTTGGAAAATTTTGCATACAACCGCTGCTCTTTAAGGGTTTGTAACACAAGATGGAGGTGATCAGCATGATCCACCTCACTCTTCAAATACACCAAAATATCATCAATAAGGACAATCACAAAAAATCCAAGAACTGATAAAAAATCAATTCATAAGATCCATAAATGCTATTGGGGTAGTTAAACCAAAGGACATCATCAAAAACTCAAAGTGACCATATGATAGCGCCCAAGCTACACCTTCACCTTGAAGATAATTATAGTTGCTGCCAAATATAGTTAACCCAATAATGGTTGGGGTCGAAGTCCAAGGGAATACATGGACGTGTAGATCTCAGATGCTATAATCAATGGGCCAAAACTAGAAAAGTAAATGGGGGGATTTGGATGGCAATATAGAACACAGAGAAAATATCAACTTCAGTTATAATCAGTATTGGTGAACATTAGGATTGTGTTCCCCCTTGCTTCTCAACTCCATAGGCTTATCATGCTTTATTGAACCAACTCGATACCTTACATGCAGAATCGATAAGTTAGTACCTTTTACAGTCTTTTGGATGAGCAAAAGGATTTCACCCTTTAACTTTTGAGTCTCAAGATGTTGCTTTACTAACACTTATATTAATTACAGTTAGCTATTACCTTTTGAGTCTCTAGTTATTAGATGAAATCTAACTATCTTACTAAGATAAACCCTAGAAGCATGGATCGACAATTAAACTCAAAATTATTATTGTCTTTATTTTTTTCTAGTCACTACTCCTCTTTTGGAGTAAGTAGCAATAATCTAGGTAGGATCCTAACATTGGTCAGTCGTTAAGAAAACTATTATATTAAAGATAAAGCAATACATGCATGGGTATTGGTTGATAACACAATAGCACTTCCCCTACTTCGTCAATCCGCCAGGGTTTTCACAACTCTATCTATGAGTTTTTAGCTGCTCATGTGCATGAAGAAATCAATAACATTCATAATTGAAATCATAGATGAAATCACAATAATAAGAAGCAGAAAACCCACAACCATAATTGAATTAATGAACCAAAGTCAATACAAGAGAATCCCAAGATTAAAACTGGATCTTGGAATCAAAATATGTTTATGAATATCAAAAGTGTGTTATCCTTACTAAAAAGTACATAAGGGGTATTTACAGTACAAGATAAAACCTTAAAAACAAAGCCCAAATAAAATAGGAGAAAATAGGGTCAGTAGACATATGTGGTTTGTACCTGCTCCCTGACCTGAGAGCAGGTAGCCTACCTATGGTCTGTACCTACGATCTGGCACTGGCTGCAGGTAGTACCTGCGGTTTAGATACTGGGCGCAGGTACAGAGCGCGGGTATTGGATGATAAAAATCCTACAAATTAGCTCTCGGGATTTTGGACTTCTGGTACTTACTTTGCCTATATGCGGTATGTAGGTACCACTTGTGGACCATATATTGACTTGGTAAATTTTAGGAGTCACTTTTACAGCTGTTCTTTGATTCTCGAACATGCTTTGATCATTAACAAATCGAAAAACATCCTGATCATCCATAATTGCTCCAAGAAGTTGTAAAAACACCTTTTCATGAACTTAGCATCCAAAATATGGTTTTCTGCGAAGCATACCCAAAACTGATCTTATCTAATAAAATAGGCCAAGAAACTTGCATATTTTCCTCATTTTAAGTGTTGAAAGTGCTATATTTCTATAACAGATCACTATACCGTATTCAGAAAGTAGTCTTAGGGATATCCACCTCCCTAATCTTCAACTGATGATACCCCGATTGAAGATAAATCTTAGAAAAAACTTAGCACTTTGAAGCAGATCAAACAGATAATTAATTCTCCACAGGGGATACTTATTCTTCATGGTCACCGTATTCAGTTGGTAGTAATCAATACACATTCGAACGTACCCATCCTTCTTATGCACGAAAAGAACAAGAGCACCTTATGGAGATACACTAGGGCGGATAAAACCCTTGTCAAGAAAATCTTTCAACTGCTCCTTGAGTTCTTTTAACTCAGTCAAATCAATTCTGTAAGGAGGGATAAAAATAAGATGAGTGTCGGAAAGAAGATCAATCCTAAAATCAATTTCTATATCAGGGAAAATACCAAGAAGATTATCAGGAAATACCTCGGGAAATTCACAAACCACAGGGACAATTTGCAAAGAAAGACTTTCAGATCCAGAATCCTTAACATTCACTAAGTGATAGAGGCACTCTTTAGAAACCAATTTTTGGGATCTAAAATATAAAATACACATTTCCATGAGTACTAGGAAACTACCATCCCATTCAATCACCGACTCATTTGGGAAATGGAAATTGACCCTTTGGGTTTGCCAATCAAGAGAAGCATAGCACAAATGCAACCAATCCATCCCCAAAATCATATTAAAGTCTAACATGTCCAACTATATTAGATCCACCAGGCTCTCTTTATCGTAGACTGACATTAGACAAACCCTATAGAAACTTCTAGCCACAATGGAGTCATCCACTAGGGTGGACATAGAAAAAGGGCCTAATATACATTTAGGATCAAAATCAAATGGATAGCCACTTAAGGGATCACATAAGAAAAGGTAGACCTTGGATCAAGTAGACAATATAGAGCATGAGAGAAGAGTTTGAGCATACCAGTAACAATATTGGGGGACGCCTCCGAATCTAGGTAGGTAGAAAGAGCATACAGACGGTTTCGACCAGTGCAAGAGCCTGAGGCAAATGCAACACTTGTTTTGCAGAAGTTGATAAAGTGGCAACAAGAATCTTATTTTCCCAAAAAACAACTTTAAAAGGACAATCTCTCTGCATATGACCAATCTGACCATATTGAAAGAACTTGTTCCTCTCCTCTTCACAAACACCACAGTGCACCTGACCATAAAATCTACAAGAAAGGTATGATGGAGCTAACTAAGCCCCACTAGCATGAGGCTTGGCTCCTGGTGCTCTAAACCTGCTATTTTTGAGAATGACTATCACCTGGCGACTTTGGATAAGGAGCACTAGCCATAGAGTAGGAGCCAAAATTGTCCCACTTCTTCATAGACTATTTTTCATCGTCTTTGCCACTTTGTTGCTGACCTCCACCGTGATCCGAATAGAAAAAATTTATATATTTCCTTTCACTTATCTTTATTTGCTTTTTCTTTTCCTCTTCCACTTGTTGCATATACACTAAAAGTCTAGAGATATCCATATCCTTGTTCAATAAGGCAGCTTTACTCTCTAAGATTAACTCACAGGAAAACCCAAAGGTAAAATTCCTCATTCTAGCCCTTATGCTAGACACTAATTTAGGAGAATAACACGAAAACTGATGAAATTTTAAAGCATACTCCTTTACTGTCATCCTGCTTTACTTTAGATTCATGAATTCCTCAACCTTTGCTGAGGAAAGAAGCAATCAAAGGAAAGCACTATAGAAACTATCCCATAATATGGACTCAACACCATATCCCTTAAATTGGTCCCACTCTGTTTACCACTGATATGCCACATTCTTTAGCTGATAAGCTACAAACTATACACTCTTCACATCAATAGCATGCATATCATAGAAGATCTTTGCCATATCATCAATGAAATTTTGAGGATCTTTATCAACTTTAAAACCTGTGAAAATGGGAGGACTCAAGCACATAAATTTTCTAACTCTAGTGGCCTCAAAAGATAGAGCAACAGAAGCAACACGCGGAGACTGGCAGTCCACCAACTGAGTAAGCAAATGAATCGACTGGCAAAACTCAACATTAGACACATCAGCCTTGGTGCCTGAGGAGGGATAGGGGGAATTGGTGGATTTCCCTCAGGATAATTAAAACAGCTACCCTCAATTAGGTTTGAACTCCTGAAGTAGGACGAGCTCCGTCCACATTGTCCTCAGACGGGACAAAAGTATTTCCATAAACATCAGATTTTCTGGGAGGCATAATCTGAAAGGTGAACATATGGAAATTAAAAGGGATTCAAGACCTTAGACTCTATAGATTGATTAGAACAACAACAAAGGGAAGCATTCCTAAATACCTCGTAGCCTTTCCCTTGTAAGTGTGGTGCGCTATAAATGAGACTATACTTGACACGGCTTTGTTGGACACCCAATTACACCAAACCTGGGCTATGATATGATCCTTTTCATGACCTGAACCAGGGGTTGGTCATGCCAGGTATCTCAAGCCCCACATGGACCAAAGACCACCCTTGTGCACCTAACCAAACAATAAAATATCCCCAATATTGGATGAATTCTGAACAAATAATAAGATAAGTTTAAAGAATAAAGGGTATGTCTATAACTAATAACTAGCCAAAGCAACCGACCAATGTCGCCCAAGTCCACAGTAATCCAACAAATCCTTCTAACACAAGAACCAAAATCAATCTTGGTCGGAACATGTCCTTGACTCTGACAGATGATAATGACAATGAAAATTATAATGTTAATGATAATAAAAATGATAAACTCAATTCTCAAAATGAAAATTAATGAAATATCTAAGCCTTCCAAAGAATGGAAGTTCACCACTTCACCATAATGAACCGGTAAACCAAGTTGATCCACCAAACACTATGCAGGAAAAATAGAGCTAACTCTGATGCCTGCATCATGTGGGGATACAATATCCAGAGATGGTAGTTGGGGTGAACACTAGCATGTAACTCAGGGATAAAGATAACATAATTCCATGATTAACAATTCAAAACCATTTAAAACCAATTCACATAATTTAATGCATATATATATATCACATATCGGGATAGGGAATAAAGCTTAACATGCACTTTAAAAGTTTATCCTGGATTATGTATCTCAATCGTCATACATAAGAAGGTATCTATGGGCTATATAGGCCTAGCTCTCCCACAGCTGGTAGGGTTCCAGTGTGTGTGGCTGCATGAACCAGAAGGTATATATATGCATTATGAGGGACTCAAACCTCCCTCATATCAAGGTGACATGAGCACCAAATCATATAATATAATGCTAGGAACTCAAACCTCCCAATAAAATGATATTAATAAGGAAAACTCAAACTATCGGTCATATAGACCCCTACATCGGTAACCCCAGTTTCCAGTATTGGTCCTTCAAGACCTCCTCTTTCATGACTCAGCTACACAATCCTCATTAAAGCCAATTAAAATAATTAGCACATACATTATAATTTATTGAACCATGATTTATATTTAGACATACATTATCGGTATCGTCATACCAACTACACTTGCAAGGTTACTTTAATATGCCATACTATAAACCATTATTTGGGGAAATCATAATCCCTTTCATTCAATTACGTATTAGCTTGGGGAATTACACAACTGTTTAAGTTTCAATTCAAAAATCGTTATACTTTATTGACTTTTCAGATTATGTAATAGTTCATGAGTAGTTCAATATTCATACCTTTTATATTCAAAACCAATTTCAGAATGTGGGGTAGGGGTCATAACCACTTCAAAACTCATAAGTTTGGGGAACCACAATCCCTAGTTGATTCACCATTCCCATGCATTAATTTGATTTTTAAACCATTATTTAAATGTAACCCATGCAAGGACAACATGAAACATCACATAAACAATAATTTTTCAAGACCCGCAACCTATCTTTTCAAAACCAACATAAATATCTTATATGAACAATACTTTGAAACTTATGCTTTTAGAAAATTCATAATTAGGTAAGAGTAACATGCCTGCAATACTAAATTTCACAAAAATAATTTAACCTTTGAGCCCTTGGATGTCCTACTTCTTGGAAACCCTAAGTATGGCTGCTTATGAGAATTTAGGAGAGCTTTGGAAGTGTTTGTTATAAATAAGAAATAACCCCTCTTAAGTTCCTTATGAATGTGGGGTTTAAATTATGTGAGAAGGAAATTGTCCAAAGTTTCCTTAATTTTAAACTAAAATTCAGTTGTCAATGACTACGAGTCACTGTACAACTCATATACACTCATTACATCTGGTCACCATAAGTCATGAAAAAGGCAGTCTCCAAGGCACTAACAATCTATTAACCCTATGAATCAACCTATATAACTCGTAAGGGGACCCTATGACTCATAGGGTCCATTCGTAGTCAAACTAAAAACCATTTGGGCTATACACTAGACACCCTATGATTTGGACCCAATGACTCGTAACAAGTCCTTACAACTCATAGTGAGCCACTCATACTTAGAGCAGAACTCAGCCATACACTTATTGATTTGGGTACTATTTGAGTCCAACTATTCATCAAGCCTCCCTATGACTCGTCTAGGGAGTTGTAGTCAGGACAGTGAGGATAAAATTTCAAAAAATTTTAAGGACCAAAAATATGAGGCATTACAATGTAGCTATGGCATTATCGTATATCCTTCTATTCCTTCATCTATGTTGTAATCTATTTCCTGGCCTTGTACACTACTATATATCCTACTTTTTACTCTTTATTTGTATATTAGCCTTTGAAATATGGTATAGTGTTTAGATCCTTGAGGATGGATAGAATAGGATGATTGATCCTTATTATCTCCTTAGTTTTATTATGTTAGTTTCCTGGATATTGGGTGTAGTTTACCTTATTATTTGCATGTGATTTATATTTGTATTATCTCTGAAGCATAGTCAATAGTGGCCTACTGAGTACCATATGTTTGGTACTCAGACTACACTTTTACATCCTACATATCAGAGTATGGTTTTTCACCATTGTTGTGTGCATCATATACAGTAGCTATAGTTTGGAGATGTAGGGTGAGCTCCTGACATTCGTAGTATTACTATTCTCCCTCTTATGTACTAGATTAATCTCTATATCATATTTTGAGATGGGTTGTATCAGTATATTTATTTAGTACTTTATTTTATAGTCTGATTATATTAGTAGCTCTGGTACTTATTCCACCAAGTTTTGAGACTGTATTATATATATCTATATATATATATTATTCTTTTATTATAATTATTCTACTATCTTCATTTATATCTGTTGGTAGTTCATTACTAGTGGTTCCAAACTATGGGTTAGCTTGTCATAGTAAGTGCCATCATGACCTTAGAAATTAGGTCATGATAGATCTCCTTAAGGAAATTCTCTTAGCTCTCTGAAACCTTTACCATCTTGGCAAGCAATGCTTTCATCCCAGAGTTAGCATCACAGTTCCTCGATGGAATATACCCACTACTCTTCTCTTTATAATTATTATTTATCATCTAGTCAACATCTCTCTCTCTACTCATATCCCTATACGTATCTCTATAGTAGCTTTAACCATGATTTACTTACCTCGAGTTCCAAGTATATTGAACAGACCTTGGCCCTTGGTTTGAAAACCCACCATCTCTCTATCCAAGTATTCTACTTCTTCCTCAGTATCAGATTCATAATTCCTAGAAGATTTACCTTATGCGTCCATAACATTCGTCTTTCCTGCTCTGAGAGCTGCAAATTACTTAGTAAATACCGCAATTTCAGTCCTCAACTGTGCTATATCTTAAGCCACTATCACAACTAGGTCTCTCTACTGACCGGAAGCACCAATAGCATAAATATTGGTTCCTCTTTATATTTCCCAAGTATGCCACCCTCAATTAGTGATAGAGACCCGATATATGATTTCCAAACCTTAGTATTTGCATTCAAGGCTCTATAGAATATCTCCAGTAGGTTTTCCCTAAAATTCTGTGTTTAGGAACATTCATCAACTTCTTCTTGAACCTCAACCATGTATCATATAATGCCTCTGAATGTAACTGTCTGAAATTATAAATCTCATCTTTTGACTGAAAAATTCTAGAATGTGGGAATAATCAATCCAAGAACTATATCCTCATCTCATTCCAAGTTGTAATAGACCCATGAGAAAGCTTTCCTAACCATAATATTGCTTCACTTGTAATAGAAAAGGGGAGCAACTTGAGTCATAAAGCTTTTTGACTCGCCCTTAGTTGATTGTACAAAGTGAAAATCCCTACAAAATTCATAATACACATATTTGCTTCATCAGTCGTCAAACCAACAACCACACCCTTCAAATTAAGCAACTGAATCTCTGCACTTGTAATGTCAAATTCACTGCTTGGGGAAACTCAGAAGGAATGATGGCTCCTGTACCAATTAGTTCATTGTACCCCAAATCTTCTTCTGGATCATAATAAACTGGTAAGTAATAACAAATGGGCAGTTGAAATCTATACATCCTAGCTCTATTTTTTTCAGTGCTGCTCGACGATCTTCCTCCTATCTAACTCTTTCCTCTTTATGATTTGTATAATGGGAAACTGCCAACCTTGCATTCTCTTCATCTAATAACTGAGTAGTGGTTTGAATGGTTGTTTCTTGAACACCATGCGTAGGTGGTGGATTCAAGGAATGTAGATCATCTTGAACCCCATCGTGCTGAACACTGTGCTCATACTCTTTAATCTTATAATTCTGTCGTAAGGTCCATTCAAGATCAGGATCAAGTGGGATCACGGAATTAACTTAACCCTGAATACTAGGCATAGACCAGCGTATACCCTAGAAATAACAGAAAATTAAAAACTAACAACCTCAACAAACTCAATAAATTAATAAGTAACTATTTTCCCCAAAAACGGCGCCAAACTTTGATGTCTCCCAAATTATACCTCCTATAAAGTATAATGTAGTCACTTGTAAAATATAGAACCCACCTAGGTTGAGGTCGATCCCATAGGAAATAGGACAAAAATTTGACATACGCTAGCCGACTTAGCTGGAAAGTGTAGAAAGTAACTGAGGGGTTTTGTAAGAATCAATAACAATAGTAATAATTCTTGGAAAGTAGGGTTGAAATCATTATAAGACAATCACTAGGATTGTGCTCCCCATAACTTCTTAACTCCACAAACTTATCGTGCTCGTCAAATGATCTCGGTGTCTTACATGTTGAATATAACAAGCTATGTATCACTTAACCATCTCTCAACCTTGGATTGGGTGAATTTCACTCATTTTCTCTCGGTCTCAGAGTGTCACATTACTAATCCTTATTCTTGATACCAAATAAACTATATCCTCTGAGTCTCAAGTTAATTAGATGAAGTTTGGTAGCTTCAAATTACTATTGTGATCTCTTTTTCTCAATATCAACCTATCTCTCGAGTTAGTATCAAATACAAGTGGGTTTAAAACATTTGCAACCATTAAGATAATAATTAAAGTGAAAAATAGTACATGCACAAATTCCAATTTAGAATGATTTTGCACTTTATTTTTTTTTAGCTTTTCTTAGTTTTGAGAACACACATAGAAATTCATAATTAAAATCATATGAAGGGTCTCACGAATAATAAGAATGAAATCTGAGATCTCAACTTCATATCAAACCCTAAAAACCAATGAACAAGAATCCCAAGATCAAAAGTGTATCTTAGAACTCAAACAATGTAATTAGTATGTAAAGTGCATAAAATAATAATGAAACATCCCATGGGCAACAACCTGTGACCTTACTTACGAGCCGTATGTAGTACCTATGTGCCCTAGGTAGTACTTATGGGCCCTAGGTATGTTTGTAGAAATTAGTAAAAACTTCAAGCTTCAAAACCCCTATGTAAGAGGGGTGCCTACGGGGCCGTAGGTACCACCTATGCCTCGTAGGCTAGCCTTTGCAAGACTCAAAACAAGATTTAACTTTCAGAACTTCAGGGGGACTACCTATAAATCCAATCTATAGGCCCATAGGTACTATCTACGCCTCATATGTAGGGTTCGTATGTACCCTTCCTGCTATAGCTCAATACTTTTTACCCCTTCTCTACTCCTAAACCAGTTTTCCTATAAAACCAACACAAAAACACACCATATCTAACAAAACGACCTAAGTACTTGCATAATTTCCTTGTTTTAAGCATTAAAAGTGTCGTGAAACCATGGCACATAAAAAAACCACACCCTTCTTAGGTAAAGTCAAAGTACGAGTAAAGTCAACAACTCTTTGAGCTTTGGGATGCTCTTCTCACATGCATATTACCACTGATATACCATCTTTTTCTGAGTCAACTTGGAAAAAAGAGCCACAATAGATGAGGAACCCTCCATATACCGTTGATAATACCCACTAATCCAACCAAATTCTGAATCTCCGTTGGATAAGTAATTGTTGCCCAATCACAAATCGCCACTATCTTGGTTGGATCAACCATAATAGCATCTTTGCTCTCCATATGACCCATGAAAGAGATAGAATCCAACCAAAACTCTCACTTTAGAAACATAGAATAAAACTTCTTATCGTGTTACCTTTGAAGTACAATCCTCAAATGTTTTACATAATTGACCTTATTCTTGGAATAAACAAAGATGTCAACTCGAAAGACATGGCCAAGAACTCATAATGATCGTATCAAGTTTGAAAAGTCATCTTTAAAACATCTAAGATTCTAATCATCACCTGGTGATACTCGAATCTTAAAATAATCTTGAAAAACACCAAAGCACCTTGAAGTCAGTCGAGAAAATTATCAATTCCAGGAAGAGGATACTTGTTCTTAATCATTACCTTGTTAAACTGCCTAGAATCAATACACATACACATAAAACAATCATTTTTCTTCATGAAAAAGATAGAAGTACCCCAAGGAGATACACTAGCTCTAATGAACCCTTTACTTAACAAATCTTCCAACTTCTCCTTCAACTTATCTGGGGACATCCTCTAAGGATAAATGAAAATGGGCTTGGTGCCTGACTCCATATCAAATAAAAAAATCAGTATCACAATCTATAGGCATACCAGGTAAATCCTCATAAAACACATTCATAAACTAGTGAACAAATCGAATAAAATCCATTGAATCGGTGTGACAATAATAGTATCATGGGCATAACCTGATAAGACAAACACCCTCTCTATACCATATGATGAGCACATAGAAAAGTTTAACACCTTTTAGACTAGAATTAGGCATACCTTTTCAAGCTAACCTTGACACCCCCAACATAGTTAAGGTCACAGTCTTTGTATAATATTCTAAAATAGCATGATAAGGATCTAACCAATCCATAGCCAAGATAACATCAAACTTAACCATATCTGGGATAATCAAGTCATCCATGTCTCACATCCCAAAAAGGTAACCACACATGATTGGTACACCAGGTCCACCACTAAAAATATCCTATGGGGGTAGAAACATAAAGAGGTATAGCAAAGGGCTCACATGTAACATCAAAACTAGAAGTAAAATATGTAAAAACATAAGAGAATATAGACCCAACATCAAGTACCCATGAAAGTAGATCTGTAGCAAAGTTGGATGATGCTATAATAATTATATTAGAAGCCTCTACTTTGGGGTTCCTATTAACATAACACTATCCATATTAACTCTAAGAACAAGTGAACCCAGGACCATCTTCATAAGCTCCCCCACCTCTACCTTTAGCAACTCTATCACCACTAGTACTAACCTTACAATTTTGTGAACAATCTCTTATTATAAAAACCAGAGTAGAGAAAAACTGAAGCTGAACACTCGACTGAGTGGGTCCGTACACATATCAAAGGAAAACCTTGGCCAAATAAACAAACTCATCATATACAAAGGATCACCTATAGCCTAATTCAATTTGAGAAGGTACATATGAACTAGAATGACCTCCTTGGGCTGATGAATCGATCTTGAATTCTTTACTTGTATGACTTGATACCTAACTACAAAATCTATAGAACCTAAAGGACTACCACTTGTTCCGTGCAATCCATCTTGAACTATCCTACCACAATAACCACGAGAATATATACTAGAGAAATCCCTACCTTGAGAGGCGTGTCCATTAAACTCTCCTTAATGATGCACCTTCTTGGTGCCTCCTTGAGTAGCCTAGATAATAGACTCAATCATTTTGGTATGCGCAGTAATATTCTAGAAAGAAGCCCCTGAAACTACCACCTGGCTAGTAGCCAACTGATATATACCATCTAACCCCTTCACAGACTTCTGAATTCTCTTAGATTTGATGGATATGCTAACAATTTAATATATGGATAAGGTGTGAAAATATGCCTCATACATGATAATAGACATAGGGCCCTGCTCCAAGGGATAAAACGCATCCCTGATCTAGTCTCTAAATTTATATGGTACAAACCTTTCTAAGATGGCCTTAGAAAGTTGATTCTAAGTCATAGCAGTCAAACACAAAGGCCTACAACTAAAAAGATACCTCCACCAATCCCTATCTATATATGTTAACTAATAGGTAGTATAAGCAACTCAATAAGACTCAAGATATCCTATATTATGCAACTTCTCTTTGAAATCAATAAAAACTCCTAGGAATCTTTGCCAATAGCTCCACTAAATTTGGGTGGACCCAAAAGAATAAACCTCCTAAATCTCTGTTGATCATCAAAAGGCATAGATGTACCCAAAGAAACTAGAGAAATAGTAAGCCTGGTAGATAAAAAGTCCATACGTGGGGTGACCATAGGTGATGGTTGTACCCTAGAAGTAGGAATACCATAAGTAGATGTCAACATTGAGGTTGGAACATCACTTAAAGATTTAGAAATACCAGGTACACTCAAGGGAACACTTTCTAAACTCGAGAGATAAACCAAAATACTCTGAAGTACTGGGGTGTTGACTGAACTCTATGGAGCCCGAGTTGGTCTCATAACCCTTATTTATTAATCATCCCAGGATACACAACCTCAGGCCTGAAAGAGGCCTCTCTAGCACATCCTTTAGTTGGGTCAGCTCCTCATGCCCATCTTTTACCTCTGGATCAACTATTACCTTACCTCATTCTTAAATTAGGGATCCTAAATCAGGTGTTGACTAAGCTTTTATAGCCTCTTTAGACCTATTCCTTACCATCTGTATAGAAAAAATAGAATACAACTATAGAATGTTGGGTATAAATACCTCACACGATAAAGAATCAAATTAGATAAGTGTTTCCTAATGATATCTTATAGCCTCTCAAAGATAGATAGATACATCTACATACCAATCTAAGAGACATTACTAAACATCCTACTTTTACACTTAGGAGACCGATGAATCTAGATCTCTGATACCAATATGTCATGACCCAAAAATGGGTCTTGACATCACTTATTATGGCCCATCCTTAATAAGTAATCCAATAACCCAAAATGATTAAGAGAAATTGAAATCAATAATAATATAAACCAAGGTGAGACTTTGAGAATGAAGTCAGGCCATATCATACATAAATGCAGACTACTGAACAAACATAATCATCTAAAAACCTGATGTTACAAGTATAAGAGCATCTAAATACATAACTGAATCTGAAATACAAAGTTTGTCGCTGAAAGATATAAAGAAAACTAAAGATGGATTAGGTCAGAATTAGACCAAAACTCTAGATAACATCAGTACCTCAATGAACCCAAAAACTCCATATAAGATCAACTGCGATGTGTGGTACAAGAACTAGGATTTGCACTAAAGAGGCACAGTAGTAGTAGGTATGATCCACTTGTACTCAATAGGTATCATAGATCAATTGATCAACGCTGAAAACTAATATAAGTAAAGAAAGCTATGAGCACGTCACCTGTACAAGAAAAGTCCCAAATGGTAGCTCACACCATCTCCACTAACAGTTCTAATATACATACAAAAAAAGTAGCACAAATATACATGAAGAATACATGAAAACTAAACACAAATAAAGGGTAAACTAAGGAAATCATAAAATATTTTCATGTAATACAATGCAATGATGCTAGAATGAATAGGAAAGTCATTGCATGACTTTCTATATGCACCTATCGAGCTCACAGCTCCCAATATAGGACCCATAAGGAGTTTGCAACCAGTATATTATAACTCATATCTTAATCTTAATTCATATCTCTAGCTTGTGTCCATGAAAAGGTTTTCATAAAAATGTCTCATTTTTTTTAAAAAATAGTGTTCCTTAGTAGTACCCGTGACTCATGAATGTGTATATATGGAATGACGATTTAACACACATAATAAATTGGTAGGTAAATATCAAGTCCATTAAATATGTGTATAAGTGAGCCTAGAAATTAACTCAATATATCAATATTTCATGATTATTAACTCTAATTAGGCACCATTAGAATAAATATGTATGTATGATATTATTATCATACCAACTCCTAACTCGGGCAATTCTATCATGATAAAGGAAAATAATGCTTAATAAGACCTATAATAACAATTAAATCTCCCACATGGGCATCATATCTAGAATAAAGGCAATTAAATTCATATATAAGGCTAATAATGTCAAATAAAGTCCCTACACGAGCAACAGATGATATCAAATATCACAAGTCAACAACAAAAAAATATAAGCTCCTACTTGAGCACAAAAAAATAATAGTAATCTCAACTCATAGCTATTTTCCCCAACCTATAGCATGCTTTACCTATCTATTAACTAACAACTTAATCTAAAAGAAATGAAGCCATAACCTACCTTAAAATGATGAAATATCAACCTAAAGTCCTTCAATGCGGAGCCTTCACTTTTCAAACAGCCTCAAAGTCAACTACATTAATAAAATATAGCATTTATGCACTAAAAGAAAGCTAATACGTATATTGTCCATATTTAAGCCTGGTCCAAATTAGGTTCGAAAAGTGAGTTTAAAAATGAAATGGGTAAAATTGGGATTTTAGTTTTATATACATTCCCAAAGGTTATAGGAGTCTGCAATTAAAAATCTATGTAAAAATATGTTAAGAATGAGATTCAAAATAAAGAAAAATCATTTTAAAGTTTTTCCAGCAAAAACCTAAAAATTCTATTTTAAAATTATGATTAAAGGAGATTTCAAAGATATAATCAATGGAAAATAATAGGATTAGGATTTTAGATTACCCACATGAAGCAAAATGAAGATACCTCTAAATTTTACTTTTCCCAAAACTTGATGGTCCAAAAAATAGAAGAAATTCGCGAAAATAGGATTTATATACTACTCTGTGAATAGTGCCTCATGATTACAGACCCCACCTCGTGATCACGAGGATAAAAATTGAATGAAAATTACTTATTCTTTATGTTCACGGTCAGGGCTTCATATTTTCAAAGGTCCACACTCCAGACCATCGTATTTGCAATAGTCCAGTCGCTTTTGTGAAGAATGGAAAACACTCGACCCGATTTGAATATACTTTGCAATCACATACACCACCATTGCAATCATGATGAAGGATTAATTTCTTCTCCATGTTTTCATTTTGGGGACCGCATTCACAAAGAAAGATTCTCCTTGCACTAGATATCAGCAAAATTATTGATTTGCATGATTTCTAAACCTCCAAACAAACCCTCGTGTTTTGTTTGAGACCCAACAAAAGTAAATCATATATGTTACCATGATATTTTTGATATTTCAGACTTAATGACAATGTTAGACTTTTGAAAAAAAATTATTTTCAATAAATTAACCCTCGAAGCTCCTTTTATGTAAATTTTCAAGCGAAGGATCCAAATGTAAAATAAAGGTTCCATACCCAAACCAACTATGATACTAATCCAAATTTAATATTTCAGACCTAATGAAATTTTTCAAATCATTATCATCAACATGTAGTAACTACATAGAAGGATAAATTGGTTAAGGCACATTAAAAGAAAATTTTAACAAATCAAGGCATTACAAAAATGAAATGACTAAATTTTTGTGAATTGTTTATTTCTATGTTATTTTAATATTTAACCCCTCTCTGTGGTAGCTTTGTGGTATTTCTGGGGTGTGCGGATGATTGACATGATTTTCGATATATTTTGATGTAATTTATGTGAGTTTATGAATTTTGGAGGTTAAAAAGTCTTAATAGTTGACTTCAATCAACATTTATTATTTTATGCATTGGATGGGGAAACAAACTGCTCCGATAGATTTAAATTATCGATTTTAGGTTGGTATCATAGTTGGTGTGATTTTATGACCTTGGTATCTAATTTCGACCCTCGATTTAGAAAGTTATGAAATTAGGTTTCGTGGGTCAATTTTTATGAAAAGGATGTCTTTTTTGAAAATTTGATATTTCCATTGAGTCCGGATCATTGACATTAGTAGGGTAGCATAATTCGTTTGTGTTCTTGGGATTATGGATGAATTTCCAGGGATACACAGAGACTTGAAATTTTTTAAGTCTCCAACTAATGCATTACAGTTGGTGTAACTGCGAATGAGGCCCTTTAGTAGCTTTAGTAGAGGTTTCTTTAGCGAGCATATGGTGTTTAAGGGCCCCTACCAGCCTAGCAAATGCTGCTTTAGCAGCAAGCAGCTAGCGCTTTAGCGCCCTTGACTACTTAAGCGGACTGGCATCAGCGCATGGGTACCACTTTAGTGGTACTTGATCTATTTCACGTCAACTAATAAAGTGGCACAAGGCCTGCTTTAGCAACACCTGGGTAATATAAATATCCCCCTCTCAATTTTTCCATTATTTTTTAGATTGGATCTTTGGGTTTTAGAACTTTTGGGTGATTTCTCCCATTTTAAGATTGGTTAAGCTCCAAATCCCTATTTTAAATTTTTTCTTCAATTCTAGTTATCTAAAGCTTATTGAAACTCAATTTTGAATGTGAAAATTTGGCAATTTTTGCTCGGTAAGCCAAAAAAATAGTATTTCTTCAATTCAAACCCTAATTTCAACCTGTTTTCACTTGAGTTTTCTTTTATGAATTTCTTTAATCATGGGTAATATATTTTTGAACTAAAATTCTGGTTTCACCCTTTTTTTTTAAATCCATTTTGGGGGTCCATTTTGATCCCCAGTCAAAATTAGACAATATGGGTATTGTTGGATTTCTTTTGATGTATAAAATATATATTTATATGTTTTAGTTGATTTAGAGGTTTTTCATAAGGTAAGGGATTTATGATTGGAGGATTTTGGATTGAGTTTGCTTCATTCGAGGTAGGTTACTGCTTACTTTCTTCAGGTAGGACTGGGTAGTTAATACTAATATAATAACATGTTATGAATGTAGGAACTAATCATAGAAATAAATTTATTACTATCTTGTGCCTTTGTGGGGACCTATGTTGTTGTTATTTGGTACTTTTAAGACATTATTTGCTATATGTGACCGTGTGGAGCCTTATATGATATTATTGGCCTAGTATTTATATAATTAGTTATTTTTTTCTTGGTGGAAATTATTTAAGCTGAGATTTATGTGGCATCAATGGTATATTTTAGTATATCTTACTCTATTGGTACATGGATTATGCTGGATCATTGATGGTTTTCTTATTGAGTGGATTTTGGCTCACGTGCTTGGTATATTGCTTGGAATTGGAAATTCTCATTCTGGTTGGTTGTAAGCATTACATTATAATATCATATATATTCCTAAAACATTGGTGCCACCATGGAAATATAGGCTTTTCTAATAGAAAATATGATATATTTATAAACCTTTTACCAATGTATATGTTAGAGAGTAGTTATGGATATTGGATTGATATTGGTTATTGGATTGTATATGCATTGACATGTCCCCATGGTTCTTGTCTCGGGAGGACAACTCGGTAAGTTTATACAAGATTGTGCTATAAGCTCGAACATATCGCATTGTTATTATTATCTTCATTATATTTCATATATTGTGTGCTTTCTATGTTATATTTCCGTGCTAGATTTGATGTTTATCTATTGGTGTTCCTTTCTCATATTTGTATTTGATATATGTACATATTTTAGTACTTTTAGTGGAGACTGTGTGGGATACCATTTGGGATATTTTCTAATTACAGGTTGACGTGCCCATAGTGTGTATTTTATATACTTTATTTTCTACTTTGCTCGGTTGGCCTATGATACCTACTGAGTATAATTAGACCATACTCATTTCTACTGTGCTCTTTAAGTGTAGATCCAGGTACAAGTGCACTGTATGATATCTTATTTTGGGTGATGCTTGGAGTATTTTCGAGGTAGAGAATAGTCTATTCTTCCTAAATTGATCTACTACTACTTCTTATCTATTATATGTCTTATTTTTATATTTTGAGATAGATTATATTCTTTTTTAGACTATCTATTGTATATTTTGACTTTAAGATGTACTTAGTTGGTTCTTACACTGTGACACTAGATTTTAGGGTGATTTATGTTATCATTGTTATGTACTTTTCTACTATTATTGTATTTGAGTGGTTTGTCTTTGTTCTAGAAGCCTTACATTAGGTTTTGGGCTATATTTCTCATTCTATATCAGTTTGGATGATTGGATTACTTATCAAGGCTTGCTGTGACCAGTGGCTTCATGACATTCATTAGTGTAAGTATAAGATGTCTAGTAGAGTCTTGTAGATCAGTACGTAGACATTCATATCTATATTTGAGAGGATATAAGATATCTTTAGGAACTTTCCTTATTTTGTTCCATATCATGTGGATTTTTTTATTCTTTGTATTATAAAATTAGGTTTCACTTTTTTCTGTGCAGATGATGAGGACAAGATCTCATGAGGTGGCAAATATGGAGCCATCATCTGAGAAGAGAGCCAGTCTAAGGGGAAAGTTGTGAGTCATGGGCGTGCCCAAAGTAGAGGATGGGCATGGGGATTTTTTCCCAATCCTGAGTTAGTAATGGAGGCTCTTCCCTGAGCCTCAGGCTAAGCATGTCAAAGATATGGGGCCTACTCCAGTGCCATAGAGTTTTTATACCCCGATCTTAGAGGGGTTATTAATTCATCTATTGACACATCTGGAGGGTGATCCTTTGTGTATGCCTGGTGTTCATCTATCTCCGAGTATTGTACCTCCAATGGTGCCAGAGTTTATCTATGGTGTTCCTCTGATTCTGAGTATGGATCCTCCAGTGGTACTAATATCTTCTTATGGTACTCCACAAAATTTAAGTATTGTTCCTCCTTCGGTGTCAGTATTCGAGTATGGTATTTTGATATTAGGGGTTTAGCCTTCATCTGTGTTACCTCTTAGGTGGGATCTCATCCATCCTGATTTACTATGCCTCATATTACTGCGAGTATAGTTATGTCTTTTGAGGATTAAAAGAGGTTGATAGGTTCACTCGCTTGGGTCAGCCTAGGTTCAGTTGTGTTGTGGATAAGAATGCCTATAAGTTCTTAATTGATTATTGGGAAAAGTTTCATAACTTTTGATCACCTATGTTGCATGGGATTACTTAGACTACTTATCAGTTGAGAGATAGAACCAAGGATTGGTGGAGGTCACTTATTAGTTATAAACCTCTGGTTTTCCAGAGATGAGTAAGGATCAGTTTTTTGAGTCCTTTTTGGATATGTTTGTGCCTTTCAGTTTGAGGGATCAAATAAGATATGAGTTTGATCATATAGAGCAAAGCTCCATAACTATTGCAGAGTATGCGGCATATTTTCATGCTTTGTCTAGATATTCTTATGCTAGTATTTCTATAGAGTCTGAGAAGATTTTAAAGTTTGTTGAGGGGTTTTATGTTTATTTCAGTTAGCTATAGCTTAGATAGTAGTGTTAGGGGCATCATTCCAGAATATAGTGGATCATGCGAAGATGATTGACTCTATTCTTCACGCATCTCAGGGAGGCACGAAGAGGGTGCATTGTCAAGGCAAGTTCCATAGTTGTACTTCTAGAAGCAGAGAGTTTAGAGGCTCCCGTGAGTATTAGGGCATACCGGTACAGGCAACCTTATAGGGTTTAAGTAGAGGTTTTTTTGGTCCAGTAGCTTTAGATGGTCATTCTAGATCAGTCGTATCTCTCCTATTGAGTCAAGTCATAGAGTTTTCTATATGTGTGATGAGGTTGGTCATTTTTCCAAGGACTATCCCTATCGTATTTTTTGGCCTACTCCTATTTCAACATTGAGAGGTAGAGGTTATTCTAAAGATGAGAAAGGAAGAAGTAATGGTTCCCGTGGTGATAGTTGCAAGTCTACTCAGTTAGTTAATGGATGTGCATAGTTCTATGCTATACCTCAATACAAAAGTCCAAGGCTTCTAACGTTGTTATTATAGGTATCGTCCCTGTTTATTTCAGCTCTGCATTTGTGTTATTTGATCCATGGTTGACTTTTTCCTATGTGTCTGTATATTTTGCTTCAGATTTTGATTTTTTTAGTGAGCCTCTTGCCATGCCTATCTGTGTATCTACCCTCATAGAAGACTTTCTAGTGGTGGATCGAGTGCACCGATCCCGTGTTGTGACTTTTGTGGGCTGTGAGACTTGGGTAGATATGGTTATACTAGACATAGTAGATTTCAATGTCATTTTGGGTATGGATTGGTTGGATCCTTACCATGTTGTACTAGTCTGTTAAGAAAAGACCATGACTTTAGCTTCATCGGGTGTGCCAAGGATAACTTAGAAGGGTACACTTCATTCGACGACCAAGATAGTTATATCTTTCATTCAGGCTAGTGGTTTGGTAGAGAAGAGGTGCTTATATTATTTGGCCCATATTCGTGATACTTGTTATGACCCATACTAGGGCCTGGACATGAAGGGTATCTCAAGTCCCACATGGATCGGAGATCACCCCATCCACCTAATCAAACTAAACACAACATCCCCTAAGGTCAGATGAATTCTGAACATATAACAAGATAGCACGCAACAACCTTAAAGAAATTCAAAACATGTCTATAATAAATGATCGGTGACCGACCAAACAACCGACCAACATCACTCAATATCCACAGTAATCCAATAAAGCCTTCTAAATAAAAAACCAAAACCAGTCTTGGTCAGGATAAGGCCCCAACTCTGACAGATGACAATGAGAATGAAAATAATAATGTTAATGATAATGAAATAAACTATCAACTCAAATCTAAGAATGAAAGCTGGTCAAATGCGCAACCCTTCTTGGGAATGAAGCTCACCACTTCACCACAACACAACAAACTAACGAACCAAGCTAAAAGACCTAGCTTTGAGTAAAAAAAGTAGAAGTAGCTCCGATGCCTGCATCGCGTGGGGAGTCAACATCTGGAGATGGTGAATAGGGTGAACACTAACATGTAACTCAACGTTAAGGATAACATAGTTCCATGATCAACAGTTCAAAATTTTTCAAAACCAATGCACATAATCAAATGCATATACATATATATATCATATGCCGGTATAGGGAACAAGGCTTAACATGCACTTTAAAACTTTATCCTCGATTGTGTATCTCAACTGTCATAACATACAAAGGTACCCACGGGCTATATGAGCCGAACTCTCCCCCAGATGGTAGGTCCCCAGTGCATGTGTCCACATGAACTAGAAGGTGTACATATGAACTTGGAGAACTCGAACCTCCCTGCATATCAAGGTGACACACGCACCAAATTATGTAATATAATATGCGAAACTCGAACCATCCAACCAAATGATAGTAATAAGAGGGACTCGAACTATACAATCTTATAGACCCAACTACATTTGCAAGGTAACATCAACATGCAACACCTATTATTTTCACTTGGGGAAATGTACAACCCCCATGGTTAAATTTTACATTAGCTTGGGGGATTACACATCCCTATAAGATTTAATTCAAAATCTTAAAGCAATTGTTCAATTCCTATATTACTCATAATTAAAACCAATTTCACAATATAGGGTTGGGGTCATAACCACTTCTAAAGTCACAAGTTTGGGAAAATTACAATTTCCTAGTTCATTCACCATATCCATGCACCCACAAGTTCAAAACCATAATTAAAGCATGAATAATCATATTTAAACTATGGGAAAAAATTGTTCAATCAATAAGCATTCAAAACTCTCAACCCTTGTTTCAAAACTAACATAAATATTTCATGAACAATATTTTAAAACATATGGTTTTAACAAATTAACAATGAGGGGAGAGTAACATACCTGAAATACCAAGTTTTATGAAAAGAATTCAACCCTTGAGCCCTTAGATAACCTACTTCTTGGAATCCTTAAGTATGGTTGCTTGAGAGAGTTTAAGAGAGGTTTGGAAGTGTTTGAGTACGTTAAGTTTAAAATATAACCCACTTCAGTGCTTTATCGACGTGGGGTTTTAATTGGGCAAGGAGGGAATTATCTAAAGTACCCTTAAATTAACAGCTAAAATTTAGTCGTCATGACTATGGGTCACAAAAAGACTAGTATAGACTTATTATTAATCGTCACCATGTGTCATAGCCAAGATAGTTCTCAGGATACCCATACATTGTTGACCTTATGATTCAACTGGTACCACTCGTAATGAGACTCTATGACTCATAGGGTCTAGTCGTAATCAATGCAAAACCCATTTGGGTAAACACTGGATATCCTACAATTTGCACACAACAACTTATAATAAGTCCTTATGACACATAGTGAGCCACTCACACTCAGATTAAAATTTAGCCACTTAATAACTGATTTAGTTATGATTGGGTCCTTAGGACCCATCAATACTTCTTACGACTTGTATCCCTAAGCAATATTCAAGATAGCAACTCAAGCACCATTATTAGTCACCTTACGACTAAGGTCACATGATCGATCAAGATACCCCATGACTCGTAGGGGTAAGTCATAGTCAAGAAAATAAGGATAAAGTTTCAGAATTTTTCAAGTACCAAAAAACTTGAGGCATTACAATACTAGTGTTGCTTCACCATATTCTTTAGATTTTATTCGTATTATAAGTGAGCTCATGGATGTATTCCCTATAGATTTTCCTGGTATGTCTCTATATCATGATATTGACTTTGTTGTTGATGTTGAGCTAGGCACCAAGCCCATCTTTGCTCCTCCTTATTGAATGGCCCTAGCAGAGTTGAAGAAATTAAAAGATCAGTTGCATGAGTTCTTGGATAAGGGATTTATCTAAACTAGTGTTCACCTTAGGGTCCGACTGTCTTGTTTGTAAAAAGAAAGTATTGGTCTATGCATATGGGTACTGATTATTGGTAGTTGAAAAGGTGGCGGTTAAGAATAAGTATCCTCTTCTTCGCACTATTGATTTATTTTATCATCTTCACGGTGCTTTAGTATTTTTAAAGATTGAATAGAGGTCTAAGTACCAGTAATTAAGGATTAGAGATTTGGATATTCTGAAGATAACTTTTTAGGCTTGGTGCAGTCATTATGAATTCTTGGTCATGTCCTTTGGGTTGACCAATGCCCTAGATGCATTCATGGAGTTGATAAATTGGGTAATTCAATCATATATCTACTCTTTTGTTATTATATTTATAGATTATATCTAGCTTTATTCCAAAAGTGAGATTGACCATGAGAAGTATCTGCAGATTATACTTTAGAGATTGAAGGAAATGAAGTTGTATGCTAAGTTCCCCTACTGTGAGATTTGTTAGATCTATTTCTTTCTTAGGTCATGTGGTGACCAAGGATGGTATTGTAATCGATTCGACCAAGATTACAATGGTTTGTGATTCTACTAGGCCTACTTCTCCAATTAAGATTCAGAGTTTTATTGGTTTAGAGGTTACTATAAGTGCTTTGTTGAGGGTTTTTCATCTATTGTAGCTCTGTTGACCAAGTTAACCCACAAGAGGATTTCTTTTTTGTGGTTCAAAGCTTGTGAGGTGAGCTTTCAAAAGTTAAAGGATTTGTTGACATCAACTCCTATCTTGACTTTGTCCAAAGAGGGCATAGGTTCTACCATTTTCTGTGATGCCAGCTTAGGTGTTGTGTTGATGCAGGAGAGTAAGGTGATTGCATGTGCTTCTCATCAGTTGAAGCCCCATGAGAATAATCACCCTACCCATAATTTAGAGTTGTGTGGTTGTTTTTACTTTAAAAATGTAAAGCTACTAGTTGTATGGAGTCTATTATGAGATCTTCTTAAATCACCATAGTCTTCAGTATTTATTCACCCAGCTAGATCTTAATATGAGGCAACGTCGTTGGCATAAGTTTCTTAAGGACTATGACCTCACTATTCTCTATCATTCGGGCAAGGCAAACGTGGTTACAGATGCCTTAAGTTGGAAGTCCACTAGCATAGGTAGCTTGGTGCATCTTTTGACCCAAGAGAGGCCTTTATCCTTATAGGTTCAACCTTTGTCTCACCAGATAGTTAGGCTTGATATTTCAACACCTGGTTATAAGTTATCATTTGTGAAGGCTATCTCTTCTTTAATGAAAAAGATTTTATCTCACAGTTTGATGATATTGGGTTGAGAGTGATTCGAGATAAGGTGTTGAGTGGTGAGGATATAGAAGTCTCACTTGATTTTGATGGTATTTTAAAGATTGGAAGATGAGTTTGTGTGCCAAGAGTAGGTAAGATTGATATTTGAAGAGACTCATTATTCTAGATATTTCATCAATTTGGGACTGACTAAGATGTAACACGATTTGAGAAAACATTACTGGTGGGGTGATATGAAGAAAGATATGGAAGATTTTATAGCTTGTTGCCTATGTTACCAGAAGTTAAAGGTCGAGCATTTGAGACCTAGTGGTTTTCTTCAGAGGTTACCCATTCCCGAGTAAAACTAGGAATGGATCACTATAGACTTCGTGGCTTGGTTGCCTCATATTTTTTGTGGTTTTGATACTATATGGGTCATCATGGATCGATTAACTAAATCTATTCAGGTTTTTTTTAGTGTTGAGAGGTTGGCCCATATCTATGTTTGTTAGATAGTTTATCTTCATGGTTTGCCGGTGTCTATCTTCTCAAATAGAGGTTCATTGTTCACATCTCACTTTTGAAAGGCTGTTAAAGAGGTGTTGGGTATCTGGGTTATTCTTAGTATGAATTTTCACACCTCGATGGTTGGCTAGTTAGAGAAGACTATTTAGGTTTTATAGGATACGCTTCTCATTTGTGTTATAGACTTTTGAGGCAAATGGGAGCAATACCGAGATTTGGCAAAGTCTTCATATAATAATAGCTATCATTCCAGTATTGAGATGACTCTTTTTGAGGCTTTTTATGGTAGGTGTTGTCGCTCTTCAGTTGGTTGGTTTGAGGTTTTTGAGATTTTATCTTGAGGTACATACTTGCTTTGCGAGTCTTTGAATAGAGTTCAGGTCATTTTGGATAAACTTTGAGCGGCTCAAAGTAGGTAGAAGTGTTATGCAGATCATAGTGTTCGTGCCTTGAGATTTAGTTTTGGTGATCAAGTCTTTCTTTATATGTCACCCATTAAGGAAGTGATGAGGTTTGAAAGAGGGGCAAACTTAGCTCCAGGTTCATTGGACCATTTAAGATCCTTCAGCTATTGGAGATGTGGCTTATGAATTAGAATTGTCCCCAAATTTATCAGTCATTCATCCAATTTTTTATGTTTTCACTCTTTGGCATTATGTTTTGGATAAGTCTCATGTCATTCGCAGGAATTCACTACAGTTAGATGAGAGGTTGTCTTTGGTTAAAGAACCTATCTCCATTTTAGCCAGGAATTTGGGATGGTTGTGATCTAGAGATACTTTATTAGTTAAGGTTCAATGAGACACCATCTTGTAGATGATGTTACTTGGGAGGTCGATTTTGATATGTATGGTAGCTTTCCCTAACTTTTCACTGATTTGGGTATTTCCCTTATCTATAGTTCGAGGACAAACTAGATTCTTAGTGGTGGATGATGTAATGACTTGATTTTTTAGAATTATTTATTTTTATGTAATTTTACCATTTTATCCCTCCCCTTGGTTGCTTTATGATAAATCTGGAGTGTAGGGATGATTGGCATGGTTCTCAATGCATTTTGATATAATTTGTGCAAGTTTTTGGTTTTTGGAGGTTAAAAAGGCTTTATAGTTGACTTCGATCAACATTTATTATTTTGTGCATCGGATGAGAAAATGGACTGTGCCAACAAATTTTGAACGTTAATTTTAGTTTGGTATCATAGTTGATGTGGTTTTACAACCTTGGTATCTCATTTCAATTCTTGATTTGAAAAGTTGTGAAATTAGGTTTCGAGGGCCAATTTTGTTAAAATAATATTTTTTTCAAAAATTTGACATCGTTATTGAGTCTGGAGCATTGAAATTAGTAGGGTACCATAGTTCATTTGCATTCTTGGGATTCCAAATAAATCCTGAGGGAGATCCGTGGAGACTTAGAATTTTTCAAGTTTTCAGCTGATGCATTGCAGCTGGTGTGACTGCTAAAGCGACCCTTTCAGCGCTTTAGCAGAGGCCGCTTTAGCGGCCATATGACGCTTATGCAACCCTGCCAGCCTAGTAAGTGTCGCTTTAACCACAATTTGTTCATTAAAGTATGAGCCACTTTATCTCCACTTGACCGCTTAAGTGGTTGGCGTTAGTGTGCGGGGACCGCTTTAGCGTCACCTAGGTAATATAAATACCCCTTCTTAATTTTTCCATCATTTTTTGAGACTTGAAACTTCGGGTCTTAGAATTTTTGGGTGTTTTTTTCAATTTTCAAGCCTGGGTAAGCTCCAAATCCTTATTTTAATTATTTTCTTCAACTCTTGTCTTCTAAAGCTTATTAAAGCTTGATTTCAAACATGGAATTTGAGGATTTTTGCCTAAGAAATAAAAAAAATAGTATTTCTTCAATTTAAACCCCAATTTCAACCCATTTTCAATTGGATTTTCTTCTATGACTTTCTTTAATCATGGGTAATATATTTTTTTTAACTAAAATTTTCATTTTACCCTTCTTTTTTGAAAACTCATTTTGGGGGTCCATTTTGGACCCGACTCAAAAGTAAGCAATATAGTTATCGCTGGCTTCTTTTTGACGCATAGAGTCCATATTTGTATATTTAGTTGATTTTGAGGCCATTCGTGAGGTGAAAGCTTCGTGATTGGGGGATTTTGGACCGAGTTTGCTTCATTCGTGGTAGGTTATGGCTTAACTTTCTTTATACTAGACTGAGTAGTTAAAACTAATTTAAAAATATATTATGGGTGTGGGAACTAATCATAAAAATGACTTCATTACTATTCTATACCCATGTGGGGGCCTATATTGTTGTTATTTGGTAGTTTTGAGACATTATTTACTATGTGTGATCGTGTGGGTCTTATATAATGTTTTTGGCTTGGTAGTTATGTAATTAGTTGTTTTCTTCTTGGTAAAAATTTTTTAAGGTGGGATTATGTGGTATCAATGGCATATTATGGTAAATCTTACTCTATGGGTACATGGATTATGTTGGATCATGAATGGTTGTCATATTGAGTGGAGTTTGGCTCACGCTCTTGGTATATTGATTGGAATTGAAAATTTTCATTCTGGTAGGTTATCAACATTACATCCTCATATCATATACAATTATGAAACATTGGTACCACTGTGGAAATACTGATTTTCTGATAGAAATATGACATCTTTAAAATCCTCTTTCGATATATATGTTGGAAAGGAGTTACCGATATTGGATTGGTATTAGTTATTAGATTGTATATGAGTTAACGAACTCCCCATAGGTCCTGCCTCACGAGCACAACTCGGTTGGTGTTACAAAGGTTGTGCGACAACCTAGAAAATATCACATCATCATCATCATCTTTATTGCATTTCATACATTGTGTGCTTTCTGTCTTATATTTCTTTCCTTGATTTGATGTCTATCTATTTGTGTTTCTTTCTCGTACTTGTATTTGGTATATGTGCATAGCTTAGAACTGTTAGTGTAGACAATGTGGGCTATAGTTTGAGACATTTTCTAATTGAAGGTGATGTGCCCATAGTGTATATTTTATATACTTTGTTTTCTACTTTACTCGATCGACCTATGATACCTACTGAGTAGAAGTGAAGCATACTCATTCCTACCGTTCCCTTTCATTGAAGATCCAGGTATGAGTGTGCCACATGGTGGCTGATTTCAGGCGGTGGTTGGAGTATTTTTGAGGTAAAGGACGGTCTATACATCCAGAGTTGATTTACTACCTCTTCTCATCTAGTATATGTCTTATTTTTGTATCCAGAGATATATTACGTCCCTTTTTAGACTATCAGTTGTATATTTTGACTTTGAGATGTACTTAGTGGATTCTTACACTGTGACATCGAATTTTAGGGTGATTTATGGTATTATTGTTATGTATTTTTCCGCTATTATTGTATATGGGTGGTTTGGCTTCATTCTAGAAGCCTTATATTGGATTTTGGTGTTATTTTTGTCATTTTGTATCAGTTTGGCTGATTAGCTTATTTGTCAAAACTTACTGCGACAAGTGCCTTCATGACCCTCGAATTTATTTTGGGTCGTGACAAAAAATGAACGAGGTGTCTGAATTAGTTGATCAAGTTGTGAACACTGCAAGAGATGAGCCTAAAGAAAATTTCTTCAATAACATGTCTCAAAAGCAGAAATTGATGTATTATCCATTATTGCAGAGCATGTATAGCAAACAGTTTCTATATTTATTTGTAAATGTTGAATGAGGTTAACAAATAATTTTTTTAATCTATTTTCATAGATTTCTGATCCTTTAAGTAAAATCATGACAATTAAGTTTATTCCTCTATTAGTTCAGTCAATGTTAATATGCTAAAGTTGAATAAATATTTTTAATACTATTTTTATATTGTTGCTTTATTGAGTTTGTGATTATAGCTTGCTTGGTGCTAATATGCTAAGGTTAGATTATTGGGACCTTATTGACTATTATTATGACTAACTATTTTTATTTTATATAACATTGGTTGAATATAGACTTAAAGTCGATGTTTTTTGTTATTTGCTATGAATAAGAGATCACGTATTAACTTGAATATAGATGTTATAATTACAAAAATATATTCGAATAAATTGTTGAAATTTCTTCACATTCTTAAAATGAAAAAATCAACCCCCACTATAGCTCCATTACCAAGTAGCAAACTATAACAAATAAATAATATATCAATATTTCTAGTTGATTTACTTTTTCTTCAACAACAATCAACCTCTGGTTAAGTTGATCCCTCTTTATTTTTATATCTTCCATCAGATTTTTCATGTGATCTCTCTCCTTTTCAGATTCTTTAAGCAATATCCTAAGAAGTTACCTATTTTTTTTTGTTTTTCAGATTTCATTAGCCTTTTAAATATTTTATACTTCGTTAAAGTTAAGTCTTAGGATGTGTTAGGTGACTGACTATTTCTAGGTCGTTGGCTCTTTTTAAATTCCTTTTTCAAATTTGTTGCTACATTGTGTCATAGATCAATCAGCCTGAAATAGTTGCATCGATCATTATCCTAAACAAAACAATATA